>NW_020175831.1:6143230-6195243 GCF_003031525.2 Neophocaena asiaeorientalis asiaeorientalis | reverse complement strand
TTTCCCATGTTAGGGAAGTTTTTGACTATAATCTCTTCAAATATTTTCTCTGGTCCTTTTTCTCTCTCTTCTCCTTCTGGGACCCCTATAATGCACGTGTTGTTGCATTTAATGTTGTCCCAGTGGTCTCTTAGGCTGTCTTCACTTCTTTTCATTCTTTTTTTCTTTGTGCCCTCTGCCTTTTCATCTTGTCTGTCTTTCTGTGAATGTGGTTTTTGTTCCACAGGCTACAGGATTATGGTTCTTCTTGCTTCTGCTGTCTGCCCTCTGGTGGATGAGGCTATCTAAGAGGCTTGTGTAAGTTTCCTGATGGGAGGGACTGGTGGTGGGTAGAGCTGACTGTTGCTCTGGTGGGCAGAGCTCAGTAGAATTTTAATCTGCCTGACTGCTGATGGGAGGGGCTGGGTTCCCTCCCTGTTGGTTGTTTGGCCTGAGGCAACCCAACACTGGAGCCTACCTGGGCTCTTTGGTGGGGCTAATGACAGACACTGGGAGGGCTCACGCCAAGGAGTACTTCCCAGAACTTCTGCTGCCAGTGTCCTTGTCCCCACATTGACCCACAGCCACCCCCCGCCTCTGCAGGAGACCCTCCAACACTAGCAGGTAGGTCTGGTTCAGTCTTCCCTGGGTTCACTGCTCCTTCCTCTGGGTCCCGATGCACATGCTACTTTGTGTGTGCCCTCCAAGCATGGAGTCTCTGTTTCCCCGAGTCCTGTTGAAGTCCTGCATTCAAATCCCACCAGGCTTCAAAGTCTGATTCTCTAGGAATTCCTCCTCCCGTTGCCGGACCCCCAGGTTGGGAAGCCTGACATGAGGCTCAGAACCTTCACTCCAGTGGGTGGACTTCTGTGGGATAAGTGTTCTCCAGTCTGTGAGTCACCCACCCAGCAGTTATGGGATTTGATTTTACTGTGATTGCACCCCTCCTACCATCTCATTGTGGCTTCTCCTTTGTCTTTGGATGTGGGGTATCTTTTTTGGTGAGTTCCAGTGTCTTCCTGTCAATGATTGTCCAGCAGCTAGTTGTAATTCTGGTGTTCTCACAAGAGGGAGTGAGAGCAACTCCTTCTACTCTGCCATCTTGGTTCCTACTCGCTAGTTTTATTATTATTTATTATTACTCCTACTTTGAAAAAAGCCAAATATATCTAGGATGCCCAAATTTCATGACTCTTTCCATTTTAAAAATTTTCTTTTGTGCTGAGACCTTCCAATGCTTGCCTACTGGTAACAAAATAATAGAGATTTTCTTCTTCATCCTTTAAGGGTGTCTCTTTTAGACTTTATGGAATGTTCATCTTCTCAGGTCTGTTTTTGATGGGTCTTTCTGCCTAACCAGCGTGCAGATATCCCTCACTTCCTGTCTCAGTAGGTAACCACAATCTCAGATCAAACCCTTTATGATGACTGTTTCTCAGGGCAGTCTTTTTCTCATTTGACTGAACATGTCAAAACCTTATCTTTGCTTCCATAGCATGACAGGCAAATGGTTAAAAAGAATATAACTAAAATTGTAAATTTTCAAACATTATAACCCATCTATAAGCTGGATTTTTCTAGAATCATGTTTCCTTCTTAAAAATGAAAAGAAATTATATAAGATCAGATGTGGCATGCCCAAAAGAGAAGTATAATGTTATTTAGATAAATATAAAATTAGTCACTAATATAGTCAATATTGTGTTTGCAGGTAAATAAAAATATCCACTTGTTCCAGTGACTTAAAGATCCTTTTCCTTTCATGTTACAGATCTAAAAGTGTCTTGGTACAGCAAAGACAAGAAAATCAAGCCATCTCGGTTCTTTAAAATGACTCAGTTTGAAGACACTTACCAACTGGAAATTGCTGAAGCTTTTCCAGAAGATGAAGGAATTTATACTTTTGTTGCTAGTAATGCTGTAGGTCAAGTATCAAGCACAGCCACTTTGAGACTGGAAGGTACAGTAAAACAACTTTAAGAACCACATTTAAATATGGATCTAATCTCACAATGTCAGTAACAAATCACTAAGGATTTCACGTAAATCATCGTTGGTCCTACCATTCTCTTAACGTGACTAATTGTTTCCATGTTATATGTGACGTTCTTGCTTTTCAGTTACCCCTTCTCATTATGAATCACAAACCATCATTTTTTATTTTGCCCTGCTTTGTCTCCATAGAATTTTGTAATGTGTTGCTCTCATCATCAGCTTTCATGCTTCCTGATCAGCATGTATCAGAATGGGGAGAAATATGCTAAAGAATTAGATAGATCTGTTTTCTCATCTGGCTAGGATGCAAATTCTAAAAAAAATGTTTTTAAATCTAAGAGTGTTACCATCCCACCATTGTACTGACACAATTCTGATTTCACAGAAGCTACAGTGGGTGATTTCAGGTCTGCACACCAGCTGGATGTGTTTACTGTCATTCAAAGAATGCCTGAGGGTTGAGGGGCTCCACTGTAAGATGGTTTAACATCTCTGTTACTTGGGGCTCTTCCGCTGCAATCAGAAACACTTGCTCAGTGTCGGGGTGGGGGGCACTTTGATTCAGAATGAGATAGTATTTTTATAGAATCAGGCTGTTTTTCCTGAGCTAAAATAGTCTCTGTAATATTAAGCATATACAAATACATAAAGAGTTAGGGCAACTTTTGCTTTTTTCCTTGATTGTAAACACTTATTATAATAACCAGAGGTTTTCTTAATAATCAGTGTAGTGTGGTTTACAAAAAAGAAAAGCTGGTTTGACAACCAGAGGGGAAGAAATAACAACAGGAAACAAGAATACCTAAACTGAATTGCACACTCCACGACTGCCCTCGTACACAATGTAGTGAAGTTCCTTAGACTAGTTATGTCTCAGCACGTTTGTCTGGAAAATGGAAGGGAACTTGTGTGACTTTGAATCAATGTGTGTATGTAGTGACATACGTTGACAAGGCATCAGGATTGGTCTGGATTCTAGTTCACCACTGAAATTGATAACAGATCTGTAGACAACTCCCAGTAAGTTCTGGTTTCAGTGCAGGGTAAAGACATTAAAGGTTGGCATGCTTCTTTTCAGGATTTAGCAAACTTGAAGAAGTTACATCAGACTCTCAATGGCATGTCTCTTCATCAGTTTCATTTAAGAAGGAGGCCCTTGGCCAAAAGCCCATCTTCATCCAGCCTCTATCAAGCCTCAGGGTGCACAGCGGGGAGACAGTCAGATTCCATGCCAGGGTTTCTGGCATTCCCAAGCCAGAAATCCAGTGGTTGCATAACCAGCAACCAATTCTACCAACAAAAGATGTAGTTTTCCATTTTGAGGAGTCCACAGGCATGGCTTTAATGCTTATAGTTGATGCTTACTCAGAGCATGCCGGCCAGTACTCTTGCAAAGCAGCCAATAGCGCTGGGGAAGCCATTTGTGCAGCTATACTCACAGTGACTCCAAAAGGTAAAGAAAGCCTGGCTTGCTTCAAAGACTTTGATCTGCTGCATCCCTCCTACTCCCACTGTTACTAATGAGAGTCTCTGCTGTGTGTCTTGGTGCATATTGTGGTCGGTCCATAATTTATTAACAAAGTAACACCCAGGTGCCCCTAAGTCCTCAATTATAGTTTAACCAGTGTACTTTAAATCTCACTGAAGTACGTGTTCTGGGCATTACACTAGTTATTATTTGGTTAGGCATCAACTTTGCTTGACATTTTTACTTTTCTAAACATCATCTCATCATTGCATCATTAATGATTTATTTGCTACATATTTTTGATAAAGTATATGGTGGAGGGAGGACAAATGATATCCCGAATAGAGTCAGAAAAAAAGAGGGAGCGGCTATGTCATTCTGGATAGCTGCGATGACAACAAAAAGAAGGAAGCAGATACTGTATGGCATCCGCATGAGCCTTCATCATCCATCCCTCACTGGATCACTGGGAATGAATTTTCTTTTGTGTCACCCTGACATCCTGGAGCACACTGCATCTGGCATGCTGCTTCCAAGTAACAGTGACGTCTTTCATCTTCATCTTCCATGCCATTTTATGTTACTAACCTAGCCAGGTGACAAAACTTAGATCCTAATGTTCTTTTCTTTTTCTTGTCACTTGATCGTACAGTGCAAGCCCTAGCTAGGCAAAGTTCTGGGGAAAATGTAAGAGAGTCCACCAAGTCCCAGGCAGTGGCAGATCCCTGTTTCACAAAGCAGGAGAGCAAAATATCCCAAAGCGAAATTAAGTCATTTCAAGGATCATCATACGAATATGAATTTCAGGTTTTTGAAGGTGTATCTCAAAGTTCCGCCCACACAGCTACATCCATTCGAGATGTAGAGTTGCCATACTGCATCCCTTTCACAAATTGCAGAAAGCACTGAGTTATCTGAGAAATGTGCTGAAGAGCCAATGGATGAAGCACCAAGGATTCTCCTGCATCTTCAGGACCTCTCTGTAAAGTGCGGCGACACGGCTCAATTCCTCTGTGTCTCAGAAGAACCTTCCGTTGATGTAACCTGGACTCATGAAGGTGTAAAGATAGAGGAATCTAAGAGAGTGAAGCAGTCACAAAATGGCAATGCTCAGTTACTTACCATATGTAATGTTCAGCTGGTAGACCAAGGATTGTACAGCTGCGTTGTCCACAATGAGTACGGAGAGAAGACAACATCAGCAGTACTAAGAGTAGAAGGTGGTTATTTGATATTTAGCTCTGACTTGCTTCATTTCATCCTCATCGCTTTATGCAGCTTTTCCATCATGCAGATTGAATCAATGAATATATTAAATAGAATACCCTTAAATTAGCACTCTATTCATAAATGACTTATGAAAGTCAGCCAAGTCGTTGGCCAAACTTAAGAACGTGTAACTTTCCAGTCTAGATTCAAGGAAGTTTAACTTTCAAATCTGAGTTCAGGAAGTCAAGGTTTGTTTCGTATGTGCTCTTTTTTCTAATACTTACCAAATGTGCCACCTAGGAAGTATACCAAAGAAGGTTCAGATGTTAGAGTTCATCAAGTGTTTATTGAGCATTTATTATTGTGCCTGGCACTGTCTGGACCAAAATTAGTAGTCTTTAGATATTTCTCAATAAATGCTGCTGCCTTATAGTCTCAGATCCTCCCAGAATTGTAGAATTATCTCACAGCAAGATCATTATTTTTGTTGTTGTGCTTGATTCACCACTGTGTCTAGAAGGGGCACAAATATATTTGGGCAAAGGTTAACTTCTTCCTTCCTTCCATGGACTTTCTTCTTGGATGCTAATAAAATGAGAAGAGTATTCTTCAGGTACTAGAAGCCTGTGCTGTGTGTCTGCAGCAAAGGACCTTCGCTGAATCCCATGGAGGGAAGCTGGTGGAAGAAGTTTAGGCATCTCCAGGGGTCTGTGGAGAGCTGCGGCCTCTAGCTCTTCCCTGATCCGGCCATATTATTGTTGAGGCGTCAGAGATGAACGGGGGCAATACAGTGCTGTGTGCACGGCCATCTCTGCAGTGAATTTTGAGATAGATTCATTAATTCACTTAATGTATCTGCAATCCTCACTCACCAAAAGGAGGATTTGTTTTTTCTTAATCTGACATTTTGGTCTAGAGCTATTTCTGATTAATTTTCAAAGCCTAAGAAAGGGATAGCTCAAGAACTGAGGTCTAATTATGCAAATTAGGTAGAAAATTCCACCATCCAGAAAGTTGACCCTCAGTTTCACCATAGCTGCTGGCTAGCACAGTAATCACACAAGAAACTATCTATCTGGAGGCGTTGTCTACAAGTCACGTAGGTGACAACTGTGACGGTTTCCGCAGCAAGATAATTGGGAGCTGGTGTGTTGTGGAGGTGGGAGAAATGTAGGTCTTTCAACTCGCTTCCTAAAGAACCTAGTGCCCTAGGACAGTCCTTCGTCATCATGTTCCCAGAGTGGATTTGAGCTGGACATTTTTGCCTCAGGATTTCCAGTTCACTCAGTTCCAACAATTATATTATTAAAATGTTCTTGGTGCGTGAGCATTTTTTTTTCCCTTGGGAAGTCCAGACTGCCTTACTGAAGAAAGTTAAAAGAGAAGCCACTTTTCAGTGTTTGAAGAGTGAAGGATCAGGCACAGTTATCTAATTATCTAATATAGGCCAGTCTTTATCTGTTCCTCTTCGATTTGGGCCTAATAATCTTACATAGGCTAGTTATCCATGAAAATCAGGTAGGAATGGGAACCCCCATAAGTCTGTTTGAGTAGAGTTCTTATGTGCGTAGTAAGCATAGATATATCCTAGTTTGGGGGCTAATGTGCTGCTTACCCTCTCATCGTAATAACATTCCATCATCTCTAAATTCCACGTGTGTTTTACTCTTACAAACACAACTAATTTATTCCTTTTCCAAACTTTATTCTTACCTAGCAAAAGAATTGCAAACCAGACCACTTACCAAAATTACCCTTGGTTCAGACACTAAAAGTATTAAAACACTCAAAGAGTCCCAAGTTAAAACAACCCATGAAGTAAAGAGAGCATCATCAAAGAAAACATCAAGTTTGTCAGTAACTTCATGCCAAAGACCACAAGGAACTGAGAAGCCAGGGCGGCAAGCACACTGACTTGTGTCACACAGGCGGGAGAATGAGAGTGTTACCTGAGCACCTGCTTTCTCTGAAGCCACCCAGAGATGATTGTGTCTAAAGGCTGTGACTTTTCCTTATGTAATAAAAGTAATTTTGAGTTGAGGACTCTGTTCTGCTCTTTAACATATAATTGGACTTTGCGTGAAGTTTTAAAGGTGGTTCAAATCAAAGGAGTGTTTACTAGCAGAAAACTCAATTCTGCAGGGAAATCTGAGAATGGCCCTCAGTTAAAAGTGGCAAGTTAGAAAATGCATGTTCCTTCTAAATGTGATTTCATCTCCTAGCAAGTAGTCAGTCAACAAGACATTAAAAAAGAAATATTCCTTTTGTTTGTGGATTGCTTTTCTCAGTGCATGTAAAAGGCATGGGGAATTGTGGAAGTAAAAGTGGAAATTTCATAGAGAACCTAAAATAAAAATGTTTAAAAATCTTTCATCATTGTCATGTACTTTATCAGCTCATTGATCTGTTTGGCATGGATTTTGGGGGGTGCATTTGGGGGATGTAGTTTTCTATTATAGTAAAGAGAAAATTGTAATTGTATGAATCATGAATTGAGGCAGAAAGTACATGGAATTAATCATGAAAATCTCTTGTTTTTGCACTCTAGCTCCTGAATCAATGTTTCATGAGCAGATTGAGATGGAGATGAAAGGTATGGTTATATTGAATATGAGATTTAAGTAGAAATTCTGAAGGATTAATAGAATCCTTGAGCTGCCTTCTGTCAGTAGTATTGAGAAAAATGACATAGATGTACAAATATATCTCTTACAGTATATATTACTGTGTTGCATGCCTGGTTTAGTATGCTGATAGTTACGTGCATTTCACAGTAATTTGTTTTATGGTAATTTAAAATCTTATATTTAAAATTTATCAGCCATAATCAACTTCATGTTTGCAGCCATTTTCAAAAGCGTGTATTAGAAAAGGTTGTCATCTTAATGCATGAAATCATGAACTAGAAGTTTGTTTTCAAAATCACTGTGAATTAAATTGAACAAGAGACAATAACCTAGCTGTCATTCTCAGAATGCAACATCATGAATGAATTATTATTGAGACGCTTTTTTATTTAGGGTGTGTGAAAATGTTACATTCCCATTCCGGTTTACACTTCATGCACATACATCATTTTAACATTGATATGTCTCTTACACTGGCTTGCAGATAGCTGCCTTATGTGATCCTTATTGCCTGCTTTTCTTTGCATAACATCGTGACTTTATGGCTGTATTAGTTCGAATAAACGCCTTCTCATTTTATTTTATTATTTTATTTTATTTTAGCTAATCACTTATGGTTATAGTTCTCGTATATATATCTTAAATAGTTAATTCTCCAAAAATACAATAATTTAATCTATAATCAAAAGGATCAGAAAGGGCGTTTATTCCACTCTCTGCAAGTCAGGTAAGATTTTCCTCTTAGCCATCAAAAGAACAGTTTTCCTGCTCTCAAAACAAATATGCACAGGAACATGTTATTTTGAAATTCATTTGTGCTTGTTCAAGAAGAAATTTCAGCAGTTTGAAGAAAAGACCAGACAACGAACGATTTTCGTGTCAGAATCTTTTAAACAGAGCATGGTGTTGCGTTTATTCGAACAAATATGGTGAGTGAAATTTTTTATGGATTTGTGAGAATCTGTAGCATGCACTTTATTTCATTTCCTATTTTGCAATTTCATTTATTTTCAACTTTTTCAAGTACTATGGAAAATAGTAAAATGCTTTATAATTGAACTTTTTTTCAGAATTGTTCTCTGAGGAAGCGTCTGAACATTCAGAAAGAGATACCCGCGTTGCCTTCTCAGATCCTGAAGACATAGATCACAGCTCCATGGCTGCTAAAAGATATGCAAGTAGAATATCATCTACAAGCTCCTGGCCCAAATATTTCAAGCCTTGTTTTACCCAAAAGCTTATGTTTAAATATGTTTTCGAGGGTGAACCTGTTGTTTTTACGTGTAGATTAATTGCCTGTCCAACTCCAGAAATGACTTGGTTTCATAACAATCGACCTATCCCAACAGGTCTTCGACGGGTTATAAAAACAAAGAGTGATTTACATCATCACTCTTCCAGCTTAGAGGTTAAAAGGGTCCAAGACAGAGATACTGGAAGTTATAGATTATTAGCAATTAATAGTGAAGGGTCTGCTGAGTCAACTGCATCGTTGCTTGTTATTGAAAAAGGGCAAGATGAGAAATATTTAGAATTTCTGAAAAGGGCAGAACAGACACATGGAAATATGGAGGCTTTAGCTGAAAGGAGAGAAAATAGATTAAAGGTTGACCTGAGGTTTACTGGCTCTCCCTTTAACAAGAAACAAGACGCGGAACAACAGGGAATCATGCGAACTATACACTTTAAGACAGTAAGTCCTGGCAGGAAAACAGATTTAATGTATGATGAAGAATATTTAGAAAGTAAATCGGACACAAGGGGATGGCTTAATGTAGGTGAAAGTTTCCTGGATGAGGAGACCAAAATGAAGTTGCAGCATTTACGGGAGGCTAGAAAAATGTTAATGGAGAAAAAGAAATTATCTTTGTTAGATATGTCATCTGAAATAAGTTCAAGAACTTTGAGAAGTGAAGACAGTGATAAAGACGTTCTGTTCTCTCGAGAGGAAATAAAAAGCAGGTCTGTATCTGACCTAGCTGACAATAGGGATAAGGTAGATAATTCAACTGAGGGTATTGTCCAAGATCCACAGGTCCTTCCTAATCTAATGGATCAAAATGTAGAATCTGGAGAACCTCCCACAAGCTTTCAAACTACTGTTGATGAGGAAATTCTCCAGACTGAAATGAGAGTGAGCCAAGAGGCATTCCTAAGAGAAAGTCTATCAAGGGACCATTTATATGGTAGGATTCTAGTAAATGAGAATATCCAAGCAAGAGAACAACTTGAAAAACTTATGACCCCAACGGAAATTGTAGAGTCATCTAAAGATATCACAAATGTAAGTAAGAATGAGGAAATATATGAGACCCCTGAAAAGGTGTCTCAAGTTACTATACCACACACCAGTGAATCTTCTGGTGCAGTTGTAAATATTCAAGAAAGTGAAGCATTAGATATTGACCAAATAAGAAAAGATGATCTGAGAGAATTTCAACACTCCACTTCCACAAAAGTCGATGAATTCAAAACTGAACAGGAAGAAAAAGCCACAAGATTTTTCGAAAATTCTTTCCAGAAACATCCACCACGTTGCCCACCTTCATTTCTTCAAGAAATTGAACCTCAAGAAGTTTATGAAGGTGATAGCTGTGAATTCGTGTGTCATTTTCAAGGATATCCTCAACCCATAGTGACATGGTATAACAATGATGTACCAGTCCCATGTAATCGAGGCTTTATCACTCAGACCTTCAAAAACTATTCAACGTTAACCTTTTCTTCTGTCCATCCTCAAAATGAAGGTTTCATTACCTGTGTGCTGTTTAACCAATACGGAACAGTAAAAACAACCGGTGTACTTAAAGTGAAGTCAAAACAAAGGCATGATGTCGAAGCACATAGGGTCCCAGTGTTGCATGACTACACTGATGAAGAAGAGGAGCTGACATTGGTGTTTGACCAAGCAAAAGGCGTTCCTCCATCTCTGAGACAGGAAGGCCAAACAAATCTCCATATGTTAAAAGCTAACCCACCAGTTCCTCCCTCTGCAGACATAGAACTTCTTTCCTTTCCTGTAGAAATTCAGATAACGGCAGCTACTCCTACCCCAGAACAGGATAAAGAGTCAAGAGAGTTGTTTCAACTGGAGGAGTTGGAACCTAAAGCAACACCTCAAGATGAGGCTACTCGGTCACCAAAGCACAAATTTATATTTTCATCTGATATTACTAACGAGCCGCCAGAAGTGTTACAAGAAATGCCAAAGCATGCCAGTTGTAGAGAAGGGGATTCCGTAGTCCTTGAATGTTCACTGTCTGGTGAGCCTAAACCAGCTGTGACATGGTTCCACAATGGAGTCCTTTTAAAGCAGAACCAGAAGTTCCAGTTTGAAGAAGTTAATTGTAGCCACAGGTTATATATTAATGATGTTAATTCTCAAGATTCTGGAAAATATGAATGTGTTGCTGAAAACAGTTCAGGAATGGTTGAGAGTGTTTCAGATCTAACAGTGGAACCTGTCACTCACAGGGAATATAGTCAATTAGAAAATATGGGTGGAATTTATGCCAAATATTCCAAAGATCAACACATTCAGGGAGAATCTGTAAGGGCACACTTTCGTGATTATCCAGCCGGTCCTTTTACTCCCCAGTCCAATATAAAAGAATATTCTGTAAGAGGATATTTTCAAAGCCTTGAGACAATTGAACAGATAGACCAGAAAGGCCAGGTTTCTTGCACATCTTCTAGAGAAAAACTGCCCATATTTATGCAGGGTGCTTCTAGATCCATAACAATCAACAAGCCTCTCCGAGCTGAACTCATACAACGTCAGGATGAAGAGAAAGAGGAACATGTAAATGAAAAATCAAAGCTACACCAAGCAGAGGGGACTGTCTATCCATCTGTTGATGATTTCAGTGAAGTTAAAATTAGGAAAGAGGTAAGAAATGATCTGGGGAAACTTGGTGGACCAGAAAGGGAAAACGTGCAAGAATATGCCCAAAGTGACTATTTATCAAATATCCACTCTGAGAGAACTTCTGATGGTTACAATACGAAAGAATCGTCCATAATTGTATACGAAGAACCCTTTGGGGAAGGGAGATACTACCCAGGAAAAAAGGTGAGGCATAGAATCATTGCATTTGAAAAGTTACAACATATAGAAAAAGGTGTTCTAGAAAAGAGACCTACCAAGAAATCATTTGTGAATCCTCCTCAAAAGAAGCTTGATGACAAAGACTTTCCCTTAAAGCAAAGAAAATCAAGATCAAGTAACCTAAACACAGATATGCATCAGGCAGAGGAAATGCCTCCAAACACTGAACAAGATTCATCTAACATTGTAATGAATTTAAAGCTGCTTTCTTCTCAAACTCATAAGGTACTTGAATTACAAGAGAGGGAACAACAGAAGGAAGTAGGTCTTATAGATCAATCTGCAGTTGCTGAAAGGGCTGAACATGAAGCACCTATTACATTTGACCTAAAGCAATTTCATGCTCAAATAGAAAATGCGGATGTAAAATTTCAGGAAGTTAGACTAGATAGTGATCAATCAGAAGAAGCTTATTTTCAAACCCAGCATCCTGCTTCTGAAACAACCGAGGCTGAGAGCATTGTATTTGATCTGAAGCAAATGTATTCTCATTTAGGAGACCCAGCTAAGGAGTTTCAAGAGCAAGAAACTAGGCAACAGCAGGAAACACCATATAAAGAGGAAGTTCCTAGCACTGAAACATTACAATCTGATACACAGAATACCTCTCAAAGTGCACAAAGTAACATATTTACCAATCCAGAGATTTCTTCCAGTAAGGAGTTTTTAGATAGGACTGTGAGGGAGAAAAGTGGTAGTGATGAAAATGCCTCTTATTTGGAAAAACATATGCAGGAACAAAATTTAGAAATTTTAACTACTGATATTTCTCTTAAAACTATTTCTGAAGAGATCCATAGTGAACCGTGTGCCCTACTTTCAACCTCATCCACAGATGTAGGAAAAACTGATATTTCTGAGAAAAATGGGGATAGGAGTTTCATTTCACATGTGAGAAAAGCAAGTGAGGAAAAACTTAGAGAGGTTTGTAAAAAGGAGGAGGAGCATTCTTTGGAACCAGAGTTGGAGTCATTTCAAAAGCAAGATGGAGGGACACAGGGATATGCTGCTGGAATTTTGGGAGACCACATAAGTGAGGTTCAGGAAGCAGACACATGCCACAGAAAAATTTCCCTGAGTCAGCACTTTCCATTCTTGATGACTGAGGAACAACGGAATCCAAATGATCAAATAAGTGAGAAAATGGATGCTCCTGGAAAAGAAAAATGTTATGAAGAAATTCAAGTTCAGAATGAAACTTCTTTCTCCAGTACTGAAAAACAAAAGATAGAAACTTGTTTTTCTGAAAACCCTCCTAAGTTGGATGAGGCACATACAGCAGAGGTAATGGAATGTGAGACCTCCCTAACACAGTACTTACTGGCTGCTGGAAAGCATGAAGTTCCTGAGACGGCAGACACCAAGCACAAGGCAGATCTTGTCCACAGTGAATCAGTCACATCAATGGAGGTCGAAGAAGTAACTTTCAGCGCTGTGTATGAGTACTACAACCAACAACAGGAATCACTGGGACGCCCATTTTCTCCTGAATCTGATATTTCAATTGATGTGGGAAGTACAAGCAGTGAAGCACTCTCTGAGCTAGATCAGTTTTATACCCCACCATCCTCTGTTGAACATCTTGAAACTCCAAAGTCTCCTGATTTGTATCTTACTCCTGTAGACACAGCTAAAATATCCTCAACAAATTTAGGAGGTAAGACTATTGAAAGGACCACACCTTTAGAGGAAGCTACTGAAAGGTACTCAACACCTTCCGAAGGCAAGGTAGCAGAAAGGTGTTCTACACCCTCAGGAGAGACCCTGGAGAGATACTCCACACCTCCAGGAGAGACCCTGGAGAGATACTCCACACCTCCAGGAGACACCCTGGAGAGATATTCCACACCTCCAGGAGAGACCCTGGAGAGATACTCCACACCTCCAGGAGACACCCTGGAGAGATATTCCACACCTCCTGGAGAGACCTTAGAGAGGTATTCCACGCCCTCAGGGGAGACACTAGAGAGATATTCTACACCTTTAGGAGGAGAAACTGTTGAAAGATATTCTGTTCCTACTGGAGGACCAAACCCCACTGGAATCTTTAAAAGGTGCCCATCAAAACTAGAAAGGGAGGACAGTCCATCAAGTGAGCATTTCCACACACCTACAGAAGAGAGAAGCTCAGCTTATGAATTATGGCGTTCTGATTCCTTTGGCACGCCCAATGAAGCCATTGAACCAAAAGACAATGAAATGCCACCATCTTTTATTGAACCTCTGACCAAAAGGAAGATCTATGAAAACACAACCTTGGGCTTCATTGTTGAAGTTGAGGGCCTTCCAGTTCCTGGTGTGAAATGGTATCGAAATAAATCTTTGCTAGAGCCAGATGAAAGGATCAAAATAGAAAGGGTGGGTAATGTGTGTTCTTTGGAAATTGCTAACATTCAAAAAGGAGAGGGAGGCGAGTACATGTGCCATGCTGTAAACATCATAGGGGAAGCAAAGAGCTTTGCACATGTAGACATTGTGCCCCCAAAAGAGAGAGCAGTGGCCCTTCCGCCTCCAGTAACACATCAGCATGTCATGGAGTTCGATTTGGAAAACACTGGGTCATCAAGAACCCCTTCTCCTCAAGAAATTGTCCTGGAAGTTGAATTAAGTGAAAAAGATGTTAAAGAATTTGAGAAGCAAGTGAAAATAGTCACAGTTCCTGAATTTACTCCTGATCATAAAAGCATGGTTGTGAGTCTGGATGTTCTCCCATTGAATTTAGCAAATCCGAGTATGGCTTCAAGGGAGGAAGAAGACAAAGATTTAAAAATTGACTTAGAAGTATTTGAAATGCCTCCTCGCTTTATAATGCCTATTTGTGATTTTAGAATTCCAGAAAACTCAGACGCTGTGTTCAAATGTTCAGTCATAGGCATCCCAACTCCTGAAGTGAAATGGTATAAAGAATATATGTGTATTGAGCCAGATGACGCTAAATATGTGATTAGTGAGGAGAAGGGAAGTCACACCCTTAAGATTCGCAAAGTCTGTCTTTCTGATAGTGCAACGTACCGGTGCAGAGCTGTGAATTATGTAGGGGAGGCTATCTGTCGGGGATTCCTCACCATGGGAGATTCCGAAATGTTGGCTCTGCTGTCAAAGAAAAGTAAAGTGACATTGAGCAGTGTGAAGGAAGAATTAGTCTTAAGGAACAAATATTCAGACAGCTTTTTTGAATTTCAGGTGGAGGAAGGGCCTCCCAGGTTTATCAAAGGTATTTCTGACTGTTCAGCACCGTTAGGGACAGCAGCTTATTTCCAGTGTTTAGTCCGTGGCTCTCCGAGGCCCACAGTTTACTGGTACAAAGATGGGAGATTGGTGCAAGGAACAAGGTTCAGTGCCGAGGAAAGTGGCATAGGGTTCCACAACCTGTTCATAACAAGCTTAGTGAAGGAGGACGAAGGTGAGTACAGGTGTGTAGCTACGAACAAATCGGGCATGGCTGAGGCCTGTGCAGTGCTCACCCTAATTTAAAGCTCCTCATGCAAGGTGTTAGTGTCCCCATAATGATGAGAATGGACTTGAATGCTTTCACACTTTCCAGATTATATAGTTCTAATAAATCTCCAAATACATCTACTCTATTTGAACAAATTACATTGAAAAACCCCAGGGAAAACAGTTTCTCTATGTGGAAATCTCATGTTTGTAATACATGTAAATATTCTATTATCTAAACTGTGGAATTATCACCTGTGTCAATTCTGCTGTGAATCATCAAACACTATTAAACATCTCCTTGGCTACCTAATCGTTGGTACTTCTACTTTACCCTCCTTCTACTCCATAAAGTCCTTCAGCAGAATGCATTCTCTTTTAGCAGATAAACTGTATGTCAAGTAAAATGTGAAATGGAAGACCATGTCAGATGACCACACAGACAAATTGGTAAGGTAAAATCTCTCTGCTCTGAGTATAAGTCATTTTGGAAACGATAACTCTTTTGCACCCAAATACATGCTTATTTACTCAGAACAAACCAAGCAGCAACAGGAACCAGCTTTGCCCAATTGGTAACTAACTCTATAATCTGTTTTACCTTGCAATCTTTATATTTATTTTTAGCTCTTTAAAAAATATTTTCATTATTAATATCCCTCTTCTTAAGTGTTTTAACTCTTGCTGCTTTTGAAGGGACCAGTGGTGCTCTCTTGGTGAACTGTAGGTAGAGTTCACCTAGACATTTGCAGAATATGCAAATAAATATCTTTCCACTTTTGGAACTACCTTATTTTCTCAATTTCTGAGATAGCATTAAGTGTAAAATGCAGCATTAATTTGATACTGGACTGGGGTTGGGACAAGAAACTACTATATTACATTTATATATAAATTTTAAACTGCAGTACAATTTCAGAATCTTTAAAATTAGAAAAAGACGGTGGGACATCTCTAGTCTTGAAGCAATATGGTAATTTGTATTTCAGATTATATACAAATAAGAAGATAATTAGCTTTCCTGTCCTTTTCTCTGAATTTTATTTTTAAAACTAGAAATTAATAAGCATTCAAATTTAAGATGTATAAACGTATATGTTTCTAAAGTGGCTGTTTTTGTTTTTCAAAATTATAATTATAGTAAGTTCACAAAATCCTTAACGTACCTATGTGCCACTGTGAACTAAATCTTCTCATATAAGCTGTAATAAACATAAAGAAACTTAGTTTTTTCTTACCTGAAAACGAAGGGTTAGACCAAAAGACCACAGAGGTGATTGTTCAACTATGATTCTGTGTCATCCCAGTGGTAACTTTTCTTAATATAATTCGGAATACGTTTCAGTTTTGCAACAGATAACAAGAGGAATAATAGAATATAGTAATTTGATTGTGAGACTTCTCTTCCTCCCACTCTGTAAATTACTCACTGTCATCTAATGGCTATTTTCTCCCCTGCATTGAGCAATTTTTACATAACATGATCATATTAAATACATTAATTTTACTTTAATTCTAAAACATTAATCATTTAATTTAAATTTAATTTTCAAGAGAATCCATATGTCCAATCATGTTTATTATGCTTCTTTCATCTGTCAAATTTTTTATTCCCACAATGGGACTTCCCTAAAAGCCTTTCAAATTAAAGAAGAAACTGGGAGATCTTTGCTTTCTTTGAGTCACCATAACTTATCAAGATAGATACACTATTGTGAAACAATCATTTCTGTTTCAACCAGTGAGCAGACAATATCTGTGATCATAATTATAGATATGATATATATCTATATACCACATCATAATATATATTATTGTATATTATATATATTATATGCATATAATATAATATATATAATATATATATCTAATATATCACATCATAAATCCCTGAAATAAAACTAATTCTATAGTTTAGGGACTTAAGGATTTATTCTACTCTGAGTCACATAATGGATGTTTAAATAAATTAGAAATTCAGGTCATGACAAACATGATAAGCACACTTTACCCAAACATTATACAGCATAACAATAGTTCAAACCTGTTCTTGAAAAGAAAAAAAAGTTTTAATGCCATATTGGATTGGCAGCAAGGGCTGAAAACTATACCTTTATGCTTATAAAAAGGTGGGCTTTATTTGATTTTGCTCATTAGAATTCTGTTAGTCTTAAATTCATGGCGCTTGAGGAGATTCAGAATGAAAGTGACTGAATAAAGAAAAACAAGCTTTGCCCACCCTTGGCTTACTTATTAATTGTTGTAGATAATTAAATGGAATTTTTTATTTTCGGACTCAACGGCATACAACTTAAAAGCCTGAAATATGAATTTCTCTGATGCTGGATAAAGAATTCATTGTTTTATGCATAGTAGAGTTTAAACATAATTATTAGCTGCTATTACTACATGTATTTTTAACTACACCTTTCATGTTTCGGGACTCTTGAATTTCATCTGGTATCTTTCATATAGTTAATATACCATGTTTAGAAGAAAGGAAAAACAATTGAAAATATTTCAACACGTTAGTGAGTAGGGGTATTTTCGCTATACTGACATTCACTCCCTTTACAGATACTTTGGGAGTTCAAGTGAAAAGGGAAAGCTGACATGAGTGATACATCATAGATTAAATGTTAAGTGGTCACCATTAGTATGTGAAATTAATCAATGTTTTTACAGCTTACTAACTGAAATAATAATAACTGAGTTTGTATTCTACATGCTATAGGTAAGTTTTACCAGTATATTTATATAAGCCAACAGATACTGGAGTCCTGCCTTTTACTGCTAATACATTTGAATTAAAGCATAAGACTATTCCACGTGATGCAAGTAAACTAATACAATAGTAAAACTGCTCTAGGTAAGGTAATAAAACTATTATTAACCAGAGCTGTTCTATTTACCTAATAGATTTAATGAAAAGCTGATTCCTTGTTATCAAATTACGTCTTTCATCCTGTCCATGATACTGTTTAAAGAGTATCTGTTATTCACTCTTTGTTTTCCTGTTCAATAATACTGTGTAGGTATTTCTGATGCAATAAACTATAATTAACTTTTTAATGTTGGAGTTTTCTCTCATTTCTGATTCTCCCATTTTCTTAACATAAGCCTCATTATAAAAGCTTTGTTGAAGTAATAGGGCAATTTACACAGGCAAAGGAAGGCTTGCATTTCTAGTAACTGAAAACAGTTATAAGCAGTAGCTAGAACATAGATGTTTTAGTTTGAAAATAAACAGTCTTCAATTTGACAATGAAGATCACTCTTAAACTCAAGAAAATTCTAAATGTAAATAACAATTCTGGATCTTTTTAGAAATTTATTTAAATGATCCTGAATTCTTTTTCAATTAATATTTAGTGGAATTTTTATTTAAAAGTTATGTTTTAAAGAAAAACATTTGGAGCCTGAATTATTTGATTAGCAGTATTTAGCCAGCCAGCAGTTTCTCAGACTTTAGAATTGGGACTGTATCACAAAGGAAAACTCATAAGAACATCTTTAAAATGTATAAACTCTAACACAAATGAAATGGACTGAAAGTTGCATCAGTACAGTATTTATAATCATATAATATAATAAGCTAAGGTTAAAATTTTAGAAATGTGCCTTTTGATAAATTAATCTCAAGATAATCTAATGATTTCAGGAATAAAACAGAAGAAGGCCATCAATTGGTGCATAATTCTTTGACGACTTCTTTGTTTGTTTTAGTAAAATAATAATCATTTTTCCCCATACAGAGTTTTCTAGTTCTCTTCTGTCTGCTGAGGAAGAAGGACCTCAAACCTCTAGCTCTGGCCTTCAGTTATCTAATAGAAATGAGACACTGGAACTTTTGTCTGAACCTCCAGTTCATTCAACTAAATTCGATTCCAAAAAGGAAGGCAGTGTCCCAGTTTTCATCAAAGAAGTGTCAAATGCTGAAATAAGCATAGGGGATGTGGCTAAGTTGTCTGTTACTGTCACTGGTATTCCCAAGCCTCAAATTCAGTGGTTCTTTAATGGAGTAATGTTAACCCCTTCAGCTGACTACAAATTTGTTTTTGACGGTAATGATCACAGCTTGATCATTCTGTTCACCATATTAGAGGATGAGGGAGAGTATACATGTATTGCCAGTAATGAATATGGACAGGCAATATGTAGTGCCTATCTGAAAATAAATTCCAAAGGAGAGGGGCTCCAAGAACCAGAATCAGCAGAAGAGAAATCTCTGGAAAAGCTCGAAGGTCCTTGTCCTCCTCACTTCCTTAAGGAGTTAAAACCAATTCACTGTACGCAGGGGCTCCCTGCCATCTTTGAGTACACGGTGCTTGGAGAGCCTGCACCCACTGTTTCGTGGTTCAAAGAAAACAAGCAGCTTTGCACCAATGTTTATTACACTATCATTCATAATCCTGATGGTTCCGGGACATTCATCGTCAATGACCCTCAGAAAGAAGATAGTGGTTTATATGTCTGTAAAGCGGAGAATGTGTGGGGTGAATCCACCTGTGCCGCAGAGCTGCTCGTGCTTCTGGAAGACACACACATGACTGATGCCCCCTGTAAAGCAACGTCCACACCAGAGGCTCCTGAAGATTTTCCCCAGACGTCGTTAACGGTCCCTGCAGTTGGGGCACTTGACTCAGAGCAGGAGACTGCAGCTTTTGTAAAGGACACCATTTTGAAAGCCGCTTTAATTGCAGAAGGAAAACAGCAGCTTTCTTACGAGCATGTTGTTAAAACCAATGAACTGAGCAGTCAAGTGACTTTCGTAGCTGAGCAACTGCAATCCACAGTCATGTTACAGCAGGATATGCCCACTCCTGAAAGCATCAGTGAACTTCTTTCCATCAGTGACACTATTCATGTCCAGCCTATCAAGGAACCACCTCCCAATGTACAGCTGCAGATTGTCCAGTCCCAGGACACCCTCCCCAAAGAAGATATTCTAATGTATCAAGAGCCTGAATTACAGGTGGTTCTATCAGATACTGAAAAAATCTTCCCAAGTGCCATGTCCATAGAGGAAATTAGTTCATTAACAGTTGAGTCTCTGCAAACTTTATTAGCTGAACCTGAAGGGAGTTATCCACAGTCATCAATAGAAGAAACGCCAGCCCATTCATATCCAACCTCTGTGGCTGAGGAAGTACTTTTACCAAAAGAAAAGATAGTATCCACAGTGGACGAAGAGCAAAGAGTGATCCTTCAAGAGCAAGAGGCGCAAAGTGCTCTCATCCTGAATCAGAGCTTAGCTGAGGGACACGTGGAAAGTTTCCAGGGTCCTGACGTCATGATCTCCCGGGTCCCTTCAGAACACACGTGCACAGAAGGTGAAATCTTAATGGAAAGTGTGGATCAACTGGACAGTGCAAAGCAAGATTTCGCAGCCAGCGTTGAGGAAGGCAAGTCCTTAAGGTTTCTGTTGGCGGGTGAGGAAAAGCAGGTACTGCTCAAGGAAGAGCGTCTTGACAGCTTGGCAATGCCCCCGAACCAAACCACTAAGTATAAAAAAGAGCCCATGGCAATAAATGGTGTGCAGGAGGTGCAGGGAAGTGACCTGCTTTCTAAGGAAAGTTTGCTTCCTGCTATTCCTGAAGAGCAGCGGTTGAACCTGAAAACTCAGATCCGCAGGGCTTTGCAAGCAGCAGTGGCCAGCGAGCAGCTGAGTCTTTTCTCTGAATGGTTAAGAAACATTGAACAGGTAGAGGTCAAGGCCATAGACTTCACCCAAGAGCCCAACCGCATTATGTGCACCTACTTTATTACCTCAGTGAAGTCTCTAACAGAAGAATTAGCCATCACTATTGAAGGCATTGATCCTCAAATGGCTAACTTGAAAACTGAACTTAAGGAGGCTTTGTGCTCTATAATATGTGAGGAAATGAACATCTTAACAGCTGAGGAACCTGGAATTCAGAAAGGAGCCACAACAGACTTGCAGGAAGAAATGGATTCTTTTTCTAATCCACAGAAGGTTGAAGCAATCACCGAACCAGAGGTTGAATCTAAATATCTTGTCTTAAAGGAACAGATAAGTTATTTTAAGGTGGAAAGTCAGGTCAAAGCTGTGGGTGCCACAACTGCTTCCGCTGCTGTCTCTGATGAAAAACTGGATGAGATACCAAAACCATCAGAGGAAAAAGAGAAATCCCCTGAAGGTGGTACTGAGAAGGCTGGTACAGTAGAGATACGGGAGGCTGAGGGTAGCTCACTCAGAGAGGGTGGTCCTGACGTACAGACGCCCTTGGTGGACACGATTGCCAAGGAAGGTGACACCGTAAGACTCGCGTCATCCATAACAAATGCCGAAGAGGTGAATTGGTATTTTGAGAGTAAACTGGTGCCTTCGGATGAAAAGTTCAAGTGTTTACAAGATCAAAATACATATATGCTAGTGATCGACAAAGTAAATAGAGAAGAACATCAAGGGGAATATACGTGTGAGGCCTTGAATGATGACGGAAAAACAGCAACTTCAGCAAAACTCACTGTAGTCAAAAGAGGTTGGATTTTAAGGATTCAGTGAATCAAGTTCTAACATTCACTGGGTTGTAATGATTTAGGTTTCCTCACTGAATTTTCACTTATCTGCCATTGCCAGAATGCAGTTTATTTAGAGTAAGAATGAAATCACAGACATAATCATGGTTATTAACTTTCCCATTTTCCCTTACTGCCTTACTGGGTGGTATGTTATATCTACACTACTACTTATTTTTAAAATGAAACGTATTTTCATATATTTCATAATACTGATAAATGCTTTTTAGTGTCTTTCTATATGAAAATACTTTAATGATATGTAATAAAAAGCTGTCAGTGAATACCTAGTTACCCTGAAATCACCACTCTCATCCTTAAATTCAAAATAACCATGATTAATTGTCCATTTGTGTTTCTTGTTTCGATTATCTTTTTTGCTATTGTTTCACTTCATCACTTTATTTAGTAGATCATGTTTTTTTCACATCATTCGCAGTGTTCCTAGTCAGCATGGTATATTTAAAGAATATATCATGTTGTTATGCATGTAAGCCAAGAGCATCACATCATTTTAATCATTTTTTCACAATTCACTGAAAAGTAACAATTGAATATGTTGAAAGCTGCTTGCTGTCTTCTTTTGCCTTCAGTGATCTTCCTCATTTTCCAGTCACTTGTCTTAAACTGCTGCAATCCACTTCACTAATTTCAACTGTTTCACTCCATTAACAGCAACAAAGGTTAGAAGGAAAAGAAAAATGTGGGGTACCTGAGAAGGAGGTGTGCTAATGGGCTCTGCTTCCCTTCGCAGCTGCCCCAGTGATCAGGAGGAGAATTGAGCCCCTGGAAGTAGCCCTGGGCCACCTCGCCAAATTCACCTGTGAGATCCACAGCGCCCCCAATGTCCGCTTCCAGTGGTTCAAAGCTGGCCGAGAAATCTCTGAGAGTGACAAGTGTTCTATTCGGTCTGCAAATTATGTCTCCACCCTGGAAATCCTGAGAACCCAGGTTGTTGACTGTGGCGAGTACACCTGCAAAGCTTCCAACGAGTATGGCAGTGTCAGCTGCACAGCCACACTGACTGTGACAGGTAAATGCCATACACTGACACAGATGTTATTCCATTTCATATTATTGCCTATTTTACTTTTTGTAGAGGTGCAGGAGGTACTTGTCCTACCAACTGGAGAGACCAGTAGCCAAGATGGTAACACAGTGGCTAGGTAGTGCAGAGCCTATGAGAGACATGAAGTCATTGTTTACAGTCACATTTCTAAAAACAGCTAAAGAAAAAAAATTTTTATTTCAAGAGCAATGTGAAGGAATCACACAAGCAGTGGCTCCTCATAGTTTGGTTTGGGTTTTTGTTTTGTTCTGTTCTTTTTATTAAATGGTCTGGCTTGACCTCTAGCATAAAATATTTCAGGACAGTTTGGTGCTACTAAAAAGTAAATGATGTCCGAATGTGTGTAATAATTTGGAACCAGTTAACCAATTAAGAACAGAATTACAAAATGAAAAAAGCCAAAGCATAAGACTAAAGTCAAACAAATCCTAATAAGAGACAGGGAGCTAGTACAGAACTACAAACTAGGATTCTCACCCTAAGCTTTATTACTAATTGAAAAATAAGAGTAACTACACAAATATTCTGTTCTCCATTTCCTGAGGACACACAGGATGACTGTCAAGTAGGTAACACTCATCAGGAGTTTGAATTCCCTCATTAGCAAAAAAATAATAATAACTCTTTCCTACCTCTTTTTCTCACTCTTTCTTTCTCTTTTGCTCTCTTCCTACAAAGGGAAAGTGTGAGTATGAACTTATGAACTATGGTTTAGGGTCAGAAGTAGCAATGACTTGTGCTGTTGACAGAAGCATGCACGAAATGCCAGGGTGAGGCTGTCGCTTTGTCTTCTTTTTCTTTTTGAAGTATAGTTGGTTTACAGTATTACCTTGGTCATCTTTTTCAATGACAGCATGGAGGGGAAGGGTAAATGCAGCACGCATCTTTGACTTGAAAAAGCCAGGGTTTCCTGTAGCTTCCTCTCCTCTACAACTCTTTTATATCAGAAACTCCACACCCCCAGGCCCATGGTGACCCATTCAGTGGATTTCGCTTTGTGATCAGTCTCCGTACCGCCAAGTGCATGGCATTATTCTTAATGACACTTTGGGAAATTTCTTCACCCAAAATAGGCCAGTTCAGTAATGGGACTAACACTTGAGATTCAGATCACAAGAGGAAAGAAGAAAGAGGAGGATTTTTTTTTTTAATCAGAAAGAGAGGTTCCTAAGTGTTCGCTTCCAAATGCAGAATGGACATGGGAAATCACTGCTATAAATATTTTTACAAGTTTGGAGTGATTTAGTGGATACTTTTAAAGTTGTGCCATTTAAGGATTTGCTAGTGGTCATCGACATGAGGGTTAGAGAGACTTTATAAAACTACTGAAACTTTTTATTACTTAATATCCCTACTCTTCAGAAAAGTCAAGTACGTTTTCTTTATCTTCCTTATACGGTCTTCTAATTTGCAGAATTAACATACCAGCTGAATTGCTTATCAGATAATTCAAACAAATAATCAGCTCATAAAATGGACAAAGCTTTAGTAATAGTGAGTCAATGTTGCGAAATAAAGGAATATTTATTCTTTCCTTTGATAGAGACATTTAAAGTGCTGTCTTGCTCCTCTATAAAAAAAACTCTCATCCCTTTCCTTTGACACATCTTTTCACCTTAATACATTACCCTACTTTGAGTAATGTCTCATGTCTACCTAAAGCTATTACTCATCTTTTTTCTTTCTTGGAATATGTAATTACAGCAAGAGCTTTGTAGGGACAAAATATAACACTGAAAACTTTTCTTTTACAGAGGCATATCCACCAGCCTTTCTCTCCAGACCTAAGTCCATAACAACTTTTGTGGGTAAGGCAGCCAAGTTCCTCTGCACAGTGACAGGGACCCCAGTGATTGAAACCATTTGGCAGAAAGACGGCGTGGCCCTCTCACCTTCCCCTAACTGCAGGATTTCAGATGCAAACAACAAACACATTTTAGAACTCTCAAATCTTACAATTCAAGATAGAGGAGTTTACTCCTGTAAGGCTTCTAACAAGTTTGGAGCCGATACTTGCCAAGCTGAGTTGGTCATAATCGACAAACCACATTTCATTAAAGAGCTAGAGCCTGTGCAATCAGCTGTCAATAAGAAGGTACACCTTGAGTGCCAAGCAGATGAAGACAGAAAAGTCACAGTTACATGGAGTAAAAACGGGCAAAAGCTCCCCCCTGGGAAAGATTATAAGATCTGTTTTGAAGATAAAATAGCATCCCTCGAGATCCCTCTGGCCAAACTAAAAGATACAGGAACGTATGTTTGCACAGCTTCCAATGAGGCTGGAAGCAGCTCCTCTTCAGCGACAGTAACTATCAGAGGTAAGAAGTGTGTGAATAATATTTCCACTCCCTTCTCTCATTTTGTGATTAAAATAATTTCATCCAAGCAGCCTTTTTGGTTTGGGGAAATCCTGGCATTGTTTGATTTTATTTTTTCAGTCTTCTTCACAATGCACTTATTCTTGTTTGTTTAAAACTGTCTGCCATTAACAAAGCTTGCTTAAAACTTCTTCTAAGAACTTCGAGTGTCTAGGCAATCCTTAACTATCTTCTTTCATAAAATTGCTCTTTGTATAAGTAGAATTTGGTTGGTTTTGTTTTTGTTTGTTTGTTTGTTTGTTTTAACCAAGAGTCTGGGAAAATGTTTTGGAATCATAGAAACATGGAAAGCTATTGAGTATGCCACAGCCTTTTCAGAAATTTCAAGAAGACATTTCATGTGTGTTATGTGTCTCTTTGTTGTATGATGTCTACTTTTCTTTTGTGTAGTTTATGATTCAGATATCTTTTCCCTTCTCATTTTTGTTAACTTCATGTAGAGCCACCATCCTTTGTGAAGAAGGTGGATCCCTCTTATTTAATGATCCCAGGTGAATCAGCACGCCTCCACTGCAAGCTGAAAGGCTCACCTGTGATCCAGGTTACTTGGTTTAAAAATAACAAAGAACTTACTGAGAGTAACACAATCAGAATGTCTTTTGTCAATTCTGAGGCTGTCCTTGATATTACGGATGTAAAGGTTGAAGACAGTGGGAATTACTCGTGTGAAGCAGTGAATGACGTTGGCAGTGACAGTTGCAGTGCTGAAATGGTTATCAAAGGTTTGTTTACTCTGTCGTAGTCCATTGTTTTCCTGAGAAAATATTTTCTTTTCAATTGCTTGTAACACATGCTTTATACAATGCTTTCATGCTTTTTTAGAACCTCCTTCTTTCATCAAAACTCTCGAGCCTGCAGATATAGTGAGAGGAACAAATGCCCTCCTTCACTGTGAAATCTCAGGCACTGGACCATTTGAAATTCGCTGGTTCAAGGATAAGAAGCAAATTCGAAGTAGTAAAAAGTACAGGTTGTTTTCTCAGAAATCTGTCGCGTCCCTGGAGATCTTTTCGTTTAATAGCGCAGACGTTGGTGAATATGAGTGTGTTGTTGCTAATGAAGTTGGGAAGTGTGGCTGCCTTGCAACCCACTTACTAAAAGGTTAGTGCTTGAAAAACTGGCATCTCTTTAATAAATTGTCAAAATAGCTTTCTTAAACCAAGGAAGGAAAACCGGTACTTTCTTTTCTTCTCCTAATCTTTGAAAATATTTTTTTTTGCCTTTGGTTTGACCTGGGACCCTGGGGAAAATCCAGTCTTTATCTTGAGACCAGTATAAATATATAATCTCTGATAACAAAAGTGAACTACATAATAAGCGATTTTGTCAGCTGATAACCGTTTATCTTCCTTGCTTCTTTCTCTTGGATGGAATTGTAATTCCTCTTGAATTTGATTTCTTCTTCTAATTAACCAACACCATGGGATAGATAAATGTAATCTAGATAAAGTTCTTAAATGCATATGGTGTTGAAGTGTTTGGGAATTAAGAAGTTTTGGATGCTCTCTTTCTTTAATTAGAACCACCAATCTTTGTAAAGAAAGTAGATGATTTTACTGCACTAGCAGGACAAACGGTTACCTTACAAGCTGCTGTGAAAGGGTCAGAACCCATTTCTGTCACATGGATGAAAGGACAGAAGATCATTAAAGAAGATGGAAAAATCAAAATGAGCTTTGCCAATGGTGTTGCGGTCTTGATAATCCCTGATGTGCAGATTGGTTTTGCTGACAAATACACATGCCTGGCTGAAAATGAAGCTGGAAGCCAAACGTCTGTTGGGGAACTAATAGTTAAAGGTTCGTGTAAGAACGTTTTAACTTGGAGTTGATATTTCCTTTTAAAATGAAACCTTACTACACACTTCAGAATTCCAACTATTTAATACCCTTGTAGAACCTGCCAAAATCGTTGAGAGGGCAGAACTGATCCAGGTGACGGCAGGAGACCCAGCCACGCTGGAGTATACAGTCACGGGTACCCCAGAGCTCAAGCCCAAATGGTACAAAGACGGGAGACCTTTGATTGCCAGTAAAAAGTATCGAATAAGTTTTAAAAACAATGTTGCCCAACTCAAGTTTTATTCCGCCGAGCTGCATGATAGCGGCCAATACACATTTGAGATTTCCAACGAAGTGGGCAGCAGCTCCTGTGAGACAACTTTCACTGTCTTAGGTTAGTATCTTTAGAAACCTGTGCTTCCATATTCCTCTGAAACCCAACAAACAACCAAAACTAAAATCACTGAGCACTGTTCCACATTGTTCTTTCTTCTCTTCTTGTGCTGTGAACAGATCGAGACATTGCTCCATTTTTTACCAAACCCCTACGCAACGTGGACAGTGTGGTTAGTGGGACCTGCAGGCTGGACTGCAAAATTGCTGGCTCCCTCCCCATGAGGGTGTCCTGGTTTAAGGATGGTAAAGAAATAGCTTCCTCTGACAGATACAGAATAGCATTTGTGGAAGGCACAGCCTCTCTGGAGATAAGCAGAATAGACATGAATGATGCAGGGAATTTCACCTGTCGAGCCACAAATTCCATGGGAAGCAAAGACTGCAGCGGAGCCCTGATTGTGCAAGGTTGGCTGGAACCTGTGCCTTTCATTCTTACGTAGACGGTGTTCAAATTAAGCCTTCTTCCCTTCAGTCGTGCCTCTTAACTCTTTGAAATTCTTTCTTATCCCCCTTCTTTAGAACCACCCAGTTTTGTAACTAAACCGGCATCAAAGGATGTTCTGCCCGGCTCGACCATCTGCCTGAAGAGCACCTTCCAAGGGTCTACCCCTCTCACAATCAGATGGTTTAAGGGTGACAAAGAGCTGGTTTCCGGTGGAAACTGCTATATCACCAAAGAAGCTTTAGAAAGTTCCCTGGAATTGTATGTAGTAAAAACCTCCGACTCAGGCACATATACCTGTAAAGTCAGCAACGTGGCTGGAGCCGTGGAGTGCAGTGCAAAGTTATTTGTAAAAGGTTTGCATAGTTTTCTTGACATCTTTGTGCCACCATTGTCAGAAGTTCTTCCCTCTTTCTCACGTTTCTGGGTGATTTCTTTCCTTCCACAGAACCTGCCACATTTGTTGAAAAGTTAGAGCCATCACAGCTGTTAAAAAAGGGAGACGCCACCCAGCTAGCCTGCAAAGTAACGGGCACCCCTCCAATTAAAATAACGTGGTTTGCAAATGACAGAGAAATTAAGGAGAGCAGCAAACACAAAATGTCTTTTGTGGAGTCCACCGCGGTTCTAACACTTAAAGATGTTGCCACTGACGACAGCGGTGAATATATGTGTGAGGCTCAAAATGAGGCTGGCAGTGACCACTGTGGTAGCATTTTAATAGTCAAAGGTTTGTGTTCACATTGCCCCTTGTGATACCAAAGTTGTGGCCCAGGGCACAGACTCCACCCCCATTAACTCACAATAATTCCTTTTCCGCTATAGAGTCACCTTACTTTACCAAGGAATTTAAGCCCGTTGAAGTGTTGAAGGAGTATGATGTCATGTTGCTGGCTGAGGTGGCAGGCACAGCTCCCTTTGAGATCACTTGGTTCAAAGACAACACAACACTGCGAAGTGGTAGAAAGTATAAAACCTTCATTCAGGATCAGCTGGTTAGCCTGCAGATCCTGAGGTTTGTAGCTGCGGACGCGGGTGAATACCAGTGTCGGGTGACCAATGAGGTGGGCAGCAGTGCCTGCAGTGCCAAGGTGACCTTAAGAGGTTAGTGTCAGTTCTAATGACGGACTGGCTTTTCTGCAGTGTCAGTGATTTTATTTTTTTAAAGCCAGTTTTGCTCTAGAGCTGGTATTCATTGAGAATTCATTCTTCTACTAGAACCCCCAGCTTTTGTAAAGAAAATCGAGAGCACCAGCTCCCTTAGAGGAGGTACCGCTGCCTTCCAGGCCACTCTGAAGGGCTCCTTGCCAATCACGGTGACTTGGCTGAAAGACAACGATGAAATCACTGAAGATGATAACATAAGAATGACCTTTGAGAACAATGTGGCCAGTCTGTACCTCAGTGGCATTGAAATCAAGCATGATGGGAAATATGTCTGTCAGGCCAAAAATGATGCAGGAGTACAGAGATGTTCCGCATTACTCTCAGTAAAAGGTTGGTTCAGAAAGTTTGCCATGGGTTTCAGGGAAAAATGCAGATGTAAGCCTTTCAGCAGAGCAGTTCACAACCCACACCTATCCCTTTGTTTTCTACAGAACCTGCAACAATCATTGAGGAGGCTGTGTCTATAGATGTCACCCAAAGAGACCCAGCCACTTTGCAGGTTAAATTTTCAGGGACTAAGGAGATTACAGCCAAATGGTTTAAAGATGGCCAAGAACTGACCCTGGGCCAAAAATATAAGATCAGTATCACTGACACGGTCTCTATACTGAAGATTATTTCTACAGAAAAGAGAGATAGTGGAGAATATACTTTCGAAGTCCAAAATGATGTCGGGAGGAGCAGCTGCAAGGCTAGCATTAATGTATTAGGTTGGTACAGCTTTTCTATGGAGAGAAACTGGGCATTTCTGTGCTCCTTCATCTCTTACAATTTTAGAGAAAATAAAAATTGGTAGATTGACCATTTTTTTTCTTTTTCATTGCATAGATCTTATCATACCTCCCTCATTCACCAAAAGGCTGAAGAAAATGGACAGCATTAAAGGGTCTTTTATTGACTTAGAATGTATAGTGGCTGGGTCACATCCCATGAGCATCCAGTGGTTCAAAGACGACCAAGAAATAACAGCTAGTGAAAAATACAAATTCTCTTTTCATGACAATACTGCCTTCTTGGAAATCAGTCAGCTGGAAGGTACAGATAGTGGAACCTACACTTGTTCTGCCACTAATCAGGCAGGACACAACCAGTGCAGTGGCCATCTGACAGTCAAAGGTTGGCAATTTTTATCCCCGCCTCTCAAGAACTTATTGCTCTCTCATTTCTTAATTCTTACCTTGACTGATCATTCTAAAATAAACCATTCCTTCCCCCTTTTGCTTCTTTTTCTTTCACCCAGAACCCCCCTACTTCCTGGAAAAGCCACAGTCACAAGATGTCAATCCCAATACAAGGGTTCAATTAAAGGCGCTTGTGGGTGGCACTGCACCCATGACAATAAAATGGTTTAAAGATAACAAAGAGTTGCACTCGGGAGCAGCTCGCTCAGTTTGGAAGGATGACACCTCCACCATTCTAGAGCTCTTTTCAGCCAAAGCTGCCGATTTGGGGACCTACATTTGCCAACTGAGCAACGATGTTGGCATAGCAACCAGTAAAGCCACTCTCTTTGTCAAAGGTCTGGTCTCTACATTTTCTCATTGTCTCACTTGCCTAGATTTTCTTGGAGGGAGGGAAGAGGCTTAAGAAAACGATTCTCATTGGCCTTTGGGTTAAAAAATGTTCAATATCACATGTTTTCCCCCATCTTTAGAACCTCCTCACTTCATTAAGAAGCCCAGCCCAGTCCTAGTGCTGAGGAACGGACAATCCACAACATTTGAATGCCAGATAACAGGCACTCCTGAAATCAGAGTTTCTTGGTATTTGGACGGGAATGAAATAACAGCCATTGAGAAACATGGCATTTCCTTCACTGATGGTTTAGCCACTTTCCAAATTTCTGGTGCCAGGGTAGAACATAGTGGGACTTATGTCTGTGAAGCTCGTAACGACGCTGGCACGGCAAGCTGCAGCATTGAGTTAAAAGTGAAAGGTTCGTTACTGCATCTTCTCTCCTTTCTGGCTGTGCTGCTGGCTAGTCCTCGGGTCTTCCTTTGAGTGAGCTATTCTCTGTCTTCCTTTTGAATCTTTAGAACCTCCCACCATTATTAGGGAGCTGAAACCCGCGGAAGTAGTCAAAGATAGTGACGTGGAGCTGGAGTGTGAAGTTATGGGAACATCTCCATTTGAAGTCACTTGGCTGAAGAATAACAAGGAAATTCGAAGCAGCAAAAAGTATACGCTGACTGACAGAGTGTCAGTGTTTAATCTCAATATCAACAAGTGTGACCCCTCAGACACTGGTGAATACCAGTGCATCGTATCCAACGAAGGCGGCAGCTGTTCTTGTAGTGCTAGAGTCTCTCTGAAAGGTCAGTTAGACACACAAGGAGCAGGCTATCTGATACAAATTCTGTAATGCTCTTTAACCTTGTATGATGGGGAGGAGTTCAAATATACCTCTTCTTTTCACACTGTCTACTTTAATCACAGAGCCACCCTCGTTCACTAAGAAGATAGAAAACGTCACTACTGTCTTGAAAAGTTCTGCCACCTTTCAGAGCACTGTGGTGGGCTCTCCTCCCATTTTTATAACCTGGCTCAAGGATGATCAGATTCTGGATGAAGATGATAATGTTCACATCTCCTTTGTGAACAATGTGGCCACAGTTCAAATCAGATCTGTGGATAATGGACACAGTGGGAGGTACACGTGTCAAGCCAAGAACGAGTCAGGCGTTGAGAGGTGTTATGCTTTCCTTTTAGTACAAGGTGTGTAAGCTAATCCCTTTCAAGGGTTATTCTGTGAAGACAATTTCACAAGCAGTTCCTTGGTTCCATGGAATTATTAATGCAGCTCATCCACGTTTTCATTCTTACTACAGAACCCGCTCAGATCCTAGAGAAACCTAAGTCTGTTGATGTCACTGAAAAAGACCCCGTGACCTTGGAGTGTCTTGTGGCCGGAACACCAGAACTCATAGTGAAGTGGTTTAAAGATGGGAAACAAATGATGCCCAGTAGATATTATTCAATGAGTTTTGAAAATAATGTGGCCAGTTTTAGGATTCAGTCAGTAATGAAGCAAGATAGTGGGGCATATACTTTCAAGGTGGAAAATGACTTTGGAAGCAGTAGCTGTGACACCTACCTGAGAGTGCTAGGTTTGTATCTTGGCCCCAGTCAGCTTCCCTTACGTATATTATTGTCCTTGGTAAACAAATGGCAACATATTAATGGATGTGTTTTGCTGTTTGCATTGGACAGATCAAAATATTCCTCCATCATTCACCAAAAAATTAAGCAAAATGGATAAAGTTCTAGCCTCTTCCATTCATATGGAGTGCAAGGTTTCTGGCTCACTCCCTATTAGTGCTCAGTGGTTTAAGGATGGAAAAGAAATAACTACAAGTGCAAAATACAGGCTCGTCTGTCATGAAAACACTGTGTCGCTGGACGTTAGTAATCTGGAATTAGAAGATACTGCGAATTACACATGCAAAGTCTCAAATGTAGCAGGGAGCGAGGCATGCAGTGGCATCTTAACTGTAAAAGGTTAGAATTTCTTTACCTCTTTCTGACCCTTTTCTGCGATTGCTTTTCAAATGTAGCACTCTTTTCTGGAGTCCTTTAAAACTAAAAGTCTCCATAATTCTGTTTCTTTAGATACATATATGTTGAGTTCAAGAAATATTCAGTCATTACCTCTTTTCAGTAATGTTTTTTTATATGTCCATAAAACTGTCAAAATAACCCAACAAGAAGGAACTTAATTATATGTATTTCTCTTAAAATCTATAGAACCACCAAGTTTCCTAGTGAAACCTGGGCGACAACAAGCCATACCTGATTCTACAGTGGAATTTAAAGCTATACTAAAAGGAACACCACCGTTTAAAGTAAAGTGGTTTAAGGATGATGTGGAGCTTGCCTCTGGACCTAAATATTTCATTGGCTTAGAAGGCTCAACTACCTTCTTAAATCTCTATTCAGTGGATGCTTCCAAGACTGGACAATATACTTGCCAAGTTACCAACGATGTTGGTAGCGACTCTTGTACCACAGTGTTGCTTGTGACAGGTGTGCCAGTTTGATTGTTTTATGTTTTTGTCTGACCTGTGGCTCCTGTCCTTTCTGTAATCTTTTACAATATATGTACCCAGTCAAGAAAGTACCCTTCTTTCTAACATGGTACACGCTGTTTGCCAGGCATTGTTCATGTTTTTCTCTTTCCTATGTAGGACCTAATTGAAGTTCGTTATTTATACCTGCTCTGTTCCCTCATAAATCTCCTCTTTTCTTCACTCTCTAGAACCACCAAAGTTTGCAAAGAAACTAGAAGCAACCAAAATAGTGAAAGCAGGTGACTCAGCACGACTTGAATGCAAGATAACTGGATCCCCAGACATCAGAGTTGTGTGGTACAGAAATGAACATGAACTCCCAGCCAGTGATAAATATAGAATGGCTTTCATTGATTCAGTGGCCGTCATACAGATGAATAGTCTTGGTACTGAGGACAGTGGGGATTTCATTTGTGAGGCTCAGAACGCTGCTGGCAGCACAAGCTGCAGTACCAAGGTTATAGTAAAAGGTAGAAACCTCTTTCCTCTGTTCCTCATTATCTGAAACCCACCTTCTTCTCCCCGGGCTATCATAGCTCTTCATTCTTTTGCTGTCATTTTTAGCTTCCATTTGAGATCATAGAACATTTTCCCAAACTAGTATTATTTCCATTTTTAGATGTTTTTTCTTCTTAAGATTTGCCTACATGTAGACAATCATTCTGAGATATTTTTCTTGTTATTCCAATGTCGTAATTCTACTCACCTCAACATATTAGCCAAGCAGTTCAAATTTGATGTTTCCAAAATGCTCAAAAAAACAAAGTGGGCATTTTAAAATTAATTTTTGCCTTCAATCAACTTATAAATATATCATCATCCTCACTATAATCTTTATCATTAAAAGCAAGGAATATTTACCACATATATACAAGGTTCAAGCAATACAGATTTTAACCTTACATTTACAACAGGACAATTATGTATATTTTTCTCTCTCAAATGTCAGTTCCTATTTTTTTTTAATTATATCACTATACTTTGTTGCAAATAGTAGTAGTGTTTTCCAGAATTTTTTTCACAAAGTCCAAGTTTGTCATATTGTAAGGTGATTATTGCAAAAACCATTTGTTGACATGGAAGACTTAGAGCACAAATGTTGTGATAACTTCCAAGTGTCCCAATTGTAATGTGTATACAAAAAATTTCATCCCTGAAGTCAGGACTCCGTACCTCATGCAAATCATATTGATTCTTACACTTGGGTTTGGGGGTTTGTTTGGTTATTGTTTTGTTTTGCTTTACAGTTTTGTGCATCAATCTTTATAGTCCCAGAAAAAGTAGTAAGGTGGAGTAGACAGAATGTCGAACTGCTCAGTAAGGTCACCTGAGGTCTAGCCCAGGTTCTCGGCCAGTGAAGCAGAGTGATTTTGTAAAGGCTGATGACTTCTCTGAAGCTGTTACTCCTAAAGTGATAGTGCTAGACCTATTATAGTATCTTGATTCATTCTTCCAATTTAAAAACAAAGAAATAAAAATATGAAGTTAGGTAGCCCAGTTCATGAGGAATTCTTGCTTTTTACAGAACCACCTGTTTTTAGCAGCTTCCCTCCTGTGGTAGAAACCCTTAAAGATGCTGAAGTTAGTCTTGAATGTGAACTTTTGGGAACACCACCATTTGAGGTGGTTTGGTACAAAGATAAGCGACAACTCCGAAGTAGCAAGAAATACAAGATCGCATCCAAAAATTTCCATGCCAGTATTCACATTCTCAGTGTCAACACTTCAGATATTGGTGAATACCACTGCAAAGTACAGAATGAAGTAGGAAGTGATACCTGCATTTGTACTGTAAAATTAAAAGGTATGCATTATTTCCTACTCATGGCAGAAATGGCAGGAACGTGCAAAATGCTTATTTGTTTTCTCTCTTCCATTATCTCGACAATCTTTCCAACAATCTCCATCCGTCTTTCCCTCTTCAGAACCACCAAGATTTGTCTCCAAACTGAACAGCCTCACGGTTGTAGCTGGTGAGCCCGCTGAGTTACAAGCATCTATAGAAGGCACCCAGCCTATTTCTGTCCAGTGGCTTAAAGAAAAGGAAGAAGTGATTAGAGAAAGTGAAAACATCAGAATTACATTTGTGGAAAATGTTGCAACTCTGCAGTTTGCAAAAGCAGAGCCAGCTAATGCTGGGAAGTATATCTGCCAAATCAAGAATGATGGTGGAATGAGGGAGAACATGGCCACGTTGACTGTTTTAGGTTGGTACAATATGGCGCGATAGTTCCTTGATACAAGGAGGTGCCAAACGCTGAGATGACTTACTAAGAGATACTGGTAGAGTCTCCTGTTTTGAATTTCTAGAACTATGTCAGTCGTCACCCATTTCAAAGGTTTACGGGAAAGGACCTTTCAAACACTCCTTTCTGTGTCTGTGAGCCTAACAAAAATGAGCCGTCTCTTATTATTTACTTGATGGGTTACAGATGTAATCATGACTATCTTTTGTTGAAGCATGAAAAAATTGGGAGCCCAGCATATGCTACAAGGAAATTTTTTCCGAAAGTAATAGTTGTTAAAGCTGACAAGAACTCCAAAGATCAAAGTTTGATAGGAACGACTTGCACTTTCATCTTTGGGCATATTCATTTTCAATTTTGCCATTGTTTGGATAACAACTTTCAAAAAACTGTCTTTAGCACCTCAAAGTAGAACAGAAATACTGAGTAATTCATAACAACATGCAGGCTTTGTTCTAGAGAGGGTCAAGTGCAAATCAATATATGTCAACATTGATTTGTACATTGAATTGTTTTGGAAGTCAACTAATGCACCAACATATTTCTTAATAATAACTCGTATAATTTCGTGACAGTGTGTAATTATGGAATCACATTTTAAGGTCTAGAGAAAGAGAGAGAGAGAGAGAGCCCTAAGATATCCATATCATTGGAAGAAACAGTGTTAATGAATTTGATAGTAGAAACAAGGTAAAGTTAACAGGCTTTGACAGATGGCTATCACATTTTATTTCAGAGCCTGCGGTCATTGTCGAGAAGGCAAGTTCGATGGCAGTGACTGCAGGAGAAACGTGCACTCTGGAGTGTAAGGTGGCTGGCACTCCTGAACTCTCAGTCGAATGGTACAAGGATGGAAAGCTGTTGACCAGCAGCCAAAAACACAAATTTAGCTTCTACAACAAAATCTCTTCCTTAAAGATTCTCTCCGTTGAAAAGCAAGATGCAGGCACATACACTTTCCAGGTTCAAAATAATATCGGAAAAAGCAGCTGCACAGCTGTGGTTGATGTTTCAGGTTAGTTCCGATATGTTCTTCCCATTGCTTAAGCAAATTCCTTTCACACGCTTTCTTCTCTCAAGTGTCTTCTATTCTTTCAAACCACGAGTCTCTTGCCTCTCCTCATGCAGACCGAATGGTTCCTCCCTCTTTCACACGAAGTCTGAAAGATACAGTTGGGGTCCTGGGTACATCTTGCGTCTTGGAGTGCAAAGTAGCTGGATCATCACCTATCTCTGTTGCCTGGTTTCATGAGAAAACCAAGATTGTCAGTGGAGCAAAGTACCAAACTACGTTTTCAGATAATGTCTGCGCGTTGCAGCTGAATTCTCTGGACTCATCGGACATGGGCAATTACACATGCATGGCTGCTAATGTCGCTGGGTCTGATGAATGCCGTGCTGTGTTGGCTGTACAAGGTCAGTGTTAGACGCTCACACCCTTTCTTATGAGTTCCTCTTTGGGTACATATCCAGTTTGACACACATTCAAAAGTGCTCTTCTTTTTGATTCAAAATTGCAACTAAATTCGATGCTTACAGGATCTTATCATTGTCCTCCTTGTCTGTGTAGAACCACCCTCTTTTGTGAAGGAACCTGAACCTTTGGAAGTACTACCAGGCAAAAACATCACCTTCACAAGTGTCATTAGAGGAACACCTCCATTCAAGGTTGGCTGGTTCAGAGGTGCCAGAGAACTGGTGAAAGGAGACAGATGTAACATCTATTTTGAAGACACCGTGGCAGAACTGGAATTATTTAATGTCGACACATCTCAGAGTGGGGAATATACCTGTGTGGTTTCTAACAATGCCGGCCAAACATCCTGCACTACCCGTCTCTTTGTAAAAGGTTTGCTCCAGTGCATTTGTGCTTCCTACTTTTTAAGGGACATCTTTGTTTGTGTTTTCACTGTGTTTAACTGCTGTGCTTTGTCACTCCCCAGAACCAGCTGTATTTGTGAAGAAATTAAGTGGTCACTCTGTAGAGCCAGGGAAGTCCATCATTCTGGAGAGCACCTACACTGGAACACTCCCCATTTCAGTTACCTGGAAAAAGGCTGGTGTGAACATTACACCATCTGAAAAATGCAACATAGTCACAACAGAGAAGACCTGCATCCTGGAAATTCTGAATAGCACAAAAGGAGATGCAGGACAGTATTCTTGTGAGATTGAAAACGAGGCAGGAAGGGATGTTTGTGAAGCTCTGGTATCTACATTAGGTGTGTTTCTTATTCTCAAATGATTGGCATTTGTCTAACATGAGGCATGGTTTGTGTGCTTTTCTTTAATTCCAGTTGCTGACTGTGAATCTTTCTTCTTTAGAACCACCTTATTTTGTTACGGAACTGAAGCCTCTGGAGGCATCAGTTGGAGATTCGGTTTCTTTACAATGCCAAGTTGCTGGGACACCAGAAGTTACAGTGTCTTGGTACAAAGGCGATACCAAGTTACGGTCAACTCCTGAATACAGGACCTATTTTACAAACAATGTGGCCACACTTGTTTTTAATAAAGTGAACATCAATGACAGTGGAGAATACACATGTAAAGCAGAAAACAGTATAGGGACTGCTTCTTCTAAGGCTGTCTTCAGAATTCAAGGTGATGGTATTATTTTAGAAATTAAGAAGTTTCTTTTTTCCTTGTCTTCACTCTTATCTTTATGGGGAAATTTTTATTTCATCTACTAATGCCTCAAGTATTACTTGTCTTCCAACAGAGTCCCAGCTCCCACCTTCCTTTGCAAGGCAATTAAAGGATATCGAACAAACTGTTGGGTTACCAGTTACCCTCACTTGTCGACTGAATGGCTCCGCACCCATCCAAGTGTGCTGGTATAGAGATGGGGTACTTTTACGAGACGATGAAAATCTACAGACATCATTTGTAGATAATGTGGCAACTTTAAAAATTTTGCAGACAGACTTGAGTCACTCTGGCCAATACTCCTGCTCAGCTTCTAATTCACTTGGAACAGCATCTTCCAGTGCTAGACTGACAGCAAGAGGTTTGTTCCTATGTTACTCTCTCTCTTTGCAAACCATAACTTCTTAGTCATTGTCAAAGTAGAAATGGCCAATAAAAAAGAGGAAAAAAAAACCCATGTTGCCTTTTCTTCTCATCTTTCAGAACCTAAGAAATCTCCCTTCTTTGACATCAAGCCTGTATCTATAGATATTATTGCTGGGGAAAGTGCTGACTTTGAGTGTCATGTTACTGGTGCTCAACCAATGCGAATTACTTGGTCAAAAGATAACAAGGAAATCCGTCCTGGAGGAAACTACACAATTACATGTGTGGGAAACACTCCCCACTTGAGAATTCTTAAAGTAGGCAAAGGAGACTCTGGTCAGTATACTTGCCAAGCAACCAACGATGTTGGCAAAGACATGTGCTCAGCTCAACTCAGTGTAAAAGGTATCTTCACATGGCATTTACCAATATCGTTCTTTCCCATGTTGTGTAATTTTCTTTGAAAAGTTTCTTTAGTTTGTAAATGTTCGGGATAAAGTAACTGGATCATGTTGGAATTTGTATGTTAGTGGTGGAGGCAACATTCATCGAAGTTCTGTTTTCTCTTTATTTTGTTCTTTAAGTTAGTGTATCTCTAAGAGTAGTCTTATCAGAGGGTTGTTTAATTGAAATTTGTTAAATGTTGTTTCAACTCTCTCTTTTTTCACTCTTTCCTATTATGTGGCATTCTGACTTACCATTTTGATCAAATACCTCTATAATACATTAACTTACATGTTTTAGTTTCCGTATCCAAACTACAAAGATTAACTTGCCAATTAAATTCTCTATTAAAATATTAAAAGTTTATTTAATAGAAAAGATAAATATATTTTACCACAAAGCTCTCAGAAAGTACATATATTCTTACTAATAAAACAGATTTTAAATGTATTTATGGACTCTTCAGCTACAAACGTAAGCTGTTTTTTTCCTTTGACTTACTAGAACCTCCAAAGTTTGTTAAGAAATTAGAAGCTTCAAAAGTTGCAAAGCAGGGAGAATCCACCAAACTGGAATGTAAAATAAGCGGTTCCCCGGAAATCAAAGTTTTGTGGTTCCGAAATGACGGTGAACTTCATGAAAGTTGGAAATACAACATGTCATTCATGGATTCTGTGGCATCGCTCACCATCAATGAAGCCAGCACAGAGGATAGTGGGGACTATATCTGTGAAGCCCATAATGGTGTTGGGGACGCCAGCTGCAGCACAGCCCTGACGATTAAAGGTTAGACATGCTAAGCTGCTTTCTTTCTTCCTTCTCCTCTGATCTGGATTCTTTCTCAGCAATGTTCTGAGCTCCAAAATAAAAAGGCTAGTTAAGGGGATTTGCTTGCAATTCTTAAACTAGTTTTTATGACTAGACATTTCTTATGTTAGTATACTGTCATATGGTCACACCAGGCACTCAACGATTTAGACTCTAAAATATTTTTTCCCTTTCATTAGGCAAATGCTCTCATTGCTTATCTTCTTTTCTTCTGGTAGCACCTCCTATTTTCACCCAGAAGCCTTCTCCAGTAGGAGCCCTTAAAGGTTCTGATGTTATCTTCCAATGTGAAATTTCGGGAACCCCCCCATTTGAAGTGGTGTGGGTTAAAGATCGAAAGCAAGTTCGGAGCAGCAAGAAATTTAAAATCACTTCGAAAAATTTTGATACAAGTCTCCACATCCTTAATCTGGAAGCTGCTGATGTAGGAGAATATCACTGCAAAGCTGCTAATGAGGTGGGAAGTGACACGTGTGTTTGCACTGTCAAGTTCAAAGGTTTGTATCCGTGGGCACAAAAATATTTATCTCTTGCTTTCATCTTTTCCTGCTTGACCAATAATGTATGTGGCTGTCATTCTCATCTTTTTTCTCTAACCACAAATTTCTTTCATTAGAACCCCCACGGTTTGTGAAGAAGCTAAGTGACACCTCAACCCTCGCTGGGGATGCCGTTGAGTTACGGGCCATAGTGGAAGGCTTCCAGCCCATTGCTGTCGTCTGGCTGAAAGATAAAGGTGACATTATCAGAGAGAGTGAAAACACTAGGATTTCATTCATTGATAACGTTGCAACACTCCAACTTGGAAGCCCAGAAGCATCTAACTCTGGAAAATATGTGTGCCAGATCAGAAACGATGCCGGAATGAGAGAGTGTTCAGCAGTCTTGACTGTCCTAGGTTAGTAACAAAGTACAGCCTGAGAAAAAAATCAGGTTGATTGACCCATGATCATTGCCTGCACATATTACTCTTAGCCAATAATATACTGATTACACTCTTAGTTTGAAAGAAGACTTTGTGTTCAATGCAATATACTTCTTTCAGAACCAGCCAGAATCATAGAGAAACCAGAACCCATGACTGTCACTACCGGAAATCCTTTTGCATTAGAGTGTACAGTGGCTGGGACACCAGAACTTTCAGCCAAGTGGTTCAAAGATGGGAGAGAATTATCTGCAGACAGCAAACATCACATCACATTCATCAACAAAGTGGCTTCACTTAAAATCCCTTATGCAGAAATGAGTGACAAGGGGTTATATAGCTTTGAAGTGAAAAACAGTGTTGGTAAAAGTAACTGCACTGTGTCTGTCCATGTTTCGGGTGAGTAGTATGAGGTTTTTGTGAATATACCATTTTTCCTGGGGTAGAAAATAAGGCTTCTCTTTCAACGGAAAACTACCTTTCTCCACGTAGATCGAGTCGTGCCTCCTTCCTTCATCCGCAAGTTGAAGGACACCAACGCCATCCTGGGGGCCTCGGCGGTTTTGGAGTGCAGAGTCTCCGGCTCCGCGCCCATCTCCGTGGGCTGGTTTCAGGATGGAAATGAGATCGTTAGTGGGCCTAAATGCCAGTCCAGCTTTTCGGAAAACGTCTGTACTTTGAATCTGAGCTTCTTGGAGCCCTCTGATACAGGCACATACACGTGCGTGGCCACCAACGTGGCTGGGTCAGACGAATGCTCGGCCGTCCTGACTGTCCAAGGTCAGTGCACAGGCACCAGGCTGTTGCTTGACTTAGTGACTGCCTCACAGGGGATTTCTTTATTTTGTCTTCGTGTGTAGTCTTTTTTTTGTTGTTGTTGTTGTTTGTTTTTTAACATCTTTATTGGGGTATAATTGCTTTACAATGGTGTGTTAGTTTCTGCTTTATAACAAAGTGAATCAGTTATACATATACATATGTTCCCATATCTCTTCCCTCTTGCGTCTCCCTCCCTCCCACCCTCCCTATCCCACCCCTCCAGGCGGTCAAAAAACACCAAGCTGATATCCCTGTGCTATGCGGATGCTTCCCACTAGCTATGTACCTTACGTTTGGTAGTGTATATATGTCCATACCTCTCTCTCGCTTTGTCACAGTTCACCCTTCTCCCTCCCCATATCCTCAAGTCCATTCTCCAGTAGGTCTGTGTCTTTATTCCTGTCTTACCCCTAGGTTCTTCATGACATTTTTCCCCCTTAAATTCCATATATATGTGTTAGCATACGGTATTTGTCTTTCTCTTTCTGACTTACTTCACTCTGTATGACAGACTCTACGTCTATCCACCTCATTACTTCGTGTGTAGTCTTTTTTTTTATTATTAATTAATTTGTTATTTTTGACTGTGTTGGGTCTTCGTTTCTGTGCGAGGGCTTTCTCTAGTTGCAGCAAGTGGGGGCCACTCTTCCTCTTGCTGCGCGGGCCTCTCACTATCCTGGCCTCTCTTGTTGTGGAGCACAGGCTCCAGATGTACAAGCTCAGTAGTTGTGGCTCACGGGCCTAGTTGCTCCACGGCATGTGGGATCTTCCCAGACCAGGGCTTGAACCCGTGTGGCCTGCATTGGCAGGCAGATCCTCAACCACTGCGCCACCCGGGAAGCCCTCGTGTGTAGTCTTAATTCCCTTTTCTTCAAGGAGCAAAAGCACTGCTCAATTGGATTTCTTTTTTCTCTTGATCTCCCCCACTCCTGGGGTATCTAGAACCACCATCTTTTGAACAAACCCCTGATTCCTTGGAAGTTCTCCCTGGAATGAGCCTCACATTCACCAGTGTCATTAGAGGCACCCCGCCTTTCAAGGTCAAATGGTTTAAAGGCAGCAGGGAACTGGTGTCAGGGGAGTCATGCAGCATCTCTCTGGAAGATTTTGTCACAGAACTGGAATTGTTTGAGGTGGAGCCATTGCAAAGCGGGGAATATTCTTGCCTCGTGGCTAACGACGCTGGCAGTGCTTCCTGTACCACGCATCTTTTTGTGAAAGGTTTGCTCTTTTCTCCAAAAACATGTATCTTTAGCATTCTTTTCTGATTCTTTATTTGAAGATGCCACTTCTGCTCTGCTGTTTTCTCCTTATAGAACCAGCCACCTTTGTGAAAAGATTGGCTGATTTCAGCGTCGAGACAGGAAACCCCATCGTTCTCGAGGCCACGTTTACCGGCACACCTCCCATCTCGGTGAGCTGGATGAAGAATGAGTTCCCCCTTACACAATCTCGGAATTGCAGCATTACCATGACGGAAAAATCTACGATCCTAGAAATTCTTGATAGCACAATAGAGGATTATGCCCAATACGGTTGCCTCATAGAAAATGAGGCCGGTCAAGATATTTGTGAAGCGCTGGTATCTGTCTTAGGTATGTTGACAGTTACCTCTTCTTATTGCTCTCTTTTCTTTCTTTTAATACATCCTCTTTTAGCTAGTATGATTGATTGATTACCATCCTTTCTACCTTAGAACCACCTTATTTTATTGAGCCTCTGGAACACATGGAAGCAGCCGTCGGAGAACCTGTAACTTTACAGTGTAAAGTGGATGGAACCCCAGAAATTAGAATTTCTTGGTATAAAGAACACACAAAGCTACGATCGGCTCCTGCGTATAAAATGCAATTCAGAAATAATGTTGCCTCCTTAGTAATCAACAAAGTGGATCCCAGTGACGTGGGAGAATACACGTGCAAGGCTGAAAACAGCGTGGGGGCAGTGGCTTCCTCAGCTGTGCTCGTTATCAAAGGTGATGATCATTCTCCTAACAAGTCTTGCTGTGTGTTGACAGATCCACTTTCTTAAAAACGTCACAATGTTAATGGGTTGAAGTATGCTGTGGGTGTTTTCTCTCTTGTAAATAAGGATTGTCTGTGACTCCCTTCCAGAGCGCAAACTTCCACCTTCCTTTGCAAGAAAACTGAAGGATGTTCAGGAGACCCTTGGCTTCCCAGTTGCATTTGAATGTCGCATCAATGGCTCAGAACCTCTTCAAGTGTCTTGGTACAAAGATGGGGTGCTTTTGAAAGACGATGCTAATTTGCAAACATCTTTTGTTCATAATGTAGCAACTCTTCAGATTTTGCAAACTGACCAGAGCCATGTTGGTCAGTACAATTGCTCTGCTTCTAATCCTCTTGGGACAGCTTCATCCAGTGCAAAGCTCATCCTCTTAGGTGGGTAGCTCATCACATTACCCTCTTCATCATAAAGCAGTTTCACTGCTCCGGGCCACCAAAGGTCTGGTGCCACTTAGTTTCTGCTCCACGTCTGGGAGCATGAAAACTGAAGTCACCATGTTGGTCTTCATTCTTTTCAGACCATGAAGTGCCTCCTTTCTTTGATCTAAAGCCTGTGTCAGTAGATCTTGCTCTCGGAGAAAGTGGTTCTTTTAAATGTCACATAACTGGAACTGCACCAATCAAGATCACCTGGGCCAAAGATAACCGAGAGATTCGCCCTGGAGGCAACTACAAGATGACTTTGGTTGAAAATACTGCCACTCTGACGGTTCTCAAAGTAGGCAAAGTCGATGCTGGGCAATACACCTGCTATGCAAGCAACGTCGCTGGAAAAGACTCTTGTTCTGCTCATCTGGGTGTACAAGGTACTTGTTCAAGTGAAATAGTAAGGTCTCATTTCAACATCTGAAAATATAGGAGAAAGCGTGTGCTTGAAAGGTACGTTTAGGACTGTGGTCTAGGAATTGGAAGTGATTGAACAGATCCAGGGTCTTCTAAGTGGGAGCAAGTTTTTTATAATGTTTATTTAAAAAAATATAAAACTGGTCAAACATGGACTGAAGGTCCATTTTCAAAGGCTGAAATTGCAAGAAAACCCAAGTTTGAAAGAAATTATCTTAGGACAATAAAAGGAAGTTGTCTCGAATGACTTACTTTCCACATTAGTTTATAAATTAATGGATTTTGTTCCTCGAGGGGCTAGCAGAGCCCCAAACTATCAAGCCCTTCAAGAAGAGTCAGATTGTGTCAACTTCTTTTCCTCTACTAGCTCCACTTAAATAACAATGGAAGCCAGGGGACTGGGGAGTACATCAATATCTGACATCATGGAAGGCAACCATGTCTCTCTGTAGCATGTTCAAGGCTGCTGTGGTCAGAAATCAAACATTTAACTCAATGAGCTGCTGGTCTAACCCATGAGAGCATTTTTAAGGGTTTTAATGGTGATAGTTTATAAATAACTTCAAATTAAAACAGAGTTAGATTTAGCAGCCCACGTGCTCTGTGATATATCGCTAATTATTTTTATCTCCCTAAACTTGAATTTTTTGATTCAGTTAATGAAGAAAGCAGTCGCTCTCCCCACTTCAAAGGAATATTATGAAGGTTGAAGAAATATCTATTTAAGGCCTATGAGAGAAAATAGCACTTTAAAATATTAAGATATCTAACCCGATTTTGCTACTCTGACTCTTCATGGTACATAACTGATATCTTTGCAGCCACAGGAAATAGACCGTCCTGCACTGGTTCACGTACAAGAAAGTAATCAAACTCTCTCAATCCCTGTAAACCATAGTGTGATTTCACCAACAGATACACACTCTGACTGTGTTCTTGCACAAAGTGATTCTTTTGCTGGTAGGAGGATTGCACAAAAGGGATTAATGTCTCTTCCTCTTTCCTTTTGCAATAATATTTGATGTGGGTGCTTACAAAAATAAATATATTTTATAGGAATTTTCTAGTTAAGTTTCACCTAACTATTCTTCCTGGAACTGCAGCAAATAAATTTGTTTTCCAGAGCTAAAGACCTCTCTGTTTGATTTTTCACTTCATCCTGAATTACATGTGTCTTCCCATCTCTTCCCTTGTGTTTTCTGTCTTGCTTCCATAGAACCCCCCAGGTTCATTAAGAAGCTAGAACCTTCAAGAATCATGAAACAAGATGAATCTACAAGATATGAATGTAAAGTAGGAGGGTCTCCAGAAATCAAAGTTTTATGGTATAAGGACGAGACTGAAATTCAAGAGAGCAGTAAATTCAGAATGTCATTCCACGACTCGGTGGCGGTATTGGAAATGCACGCGCTCAGTGTAGAAGACAGCGGAGACTACACGTGCGAGGCCTGCAACGCAGCGGGCAGAGCAAGCAGCAGCACCACCTTAAAAGTTAAAGGTCAGCTCCTACCCTTCTTTCATGTTTTTCACGTTAACTTCCTCCTAGTTGTCCTCTCAATTCCCTGTTTGACTCTCTCCGTCGAGGTTCTAAAAATTTTAAAGGACACAATAGAAAATCGAGTGTAGTGTTCTCTCTCTATGGTGGAATGGAAAACTGATTCTTACTTGTAACTACATAGTTACAGAACACATCCTAATGTTCCTTTTTTCCTAACTTTAGAACCACCCGTTTTCCGCAAAAAGCCTCATCCCGTTGAGACACTGGAAGGAGCTGATGTTCACCTTGAATGTGAGCTTCAGGGCACCCCCCCATTTCAAGTTTCTTGGCATAAAGACAAGAGAGAACTTAGGAGTGGCAAGAAGTACAAGATAATGTCTGAGAACTTCCTGACGAGTATTCACATCCTGAGCGTCAGTGCTGCAGACGTTGGGGAATATCAGTGTAAAGCCACGAATGATGTGGGGGGAGACACCTGTGTTGGTTCCATCACTCTGAAAGGTTAGAGTGACTCCATCCTCTTCTGCTTACAGTTTTCCTTCTAACTTTAATACCCTGTTGGCCCCTCTGCTCTTGCCCCATCCTTTACCACTAGCTGTCTTGTACTTTTCCCCTCTCTCCTTTCTAAATCCTTTTATAGTTAGCACGCATCCTATTTCCAAATCCTACTAATTACCCTTTTAGACAATTTTCCCAGTAGGTTTTGATTGGATTTAGAAAGCTAGAGAGGCCAAGATGTTCGACTCTTTCTGCTTAGTACAAACTCTAATGCATCTCTGCTCCCATTCACCAAAAATGCCTCTTCTTTAAGAAATAGAAACAACACATGATCACCAGTTTGATTCCTAGCATTCATAGCTTTGAGGGAAATACCCATAGCCCCACACATTTTAAATCCCTGATTTTGCCTCTTTTTCATCAGCACCACCAAGATTTGTGAAGAAGCCCAGTGACATTTCTGCCATCGTTGGTGAAGAAGTTCAGCTTCAGGCTGCTATTGAAGGCACTGAGCCCATTTCCGTGGTGTGGTTCAAAGACAAGGGGGAGATGGTCAGAGAAAGTGACAATATATGGATCTCTTATTCAGAAAACATTGCAACCCTACAGTTTTCAAGAGTGGAAACAGCCAATGCCGGGAAATACACCTGTCAGATCAAAAATGATGCCGGAATGCAAGAGTGCTTCACCACAGTGTCCATCCTCGGTTAGTGCAGATAGAATGTCATCATGAATAGAAGGCACGCACTTACCAGTACTCGTGTCTTCTTTAGTTTTTCAATGTGATTTTAACATTTGAAAACAATTTACATCTCGTTCCAGAGCCTGCAGCAATTGTCGAAAAGCCAGAATCCATAAAAGTGACCACGGGAGACACCTGTACCTTGGAGTGCATGGTCACTGGCACACCCGAACTCACTACTAAGTGGTTTAAGGATGCAAAAGAGCTGACAAGTGACAGCAAATACAAAATAAGCTTCTTCAACAAAATATCTGGCCTTAAGATTATTAACGTGGCCCCCAGTGACAGTGGGGTGTACAGTTTTGAGGTGCAAAACCCTGTGGGCAAAGACAGCTGCACAGCCTCAGTTCATGTTTCAGGTTGGTTGGTTGGGCTTTTGTTTCAATGTTATTATAGTATAGTTCCTGGTTTACATACGTGTGTATAAGAAACTCCACATTCTACAGCGTGACATGAGTCTGACATCCTCTGAATCAGCAAAATCAGAGGTAATAGACCTATAGAGTTAGAAGAAAACCAAGTCCCAAAGTTCTATCCCTTTCTTTTGGAGGAATTTCCACAATTCAGGGTGGTAGGAGTAACACTTAATCCCTGGATATGGAATAAGGATATGTAGTCTTCTACTGTCACTTATGCTGGAGTAATTCTCCACATAATGATTCACAGCAAAGAGAGACCAAAATTCCTAATAAGTCAACTAGCATGTCTTGTCCACTGATTCTCAAGGCTTTCCATGGTGTGACCCCACTGGGAACTCTGTGATATCCTCACAGAAGAGCCAGATGGATCTAGGCATACTCCATCAAAAAGACAATAATTCTCTCTTCAAATCATTTTATAACTGATGTCCTTGTTTGTTTGATTTTTATCACATTCAGACCGAATTGTGCCTCCTTCATTCACAAGAAAATTGAAAGAGACAAATGGTCTGTCTGGTTCCTCAGTGGTAATGGAGTGTAAAGTCTATGGATCACCTCCAATCTCCGTCTCCTGGTTCCATGAAGGAAACGAGATCAGCAGTGGAAGGAAGTACCAGACCACCCTGACGGATAACACTTGTGCCTTAACTGTGAACATGCTGGAAGACTCAGACACCGGCGACTACACATGTATAGCTACTAATGTGGCTGGTTCTGATGAGTGCAGTGCTCCTTTGACTGTGAGAGGTCAGCTAAAAATAACAGCAAAATAGAATTGCATTTCATTATTTATTCAACATTTTTGTCATCAAAATTCAAAAGTGGTAAACTTTTTACGGTATGTGCTTTTTTGTTTAGAACCACCATCTTTTGTTCAGAAACCTGATCCCATGGATGTTTTAACTGGAACAAATGTAACTTTCACAAGCCTTGTAAAAGGAACACCCCCGTTCAGTGTCAGCTGGTTCAAGGGTAGCAGTGAACTAGTACCAGGGGACAGATGTAATGTGTCTTTGGAGGATTCAGTTGCTGAACTGGAGCTGTTTGATGTAGATACATCACAAAGTGGAGAATATACCTGCATCGTTAGTAATGAAGCTGGCAAAGCTTCTTGTACAACACATCTATATGTAAAAGGTTTGTTTGACTGCCATTCTGCATTTTTACAATTAATATACATGAAATAATAGGTGTGCCTGTATCTGTGTGTGTATGTGCTTTATTTCATGTTTTCAATTCGCCTGCTACAGCCCCAGCCAAATTTGTGAAGAAGCTCAATGATTACAGCCTAGAGAAAGGAAAACCCCTGATCCTAGAGGGCACGTATACTGGAACTCTTCCTATTTCAGTTACATGGAAGAAAAATGGCGCAAATATAGCTCCTTCTCAGAGGTGTCATATAACCACAACTGAAAAATCTGCAATCCTGGAAATTCCAAGCAGCACAGTGGAGGATGCAGGACAGTACAACTGTTACATTGAAAACGCTTCCGGGAAAGACTCCTGTTCGGCACAAATCCTGATACTAGGTGTGTTATGATTGCACATTCGTATCTTTATATACAAATAACCATCCTGGCATGTCTCCTTCATGACTGGTTATCTCTCTTGGCTGCAGAACGACCATATTTTGTCAAGCAGTTGGAGCCTGTGAAGGTGACCATTGGAGATTCTGCCTCTTTGCAATGCCAACTTGCTGGGACCCCTGAAATTGGGGTGTCCTGGTATAAAGGAGATATGAAATTGAGACCCACGACTACCTACAAAATGCATTTTAGGAACAATGTTGCTACACTGGTTTTCAACCAGGTTGATAGTAATGACAGTGGAGAATATATCTGCAGGGCTGAAAACAGTGTGGGAGAAGTTTCTTCATCAACTTTCCTGACTGTTCAAGGTGATTGCAATATTTTTTAAGTGAATGAATGTGTTTCTTTTGAAAAAGATTTAAAATATCTGGCGAGGATCTTCTTTTTTGGAAAATCTTCCCAAATGCAAAACTTTCTTCTTAAGTAGTTCTGCCTATAAATTAGCAGTTTCTCTTTTTTGATCACCTTTACAGAGAGAGGTAAAATGACTAATCTTCAGTTGGAAGATCATGTCATCATTTGTCTCTATAATTAAATCTTTCAGAAAAATGAGTAACCATATTTTTTTAAATTCCACCCATGGGTGTCTCATGCAGATCACTAGAAAGCAGTCTTAAAAAGTAAGAAAATCTGCTACATGCCGGAGATGTACCTTAAGCCAATGAGTTTCTCTGCTGGCTTACATATTTTTACACCTACCATGCGTCAGCGTGGCATCAAAGTAAAACTTTTGCTCCAAAAATTTACCTACTTTTCTTTGAGTCCAAGTTAATTCAGGATATGTGAATACCTCCTGATATTTTTATAGGAATCCCATTATTTATATAACAATAATTGTGAGAAGAATATTCAGTAAATTCAAAATGTCCAGAATTATTCATTACTTTAATTCCATTCCTACAGAGGAAAAACTTCCACCATCATTTTCTCGACAGTTGAGAGATGTTCAAGAAACGGTCGGGCTGCCAGTTGTTTTTGAGTGTGCTGTCAGTGGATCAGAACCTATCTCGGTGTCTTGGTTTAAAGATGGCAAGCCGTTGAAAGACAGCCCCAATGTACAAACATCATTTTTAGATAATGTAGCCACTCTCAATATTTTTCAAACAGATCGGAGTTTTGCAGGCCAGTATTCTTGCACAGCTACAAATCCTATAGGTTCTGCTTCTTCCAGTGCCAGACTCATTCTCACAGGTGTGTGGATTCTTAAACTTCTATTTCTGTAATTAAATTTTTTATAACCAAATTTGAAATTAGAGGAGGATGATTTGTGTGAACTGGGATGGTCAAGTATGGAGCCTGAAACCGTCTTTCTGCTCTCCTCTCAGAGGGGAAGAACCCACCCTTCTTTGACATCCCTCTTGCCCCTGTGGTTGCTGTGGTGGGAGACAGTGCGGACTTTGAGTGCCATGTGACTGGGACACAACCAATAAAGGTCACCTGGGCCAAAGACAACAGAGAGATCCAAAGTGGCGGAAACTATCAGATTAGTTATCTGGAAAACAGTGCCCACCTGACAATCCTGAAAGTAGACAAAGGAGACTCTGGACAGTATACCTGCTATGCTGTCAATGAAGTGGGAGAGGACTCCTGCGTGGCACAGCTCAATATAAAAGGTATCTTTGTATATCACATCCTAAGGGTGTGGTTTTATTAGGACAGATGAAATTTAGCACATTTTTAAACCACTGACATAAAAATGTTTCAGAAGAAATGTTTCTCTAGAGAAAAGGTGATCTTTTAAAATCTGTATTTCTCTAAGTTTTTATATATCCTACATAACCCTAAGACCACTCCTTCCCCCCCTTTTTTTCTTTTTTTTTTTTACAAATATCTGGTTCTGTAAATGACCATAAGTTATTCTTATCATCCATCCCATAAATCAGAGAACAGTTTAAAATAAGCTTGTGAAAATAAAAGAAAAAAACCCACAACACTGTAAATCAACTATATGCCAATGTAAAATTTAAAAAAAATTGTTTTAATTTAAAAATAAAATAAGCTTGTGGAAGGAGGCCAAAATGTTTAGCAACATTACACTGATATGCTGTATTCAGTTGGTCAGCATTGACTTTGAACTTAAAATATGACTTTTCTTTCTTGAAAAGCCTCCTATTAGTAACCTACTTCTGGATTCCACTTCATATATCCTTGAACTATCTTACAGAGCGGCTAATTCCACCAAGTTTCACTAAAAAACTCTCAGAGACAGTAGAAGAAACAGAAAGGAACTCTTTCAAACTCGAGGGCCGTGTTGCTGGTTCCCAGCCTATTTCTGTCACTTGGTACAAAAATAACGTAGAGATCCATCCAACGTCTAACTGTGAAATCACATTCAAGAACAACACACTTCTGCTGCAAGTCAAGAAGGCAGGCATGGACGACGCTGGTTTGTACACGTGCAAAGTGTGGAATGATGCAGGCTCTGCTCTGTGTACATCTTCAGTCGTCATCAAAGGTAAGTCACCTTCAGAGCCCCTGGCATGATGTGTTTTTCTTTACTGCCTATTAGACAGCCGTGTGTGTTTCTTCTGACATCTCGACAAAGTAAGTTATAACAGATATGAATATATATTATTTAATTGGCTTGCCACAATTCCACATATGTTTACTAAAAAACATACATTAGTTGTAATTTAATTATGTGGCCCAGGAAAGTAGGTGTCACATAATAAATGGACTGTACCTTAGCTTGTAAATCACATCTCGAAATTCTCTCAGGTAGTTAGAAGTCTAAGTCTACTTTGAAATTCATACATAAGTGACATAAATTTTTATGAGGCACATTTGTTTTGAAATTTTTTTTAATTGAATATTGCGTTACCTTTGCTTATTATGAGTCTATCACATTCTGAAACATTCTCTTTTCTAAGGATATATCTAAAGGATTATTGTCTGACATATATCGCCCAAAGCTTTTAGCCTGTAAATGAATATTAACCTCATACAGAAGGGTAAAATTTGCTCAGAAAGGAAAAGAAATGGGTGGAAAGATGTTACATATCATTATGAATACACAGTCATAGCTTGAGGCAAAGAAATAGACTGTATTGTTTAAGGAGATCTTCTCAATCTGATCCTCTAACCATAATGGCTTCATCCATATAACTTTTTTTTCTTTCTTAACATCTTTATTGGAGTATAATTGCTTTACAATGGTGTTAGTTTCTGCTGTAAAACAGGGTGAATCAGCTATGCACATATATATATATCCTCATATCTCCTCCCTCTTGTGTCTCCCGCCCACCCTCCCTATCCCAACCCTCTAGGTGGTCACAAAGCACTGAGCTGATCTCCCTGTGCTATGTAGCTGCTTCCCACTAGCTATCTGTTTTACATTTGGTAGTGTATATATGTCCATGCCACTCTCTCACTTTGTCCCAGCTTACCCTTCCCCCTCCCCGTGTCCTCAAGTCCATTCTCTATGTCTGCATCTTTATTCCCGTCCTGCCCCTA
>NW_020175831.1:5984130-6143204 GCF_003031525.2 Neophocaena asiaeorientalis asiaeorientalis | reverse complement strand
GTGCAAAAGCTTTTAAGTTTCATTAGGTCCCATTTGTTTCATCCATATAATTATGAGGCAGTTCATCAAAATCACTTAACAGTCTAACTTCCTTGAACAACTGGGAGTTAATTACCAACTCTGATGATCTAGCTGGCCATGTCAGGGTGCACAGACAGTAGGTTAATATCATCAATAGATTAATATTACTAATAAGCTAATATCATTGAGTTAACTTTTTATAATTCTAATTTCATCACTCACTTAATAGTACTTAAATGCGTTTGATTTTTAAAACATTTAGTTAAATGAAGAATGAATGCTTAACCATTCATGATGGTTTTACATTGAGTAGATAAATACTTTCTATAGAATTCTGAGGCTTTTTATCCATAGAGTTTAAAAGTGAATAGATATCAGAAGTTTTCATCTTTGCAATCATGAATATTGCTTATTTTCCTTATATGTAGGTCTCAGAACCATTCAATAAAATCATTACATAACACCAAGCTATACATGGCCTTCCCATCATGTTACTGATATCTTCTTCACGGGTTTTCATTTGAGCAGTGAGCTTCAACGCCTCATTCCTTTGGGCAAAGGTTGGATTTTAAATGCTACTGTAGCTGCATATAATAGCTAAAGATGATCATAAGAGAAAGTCACGTATTAACATGTGGGCTCATGGTTACTCAAATGTTGGCTTTCTTTCCCAGAGGGTAGCAAACATTGTATATCAGGAGCAGAGTTCTCCAATAGGCCCTTCGTTTTTAGGGTTCAGTGAAAATACAGCTGCATGCAGGTTTGAGAGAATCAACGGTGTGCTATATGACATCGAAATTTATAGGAACGGCCAGTGCAGTGTTTGCAGTGCCTAATGTTTGCAAAACACAGATGCTTGGGTAATTCATGGGCAGCATGGCATCTGTTCTTTGCTTGTTTTTAAACCTTTTTCTATTTATAAAATCCAACACATGTAACTATTGCTTTCAGAGACAAAGGCACATGATTCAGTTCTATTATAGCAACAAGTGCTACCTGTTAGAGGCAAAACTTGTTTCTGTTCTGGAGTTTAATATTTTTTTGTTTTTATGTTCCTCATGAAAGTCCCTTTCTAATTCTAGCACCTAAGAAGCCACCTGTGTTTGATCAGCACCCTACTCCAGTAACAGTTAGTGAAGGAGAATTCGTGCAGCTTAGCTGCCACGTCCAGGGATCAGAACCGATCAGGATCCAGTGGTTGAAGGCTGGCAGGGAAATAAAGCCCTCAGACAGATGCAGCTTCAGCTTTGCTAATGGGACTGCTGTGCTGGAACTCAAGGATGTGTCTAAAGCAGATGCGGGAGATTATGTGTGTAAAGCTTCAAATGTGGCTGGAAGTGACACTTGCAAATCAAAAGTGACCATTAAAGGTACAGACACCTCAAAACTATTATTTGGATTAAGTCAACTGCTTGTGTTTATTTGCTTATTTGCTTATTACAGTTTAAGTAAGAATGGAATTAGATTTTTAGAATTATCAGTTACTTCTCATTTGCAATTTATAGTCTCCTTATTATAATTGAAATATTAGGTAATTTAGTGGCAATAATTTCCACACAAATTTTCTGAAAGTACCCCAAGTTCACCATCACACTTCTTGACCCTTTTTTCACCATATCCAAAAGGATGTAACTAAGTGGAGTTCCAAAAATGATCCTGTAATAATGTGACATAAGGTAGCCTGATATCATATCCCTAAAGGAAATCTATATAATAAAACCAAGTTGAGAAATATAAAACTTGATGCTATTAATGTGATTGCAGTTCAATCTGCATGTAATAGCTACAACTAGTTATAAATGTCTATGAAACTGCTTTGTCTTCTATAGTCCACTCTCATATAGGGTGTGTAATATTTGTGACATTGCCAAATTCTTAAAGCCTGTTTTTCAAAGGAAATTATTTATTACAATTTGAAGGTAATTGTGATTTTTTAAAAAAACATGTAAACGTGTTGTTTTAGACAAACCAGCTGCCGTCCCAGCAGCTAAGAAAGCAGCAGTAGATGGAAAACTCTTCTTCATATCAGAACCTCAGAGTATGAGAGTTGTAGAAAGTAAGTACTTCATGAAAATTACATCTTCATCTGTCTTGTACATTTTACTGCTGATTTCATTTCAGAAAAACTGGTTTTGGAAAATTAAATTTTTATTGATTTGTTTTCATTGTTCCTTAGAAACTACTGCAACATTCATTGCGAAAGTTGGAGGTGATCCAGTTCCAGGTGTTAAGTGGACAAAAGGGAAGTGGAGACAACTGAGCCAAGGAGGTCGAATTTTTATCCACCAGAAAGATGGTGAAGCGAAGCTGGAGATCAGAGGCACCACAAAAACCGATTCTGGATTATACCGATGTGTTGCATTTAACAAGCATGGTGAAATTGAAAGTAATGTTAATCTACAGGTGGATGAAAGGAAGCCACAAGAGAAAATTGAAGGAGATCTTAGAGCAATGCTGAAAAAGTAAGTTCAATAAAATACCGTGCACGGTAATGTTCCATTCATGGACCATCCCCTCCAAGATTCAGATTGTGAAAGAACATTAGCATATAGACATTTTAACAGAAACAGATAAGCAAATACACAGTATTTGAGTGGAAGTTAGTGGTGCATTAACATCAATTTCTGAATAATCTTGAGAAAATTTTGAGAATGAGGTGAATTTTTATTAAAATTTTGAACAAAGGAAATGGCCTGTAGAGAAACCTGTGTGTCTAGGCATGAAATTTTTGTTTCTATGTGTAATTTCTCTTGCTCTGAATGGCTTTCTAGATAAACCATTTTAAACATTTTCCATAATTGCCAATAATTTCAGAACCAATTATGTTTGAACATCACTGTTAATCAATTAATCAACATTTAATTTCTACATATTTTCCTCATGATATATGTATTCTTTATTGATGCTTTCCATGGCTATTATTATTTTTCCTTATAATTCTTTCATTAGCCTCTTTTGTTGTAAAGCTTACAAAAATATTTTTGTTATCCTTTCTTAAACTCTTTGATCAAATTTCCATACTTTGTGACTATAGTCTGATCTTAATCCACTCCACCTCCAAACCCACAATTTTGTTTGTTTGTTTCACAGTTAACATGGTAAAATTAGTAGTTCTTAAATAAAGGACACAAAACTATTCCTTTGTGAAAAAAATTTTATTACATTTATAATCTTTGAATGATGATAGACAATTCAAAATAAGTAGAAGACAGGTGATTCATGTTTATTTCTTATTTCATTTAGGACTCCAGCCTTAAAGAAAGGAGCTGGGGAAGAAGAGGAAATTGATATCATGGAACTTCTCAAAAATATTGATCCAAAAGAATATGAAAAATATGCCCGCATGTATGGAATCACTGACTTCCGGGGTCTTCTTCAAGCATTTGAAATGCTAAAGCAAAGTCAAGTAGAAGAGACACATAGATTGGTATGATCTTTTATATATAGTATCATCTTTAAAAATTCACACTTGAAACGTCTAACATACGCCTTTTGAGTTTCCAGAACCCTACAGTTGTATAAGATCAGTTAATATAACCTAAGCAGCATCAAAAATGGAGGTTAAATATAATCATTCGTCCTCTAATTCAAATTTTATTCCATATGTAATACTTACGCTTTTTTTCCTCCCTAGGAAATTGAGGAAATAGAGAAGTCAGAGAAGGAAGAAAAGGAATTTGAGGAACTTGTATCATTTATTCAGCAAAGGCTGTCACAGACAGAGGTAAAATGAATTATGCTGATCACAAAATGAAGAAATTATTATTGGGAATTACAAGGGAAGGAGTGACTAATGCATTTTAATTCTTTATTCTCCTAGCCTGTCACTTTGATCAAGGACATTGAAAATCAGACAGTTTTGAAAGATAATGATGCTGTGTTTGAAATTGACATTAAGATTAATTATCCAGAAATCAAGCTTTCGTGGTACAAAGGGACTGAAAAACTGGAACCCAGTGATAAATTTGAAATAAGCATTGATGGTGATCAACATACCCTCAGAGTCAAAAACTGTCAACTTAAAGATCAGGGCAATTATAGATTGGTGTGTGGTCCACACATCGCTAGTGCTAAACTAACTGTAATTGGTAAGGAAAAAGAGTTTTACTATTTTAAAAAAAACTTGTGAGATGAATTTACTACTGAGTACATCACATGTGATATCGTACAAAATGTATATTGTATCATACCCACAGAGCCTGCCTGGGAACGGCATCTTCAGGATGTTACTTTGAAAGAAGGCCAGACTTGTACCATGACTTGCCAGTTTTCTGTGCCAAATGTAAAATCCGAATGGTTCAGAAATGGCAGAATCCTTAAACCCCAAGGTAGATACAAAACAGAAGTGGAGCACAAAGTCCATAAGCTGATCATTGCAGATGTTCGAGCAGAGGACCAGGGTCAGTACACCTGCAAATACGAAGACCTTGAAACTTCAGCAGAGCTCAGAATTGAAGGTGGGTGAAAGACTGTGGCTGGAGTTATCACAGCATTGGTCAGTGGCAAATGTTGTGCAGGACCTCTGCAACCCTGCCATCACATGTATCTTAAAGCGCTTGTGTGGTCTCATTTCCCAACACACATACTCATAGCATTCACTCACGTCTCAAAATCCATTTGAAATCAAAACGGAAGTATTCACATAAGTGCCGATTCTGTTGCATAGTTCTTTTTGACCTGAAGTAGATTTCAGTCTAAACCATGACTTGACTTTCTAACACTTATTTCTGTTAAATTTCATAATTATGCTAAATTCAGTAATTTTTTACAATTCTGTTAAATGCCATAATTCTCACATCTATGATTTTGAATTCTAGAAATAAATCTTAGAAAGGACCAGATTTCATGGCTATGTATCTTGAGGATCTTGGCTAGGAGCTGACATTTTGTTTACACGAATCAATTTGACTCTATCTGTATGAAACTTTATAGATAAAATTAACAACATATGTGATGTGTGATTAGCAGCTATTTTTCAAAAATTATTGTTTCATAGGAAGATCATATTCCAACCTCTGAATCTCTGAAATGAAGTGGAATCCTAGGACGTAGGAGCAACAATATTTATTTCCTAAAGACCTACACCTTTAGACTGCATTCAGCAACATTTGGCTCTAATCATGGGCTCTACTTCCAGGCGTTGCCATTTATAGCTGTTGAAATAACTATGTGACTTATTTACATAAGCATTTCAACATCTCTGACTTGCTTTATAGTGGATATCAAGGCCTGGTTGTATTTTAAAGTTCATAAATTTTAAATCTTTTTTCATTTAAAGGATCCAGTTGAAACCACTTATCATTTTTTAAATAATTGCCTCCTTTTATATGATCCTTCAAAGAAAAGCTCACCAGAGTACATATGACATCTAAGCTATTCATGATACTGCAGTACGTTGAATCCCAGCCTTCCAGATAAAATTTTGCAGAAGGACCTCCACGCCAGCCTATTCTCTTGCTACATACCCTGCCATTCCCAGTGGGTGGACTTCATGCCTGCCCACGGGTGCTTGCAAGGCAGGTTTCAGAACTCTTCATAATGAATCCTTTGAAATTTAGAAGTGCAGATTTCCTACTGAGTTTGAAATTATTTTTACAGGGAAAGTTATACAAGCCAAAAAATAAACAATTCTAGATCCTGAATAGCAGAATTATTTTACAGAGGAAAGAAAGAATTTCAAAGGGGAATGAGAAGTATACAGTAAAACTTTAAGTTTATGTTCCCTTTATTTTGAAGCCCCCATTTCACAAACATTTTTAAAGTTTAAATGTTACTTTTGGGTTATAAGCACCCTTGACTATTGCCTTCACGTAAATATTGTAAGGACTTTCAGGGATTTCTTTAAACTTTCCCACATTGATCCTGTAGGAATACACTTAAGTATTGGGATAATTTTTTGTTACTGATGCGAAGAAGTGCACTTTCTTCTTGTTTTATCTTTTCAGCCTTTTTCTGCTATTTTCCAATCGGATAAAAAGATAAGAGACTTTAAACATCTGTGGGGAAAGCACAGTGAAAGAAATTCCTCCCCAAACAATCTAAATTTGAACTGTTTTTGTACTTAAACAGCTGAACCAATTCAGTTTACGAAGCGCATACAGAACATTGTGGTGAGTGAGCATCAGTCTGCCACCTTCGAGTGCGAAGTGTCCTTCGATGACGCCATTGTAACGTGGTACAAAGGACCAACAGAACTGACCGAGAGCCAGAAATACAACTTCAGGAATGATGGTCGCTGCCATTATATGACCATCCACAACGTGACCCCAGATGACGAAGGTAACTTAATTGACAGTGTCCCTGTGACTATATAATTTCAACTTTGCCTGTTTTATTTATTTCTACTCTAGTTTACGCTTATACTCTGTAGTTCTATCTAGATTACTTTTTTTAGGAAAGAGAAATATAAATAAATACTATGTTTAAATAAAGAAGCATTATTTACAGACATATCAGAAAGCAAACATTTCACGATTTTTTCCTTAGGTGTCTATTCAGTAATTGCTCGACTGGAGCCCAGAGGTGAAGCAAGAAGCACAGCAGAGCTGTACTTAACAACCAAAGGTCAGAAAACACCACATTCAAATCACAGTGCAATCTTGGAAACAAAGTAGCCTGCCAAGACAATTCTAAATTTTAAAAAATATCTTTTTTTTTTTCTTTTGCAGAAATCAAACTTGAGATGAAGCCTCCTGGTAAGTTAAAAAAAAAAAAAAATCAATCCTTACAATACATTCAGTGTAATTTTGTAAATGATAGAAGCCAAACTAACATGTCTAAAAATATTATTTCTTTTTTTCAGTAAAATATTATTCAGTAAAATTATTTTCAGTAAAATAATACCAACGTTAGGCTTTGTGAGTTTGGGAAATTAGAGATAATGAGGTCACATTCAGCTGATATCTAGGATCAAGTTTGGCCGTAGAACCAATTTTCACAGGGAATAAATTTGCATGTGTGTCTGCCTACAAAAGAATCTTAATATCTTTGTTTCTATATGTTAAATTCTGCGGTTGGAAATGCCTGACAATCAAACACATCTTAGTTGTCTAATAAATATCTGTGTTTTCAGTCTCTCGGTGCTTATCATTACTAAATGTCCCTTTTCAGATATTCCTGACTCCAGAGTTCCAATTCCAACCATGCCTCTCAGAGCAGTACCTCCAGAAGGTAAGATCCAGCACCATGACCCCTGGGCTTGAAGCTGCAGTATCCTACCACTAGGAAGTTACCAATGCCAAACCGTAGCATACAGCAAGAACAAACTCTTTCTCATCATATTCTTCACTGTGTAATTAAAAATCAAAGCAAAAGAGTAGTTACAATTTAAATAGATGCTAATTTTGTTTGTTCTGATTGTTGAATTGCTGCTATAACACCTTTGAAGTACTGAAAGAAATGCATGAGACTTTTCATCATATTTCACACAAAATAAGAAACGAAAACTATGTTACTTCTGATGGCATTTATTTTCTTCAGAAATTCCTCGTACGGCGGTTCCTCCCATCCCCCTGTTGCTACCATCACCTGAAGAAAAGAAACCACCAGCAAAACGTATTGAAGGTATTATATGTTATCTACCTAAATGTCAAAATATAGAACTATTACAGACCTGGAAAATGTCGTTTAAGGCAACATGTTGGCCCCCTAGTGGTCAGCAGTTTGAATTGCCTTTCAAAACGTAAATTATATGCTCTTAAGTATTAACTAAATATGTAAGACGTGTGCGTAAAAGTCTGAAAATCATCAGAAAAAAACCAAATATGATACTTAATATTAAAATATGTTATTTTAAAGGAATCACTTAAGCATTAATGGCAAACTGATTTCACATTTCATATTTTCCTAACTACTACATAAAGCAATAAAATAATACAGTCAAATTCTAGTGAAGCTTATAATAAAAAATACTAGTGTATAGTCAGATTTAAATTTATAGATAGTGTTTTTCCCAATTACACTGTTAGCTACGCTAAAATTCACTATTTTGTTATAAAAATATGATTTAGAATATCTTTGATTTTTTTTTTTTTTAAGCTAAGGAAAGAGCTCTCCAATAAACTCATGAGTGTGCCAGGAAATTATCCTTCTCAGATATTTCAGTAGATAAACTGTACTATTTGTGCCCCCAAACTGCTCAACTAATCAGTCAACAGACTGCCTGGGACTTTCTAGAGTTCTGGGGAGTTCAGAATTGCTGTCAGAATTCTCCTAGCATCATCAGGAAAAAATTCTGCATGTCAAAGTCACATTTTTCCAAAGCCAAGCCACCATTACTGTAGTAGTTTCCATGGTTTGACATGCTAGTTCCCTAATATCTACTACAATTGGTGTCAAAAGCTTGAGCTAGTTTTCAGCCAGCCTCAGGGGAAATTCAGTTAAAAAAAAACAAAAAGCACTTCCAGTTTTATGACTACTACAATCTCAATAACAAAGAAAAGCATTTTTATAATTTATATGAACATAATTAACTATATTTCACCTACTTATGATAGCAAAAATGAATAAGAATCAAAAATCATAAAATAGATTTCCACTTACATTTGTTGTCAGAAATAATAATTTATCTTAATGAATGATTTATGATTTGAATGTTAGTGTCAACATGACTTAAGTTTGAGTGCCCACTGGGAAACTTGAGAAATTAAATCATATTTTAAAAATGCAAAAGTGTTATTTATTCATGAATACTAGGAGCCATAATCAAGTTACGATCAGGGGCCAGGATCAAGGTATAATGTCAGAAATGACAAAAGAAAACTTCCACAATATAACATAGGTGGGACTTTAATTTTACTAATTCACTTGTTAATTCTTTTTCCTGAAAACTATAAAGTGTTCTTACCTAAGTGAAATGAACATGAAAAGCTGTACCTCTGCTATTTATGATATAACTTGGGTCTACTCTAGATGTTTGAAAACTTTAAGCAGGCATAAAATCAGTGAAGATGTAAGATCACCCTTCATATTCTATCTCCCTCCAAAAAAATGGTTCTGCTTTGTAGTCCAAGATCTTTCTGAAACAGATATCTTGCAATAATGTGCAGAATCTCTTGTTACCATCAAAACATTAAAAAAAAATATTTCAGGACTTACCTTGTGGTGCAGTGGTTAAGAATCTGCCTGCCAATGCAGGGGGCACGGGTTCAATCCCTGGTCCTGGAAGATCCCACATACTGTGGAGCAATTATGCCCGTGTGCTACAACTACTGAGCCCGCGGGCCTAGAGCCCGTGCTCCTGAATAAGAGAAGCCACTGCAAGGAGAAGCCCGAGCACCGCAACTAAAGAAAGCCTTTGCACAGCAATGAAGACCCAATGCAGCCGAAAATAAATAAATTTAAAAAATTTTTTTTCAATAAACCTCCCAGTTTCATGAAAATATTTTAGTAAAATTTACATCTGACATCTCATTTTTTAGTGACCAAAAAAGCTGTGAAGAAAGATGCTAAAAAAGTTGTCACAAAGCCCAAAGAAGAGGCACCACCACCTAAAGGTATTATAATTAATCAAAATTCAGTCTTACTGCTTTTCTCTTGGTTAAAAAATTTTAATCCCAAATAGTGGAGGATAGAGGAAGGTTAAGAGTGTGAATTCACAAAATGGTACCTCTTCCTTTACTCACCCTCACCCTCTTCTTTGATTCAGTCCTCACTTTCTCTCTACTTTCTTTCTTTTCCCTTTTTTTTCCTCCCCTATCCTCCTGTGCCTATGTCTACCCATGGCACCCAATGGCAACACCAGAGAGTTCTCATTATCTCTGGATAGTGATTTAAAGAAGGTACTGTCCTCTGGTCCAACAGCTGGTCTTGATCAAGTCGCACCAACAGAAGGTCAAGGGCTGGCACTAATTTTAAGTGGCCACTCCAGCCCAACTCAGCACCCTTCCTGGTTCACCTGAGCTAAATGTCAATACTTGCAGGGAAAAATAAATTACTTTTTGCAGGGGGATGAATTTAGTTACTTTAAATTTTTATTATATCCTGGAAATTTTTTAGGAAGAAGATGGGATAACTAAATTTAAGCAAATAGTTTTATCCATCTGGCTAAGATTAAAGTACAGCAACCTCCTAAAAAAAGGAGAATCCAGGAGCATAGGGCACGATTCACTGAGACTTTTTTTTTGTGGTCATTTGTGAGATGTTATAGAATAAGAAGAATCTCAAAAAAGCATGGCTATTTCCCAAACTTTATTGTTAATCACTGAAAAAATTAAACATGCATTATTTTTAGCATCAGACATACCGAATATTCTCTTTATGTTTCGTGTTAATTTAAATTGTTTTAAATCAACATAAAGTAGAATAAAATTTCAGCCTTCCTGCATTTTCGTTAACGTGGCATTGCGTAGCATTTTTGGTGAGCTAAATTTGGATCTTATAAAAGCATTTTATATATGGGTAGTAATCACAGATCATACAAATGGCTAACAAGGGTATACAGGATTAGTAAGCATTAAAAAACTTATAGTCTAAAGATAAACATGTATTTTATGTTTTCAAAGTTCCAGAGGTTGCCAAGAAGCCCCCACCTCCTACTGCCTTAATTCCAGCAGAAGGTAAATGAAATATTTTATTCTATTTATTTCTGAGATTTGCATCTCTGCGTTGTATTCTTATTTTATGTATTAGGCTTCCAACTTATTATAAAGTTGTAGAGTCTCCTCTGCTGCAGTAAAATTAGCAGTGGAAATGATGGCTAATTCATACTGGTCGAATTCCAGGAAAGAAAAACCCAGGCAAGTGTTTATGCAGCCTCAGTGCAGTGGACTCAGGGAAAGAAATGGTGAGGGCTAGAATGGGAGGGGATCCCTTATTGTTTCAACTGTAGCTAACACAAATGTTAAGGATCATATGAATAATGTTAGCCTTAATATTTTTAAAGTTGTCATATGAAAGCAACTGATTGATTTGGTTACATGGCTTTAAATATCGTCTTTATCAAATTGACTAAAAAGTTATATTCGATAGTCAAAAATATAGCTTTAAAATTAGTACTGTTTTTGAAAGAATAGTTTGGAATTTAAGTAACTACAGAAATATTAGAAATAAATTCCACAAAATGATCAAATATTAAGATATTCCATGGGGAAAAATAACTAAGGGTTTTACAAACTGGAGCTCCCATGAAACAATGGAAGATGTGTTCATTTGATGATATTTACTGAATGCCATTTTGTTCACACCAGAAAAATCCTCAGGTTAAGAGTAGAGTCTCTCTTGACCCTACTGACTGTGTTCCATAATCAACAGAAATTTAAACAGAACCAACACAAAGAAAACGTAAATGATCAATATAAGGCTGAGATCTCAGATACTGATATTGCTTGACTACCTAGACTTTCATTTCGTGAAGTAATTGTATGGATATAATTAACATGCTAATATTATCTTTTCAAATTAATTAATTTATTTATTTTAGCTCCTGAAGTGATTGATGTATCCTCCAAGGCTGAAGAAGTGAAAATAATGACCATAACCAGAAAGAAGGAGGTCCAGAAAGAAAAAGAAGCTGTGTATGAGATAAAGCAAGCAGTCTACGAGGAGAAGAAAGTTTACATAGAATCTTTGGAAGAACCTTATGACGAACTAGAGGTAGAACGATACACGGAGCCATATGAAGAGCCTTACTATGAGGAACCAGATGAAGAGTATGAAGAGACCCAGGTAGAAGCTAAAAGGGAAGTTCATGAGGAATGGGAAGAAGATTTTGAAGAAGGCCAAGAATACTATGAAAGGGAAGAAGGTTATGAGGAAGGGGAGGAAGAGTGGGAGGAGACTTACCAAGAAAGAGAAGTCATCCAAGTTCAAAAGGAGGCTTATGAAGGTATGTATTAATTGAGTGACTTTTTTCTCTCTTCCTCATTTTTTGCTCAGTTCTTTATATTTTCAAGGTTATTAACCTGATGTGCAATGGATATGAAATAGATGAAATGACCATTTCCATTTTTTAAAGTTAGAAATCTTTAGAATCTTTAAAAGCATCATTGTCTTCAGAGTTACTTTCATGCTTTGATATTGTAAGTTGAATCATGTAATCGTATTACTAAGACTGAATTCCAAGTGCTCTTTTCTAATGCAGAGGTTCAAGTTTTAGTTTCACTGCCTCACTGCATCTCTGCTTGATCCTGCTTCTAAATCCAGCATGAGTAATCCTGTTAGCAATAAAGATCCCAAATACAATCATTTACACAGTTGTATATGATTCTTAACTTATATCATTTGCCAATTGATACAGTCTATTAGAACTTAACCTATTCAAGCATCCCTTATTACTGTGTTTTTGTTAAAGAATCACGAGAGAGGAAAATTCCAGCAAAAGTACCGGAAAAGAAAGAAGTACCGCCTCCTAAAGGTATGTAATTGGAATTATTTAAATAGATTACATCATCGATGTCATTATCATGGCTTGCTGGGCAAAAATGTATGAATCACCAGTTCAATCCAATAGGCACAACTTCTTCTGGAAGCTTCATTGTATCAGTGATTTTTTTCCTAAGAATATCTACCTACTTCATTTAATTCAAATGTAAAATGATGATAAAAAGATTGTTGTGGTAAATATAAAAAATAACCAAAATACTTGAAGTACAGAGGCTTGTACTTAAAGTTCACTGCAACAAACTTGTCTCTCTTTTAAAAATGAGAGAAAAAGAGACAGACTATTTTAATAGAAATTCTAAAAGTACTGCAATTTTTTTAAAATGCTTGCAGTTGTAAAGAAGCCCGTAGTTGAAAAAATTGAAAAGACTTCTCGAAGAATGGAAGAAGTTCAAGTCACCAAAGGTATTATCATTTAAAACATTTCTCGTACCATGTACACAAGTAATTGTTTACTGATATATAGTCACATGTTATTTATATAGTCATCTAAACTAAGATATTTTTAAATTTTGTGCAAAGCAATATTCTTCACAATACAAATATATTTGTACATATTTTTAAGTACCCGAAGTTTCAAAGAAGATTGTTCCACAAAAACCTTCTCGGACTCCAGTGCAGGAAGAAGTTATTGAAGTGAAAGGTATACATCTTTGTCTTTCAGCTACAAGTTTTAAACATTTTTATTTATGTGTATGAATATGTATACATATATTACTGAACAACTCACAAATCTGAAATCGCCAAAATAAAGACATATTATATACATTTTATGTCGCACATTTATATAATTTAAGTAAATAATAACATTATCTTTGTTTTTAATATCACTTTAAAATTACATAATTTTTTTTAATTAAAGAAGGATTTGTGTTTAATCAGTAGTCTTCTAACTTTACTGTGCCATGCACTCCATTCCATATAATATTCCTCATCCCCTCATTTATATGAATAAACCCTAATGGATTTGGGAAAGCACCACATCACGTGTGAAGAAGTTGTGTCTATTTGATTCCCATTTAATAATGTTTGATAAAGGCTGCATGGATTGTGTGTCCCTATAGATCAAAATGTGATTTGTTTTCTTGTCAATACTGAATCTGTTCTCAAGCTATTATATTAACCCACTAATTCTGTGTCTAAACAAGCCATGTATTTGATCTGATGTCTTGAACTGGAAAAAGAAATACTAATGTGAAATACTCTCTTTAAAGTACCCGCTGTACATACAAAGAAGATGGTTATTTCAGAAGAAAAGATGTTCTTTGCTTCTCACACAGAGGAGGAAGAAGTGTCAGTCACAGGTATAAGGCAAATTTGAATATGGGGCTCAAATGGAAGGGCTTCAGATGGATTTTTATCCCTCTTCTTATCTAATTTGTGATTATGTAGATATCTCTGTCTCCTTGTGAATATTTGTCATCTTTTTCATTTCACATTTGTCTGTTTTAATTTGTATTTCAATATTCTTTGTAAATTGCAATACCACCCGTAGTATGGCATACCAGGAACTAAAATGTACATTTTTTAAAGTCCCTGAGGTACAAAAGAAAACTGTTACCGAAGAGAAAATTCACGTTGCTGTTTCCAAAAAGATTGAGCCTCCATCTAAAGGTATTAGTGATTTATTCTAAGTTTAAAATCTTTCAAAAGTTCCAAAGTAAATATCTGAATATGTTAATATTAAATAATAAATTTAGTCGCAGTCCACAGACCTTTAGCCACTATGTGCAAATGACATCATAGGGAGATGAGAAGACCATGAGGAGGGTATTGGAGAGAGGAATGACAATTCCTGGAGGCTCTGTGCCCTGCTTCATGGAGCTTACAATCTAGTGGCCAGCTGTTTAGAAAAAGAAATAGTGTCCTGGGGGCTTCCCTGGTGGCGCAGTGGTTAAGCATCCGCCTGCCAGTGCAGGGGACACTGGTTCAAGTATAATTAATTAATTAATTAATTAAATCTATTAAGAAAAGAAATACAGTGTCCTGGAGCCAGCTCATACACACTCACCAGAGCTGATGGTTAAATTTTCAGGAATTTTGCTACCCAGCATTTAACGCCTCCATGATTAAAAGTTAAATTATATAAAATTAAATAAGTTATATTTAAAACTATGGTAATAAATGCTCAAAACTCATTACTATTTTCCTATTATCTGTGTTTCTGAGGTTATGTTGATTGCCTCTGTGTTGTGGAAATACTGGATAATTATGTGCTACCTCTCATCCCTTCCCAACTCCGAGACAATGACATCATTGTTGGTAGCCAGGATGCATGTATTTGCACCACCACAGAGGCTGGAACTTGGAAATTGGCAGTGGCTACAAATTAGGGCTCCCCTCCCTCCACCGACCCTCTCCTACACCCAGTCAAATTGTTAAACATTTAGGATACAAAAATTATTTAAGATAATTGAATGCAGTTGTTCTAATGCTGCGGCTTTATAAAAGTAAAGTTTCTAAAACTGGTGTCTGAGGAACAGGCACTGGCACCTCTGAGGAAGGGGTGCTCCTACCTGTTCCTAGGAAAGTGGAGGTTCCTTCAGTTAAAAATGAGTAACAGTCACATTTTCTAATTAGCCACTAGTTCATTGCCCTTAATCCTTGATTAACGTGTAATTTTCTTGCATTCAATTGGTACAAAACCAGAATTTCTACTCTTTAAGTCTTGCAACAACATATGCCTTGTCAAAATGAACAATTTCTCAAAATCAACCCATTTTTTTTTTAAAGTCCCTGAGCCACCCAAGAAACCAGTCTCAGAGGAAGTAGTCCCTGTTCCCCACCTTCCTAAAAAGGTGGAGCCCCTACCAGCCAAAGGTAGAATCATATTTTTGAAAAAAATTTCTTAATGTCTGTCTTCTTGTACCTTTTTCTGTTGGCTCTGTGTGTTAATGAGATAGTATCTGTAAACCATTTGTAATGTAGTTTAATTCTGTGTAGGTTGATTTCATTAACTTGTGGTAATATGTTACACAAATGTCAGGAATACTTTAGACTCCAGACCATGCTGATTGGGTCTTTGTCCGCTTCATGTAATGTATGTAATGTCTGTATGGTATTGATGTATTTAGCATGTATTTTCATCACAAGTTACATGCTTGATATTAAATTACTTCCTAAATTCTTTCACTCTCGCTGAGGATTTATGATTTAATGTAATCTTAAATGTCTCACAAGGAGGCTAGAGTTCTCAATTGTTTCAACAATGGTGTCTTTAAAGTTCCTGAAGTTCCCAAGAAACCTGTACCAGAGGAGAAAAAGCCAGTTCCTGTGCCTAAGAAGGAACCTGCCGCTCCCCCCAAAGGTACACCAGAACTGATCACAGGCTGACCCTTTGCCCCAAATGCCAGTGCTTTGTTCTATACAGTCTTCGTACTTACTCTGCTGTCTATTTTGTGTCTTTTACATGCCCCTTGTGTTTTTCATTTATTTGTCAGCTTCCAGGGCTACACTCCACATACATTATTTGTGATACTGAACATTAAAAGAAGTTACTTTTCAAAAGTAACTATATCAAACTGCTGTCTTAAATTTTTAATATCTTCCCTCTCCTAGAGAAAGAAGAAATATTTGTGAAACTCATTTTCTACAGGGCATGTTTCTAGGAAAAACTCTTTCAGCCTTCAACTATGTGACTTTTTCTTAATAATAAAAAAAACTTTCATGAGTTATGACAAGATACAATGACTAACAGGAGGGTGTTTGGCAGAACTGAATGTTAATGAGGTAAAGATGTACACAGTGCTTCTGGGAACTGCCACTCTTCTGAAAAGTCAATAATGCCTACCCTTAAATAGTTGGAAACATCAACTTTTGGCATTTACTTTCACCATGTTTCTTGAGATATTAACTGAACGTTGACATTTGCCATAAATGTTGCAATTATCTAATTAGTGAGTCAAGGGACCTTTCATATAGGGATGTTTGGATTCAAATGTGCTAATTCTTGCTTTAATTTTTTGGATTTGGTTGGTTTTGGTGGTTTTAGTGATAAAAGACACTACTTTATAGAGGCAATGAAGTAACAAACTGCACACATCTGGTCAGTTATAGAGAGATCCAGTATCATCCAGCTTAGGAGAAAGCAGGCTCATACATTTTAAGAAGTGTTCTCTTTTGCCTGATTTCTCAGTGTTTCCATTTTCTTCCTTAATCAAATCTGCTTCTCTCTTTCTCAAACTCTTGGCTGTTTCAGAATTCTGGGTCTTTTTCTTTTATTCTTTTTTTTTTAATTGAAGTACATTTGTTGTACAATATTATATAACTTACAGGTGTACAATATAGTGATTCACGATTTTTAAAGGTTATACTCCATTCATAGTTATTATAGAATATTGACTGTATTCTGTTGTACAATATATCCTTGTAGCTTATTTTATACCTAATAGTTTGTACCTCTTAATCCCCTACTGCTCCTCCCCACTTACCTCTCCCCACTGGTAACCACTAACTTGTTCTCTGTATCTGTGAGTATGCTTCTTTTTTGTTATGCTCACTAGTTTGTTGTATTTTTTAGATTGTACATGTAAGTGATATTATACAGTACTTGTCGCTCTCTGACTTATTTCATTTAGCATAATACCCTCCAAGTCCATCCATGTGTTTGCAAATGGCAGCACTTCATTCTTCTTTATGGCTGAGTAGTATTCCATTGTAAATATATACCACAACTTCTTTATCCATTCGTCTGTTGATGGACACTTAGGTTGCTTCTATATCTTGGCAATTGTAAATAATGCTGCTATAAACACTGGGGTGCACGTATCTTTTCAAATGAGAGTTTTTATTTCTTTAGGGTCTTTTTTTTAACCAAATGATTTTTAAGAATGATTTCTGATTATCTAATCATTAAAATATAATGATAATATGAAAATAAAATATGATTATAATGAAAAGGTTATATTACTAAAACCAGTACTAATACCAAAGCCTCTTGGTCACTCCTGGAGGAGACTCAGAGGCATGTCTCATTTATGCATGAAAATAAATGCACTTAGTAACATGTATGTATAAACACCCCATGTATACATAACATAATATATACATGTATCAATGTGTATCTGTATAATTACATCAAGATATTACAAATGCAAGTGTAGAGGTGCAGATGTTCAAAAAAATTGCCAATATCTTATTTAAAATGGAAAAAATTACCGATAATGCATGCTGTTAGAACTACATAAGCCACTTAAAAATTCAACACCATCAACACTTAGAATAGGTAAATTAAACCCATTGTAAACCTTCTTTGGGTCATAGACCCTATTGAAAACTATGGAGCCTCTTAGAGAAAAGCACATATATACATACCCACAAAATTTTGCACACAGAACTCCCCAAAGTCACTGACACACAGATGTCATACTGAGAGGGCTACCCTAGCAAAAGAGTGTTTCCTGAGTTTTATAGATAATACAGATGCACCAAAAAAAAAAAAAAAATTAAAAATTCAACACCATCAACACTTAGAATAGGTAAATTAAACCCATTGTAAACCTTCTTTGGGTCATAGACCCTATTGAAAACTATGGAGCCTCTTAGAGAAAAGCACATATATACATACCCACAAAATTTTGCACACAGAACTCCCCAAAGTCACTGACACACAGATGTCATACTGAGAGGGCTACCCTAGCAAAAGAGTGTTTCCTGAGTTTTATAGATACTACAGGTGCACCAAAAAAAAAAAAAAAAATTCAGAAGAGAAATATAAAAAAAATAATAATGATATAGATGCAACCATTCTAATGACATCTTAGTCTAAGATAGTCTTAGATAAAGTATACCCATTGTTGTCATGGATTCCACTCTCAATACAAAGAGTAAAGGAATTTTTCTATATACTATATCCACACTCTATATTGTTTATATAATTACTAATTTGGTATTTTTATTGGAGTATAATTGCTTTACAATGTTGAACTAATTTGTTTTTATCAAAAGCATACCAATATATAAAGAAAGAATGAATTCTGTGCACATCCTTCTGTGTATATAACTCATTTTTAATCGCCTAAATGCCTCTGTAACATTACTTGGGACATTTACCACATGTGACCTTAAGAAAACTATAGTTTAATTTTGTGCATTATTTTGCCAATGCATAGAAAACCTATAACGTTAGTAAACTACGTAAAGATTTGTTTGTGTGTGCCTATATCCATTCATAAAAGTGACATATGGCTGAACTAACATTCTATTTTAAAAACTTTAAGTCCCAGAGGTGCTCGGGAAACCTGTCCCTGAAGAAAAGATTCCTGTTCCTGTTGCAAAGAAAAAGGAAGCTCCACCAGCTAAAGGTACAATGACTTGCTTAGTAAGGAAGCCCTGTTTTCATGTCTTGAGTATAAAACATTTCTGTGTTTAATTATCTAATTTAGTTTGTTTCATTCAAAATGAATGTTTTATGGTGTAAGAATTCAACAAAAGTGTCTGTCCACCTACCTACTTTCTTACAAAATAACTGTCCATTAGCTACTTTGGAAAATATAAAGTTAACTCTAAAAGTTAATGTCTTTTCAAGTTCCTGAAGTACAGAAGAGGGTTGTTGCAGAAGAAAAAATGATCATCGTCACTGAAAGGGAGGAATCTCCACCACCAGCAGGTAACCTCATCCCATCTCCACAAAATAACCTTGTCTTCCCTTCAAGCTTCTTTAATTGCATATCCTCTTTAATGGGCCTGCAAGTTCTATGTTGCTCATTTACTTTGCCTTCCTGAGAATTTTAAAATCAAATACTATCCTTTAAGTGCCAGAAGTACCAAAGAAGAAAGTTCCCGAAGAAAAAAGACCTGTTCCTTGGAAAGAGGAAGAAGTTCCACCACCAAAAGGTATTGTCTCTCCGTCTTTCCAAGAACCATCTTTATAATATTATGTTCCTAGGCAAACAATGATTTTGTTAGTCTTGTGATATATGTGCATCGTGAGTGTGTATCTGTGTTTTGTGATGGTCTTCGATGAGATAACACTGAAGTTCTAAAAGTACACAATGTTTTTAAAGTACCAGCTCTGCCTAAGAAACCTGTCCCTGAGGAGAAAGTTCCCGTGCCAGTTCTTGCTGCTAAGAAAGCCCCTCCTCCCCGAGGTAGGATTTGTCTCAAGCCTCTGACAAAAATCTTTTAGCTGGTGGATTCTTTTTCCTATCTGGTGTCTTCTTGTACTGACCCTTTGTCTCTCTTGGATAGAATTTTTGTGTGTATATACTCGTGATAAGTTATGTAATTTGCTAGTGAAAGTGGTGTACTGTGCAAATCTTCCCCAAACTTTAGGGAGAGAATATTGTTAAGATTCTTGATTTTTAAGCTTCAACTTTAATCCTTTCTTAAAGCTGAAGTTTCTAAGAGAACTGTCGTAGAAGAAAAAAGATTTGTTGGTGAAGAAAAACCATCCGTTGCAGTTTCTCAAAGAGTGGAGGTCGTGCAGCACGAAGGTATATAATCGGAAGTGAGGGGAGAAATGAGTTTGCATGTGTTTCCTCCAAGTCTTTTCTTCTTACCACATAGTTTACTTTAGAAGTTGTTCTTATCAGTGTCTGTTGTAGCCTCTGAGACTGAATGTTTTGTGTCTACATTGGTCCTGAATCATTCTAAGAGGGTGAGTGAGGTGCTGAACATGTGGTAATTGTGAAGGTGGCCTCATTTGGGCATAATCTGAATATTCTTCTCAGTCTTGTGCTGTACTGTCCCCTCACCTGAACTCAGCTCTCTCCTTCTTGCAATGAAGAAGCAGTGTGAAACCACCCCCTAAGCAGATAGAAGAACATTACCCATCTATAGGGAACACACGGTTATAATCAGTACTTCAATGGGCTATTCGGGCTGAATTTCAAGTATATCTTATCTTTTAAAGTATCCGCAGAGGAGGAATGGAGTTATTCAGAAGAAGAGGAAAGAGTATGTGTTTCAGTTTATAGAGAAGAGGAAAGAGAGGAGGAAGAAGTGGAGGTTACAGATTATGAAGGTAAATAATGCAGATAAGCTAGTGGTGACCTGGCGTCTTGATGAGCTGTTTTCCTTCACAGATTATTTATCAGATTAATGAAAGTGACAAAAATTCAGTGAATGTCTACTGGTCTTATTTGATGTATCTTTTGATCGAAACACAAGACTCAGGAGCATTAATTAAACATCCAAAGTATTTCTTGTCCATTCCCTCTAACTTGACTCTGTAGGAAACAAGCCTTCATATTTATAGGTAACTAATGGTGCAAGTATCTCCATACACATTTATCCTTTCAGTAGATGGGACTTGGTTTCAGTATGGTGGACTGCCATAATCTTCACCTTGGTAGTCTAATGTCTAAAACATGGGTAACAAATAGCGGTGTTGATAGCACAACTCATTAATGTGTCCTGACTCACAGATTTTAAATGAATAAGAAATTATATACATTATTACGTTCCAGAAGTCAAGGCCAGGTTTGAGAGTGAAGCACTGAACACGGAGGGCTTTCCAACATTCCATGTGTGGAGAAAACAATCGTGTAATATCTTTCATTAGATCAATTTGTTCTTCAGATGTTCACATACCTATAAAGCTAGTTCTCTATAGCTTAGGATTGAACAACGAGCTTTATTTCAATGTTGGGATACCCTTTTAATGAATTAAGACACCCCTGGGTTTACTGCTAAAGCTTAGCATTCTGGCTAAAGCTATATATCTGAAAGAACTTTACTAAGAAAGTTTTAATGTAGCTCTGCTTTAAAGATTAATCCGTAAGTGTCTCAGTAAATTAACTGTCTTCCCAATGAAAAGATGAATAGAATTGTACAGGCAGATGCCCTTGAGTGTATCTCTGGCTAATAAAAGGGGCCCCACCTCTTCTCCACTTGGAAGAAAAGTCCATGTGAAATCCAGATGTGCAGTCTTAATGGAATGGCTTAGAACAGAGCAAGACTTGACTCCCTAGAGGAAGCTCACCAGTTCTGTTGTGCTTCCTGGGAAAGGCCAAGATGGGCATAAGCCAGGAATCTGATGCATTCAAAGAGGGCCCTATCCCTTCTAGAAATGTTTGGGAAACCATAACATGTACACAAGGAAAGTTCTCATTGCATGAATATAATTTCAGTTTTTTATACATTATAAATTTCTTTTAGTACTATAGACTCTGATTAAAAGGAAAGGCATTTTATGATATTCTTATGTTTCCATTAAGCCCAAAGATTTAGGGGAAAGATGGGTAGCCTGTTAAGTTTATTCCTGGTGTTTGTAACTAGATCTTCCTCTTCTATAATTAATCTTATACCCAGACTCAAAAATCATAGGAAGGCTCTTTCCTCGTCCACCATAGCTACTCTCACAAAACTTGGGGGAAAAGTCTTGTTTCCAAGTCCTCAGTAGGTTTTTCATATGTAATACAGGTCTTTCCTTTCTTTCTTATGAACCTACTTATGATTCCTCAAGTATATTTTTGAAACTTGTCTTCAAATTCCTGTGTTCTTGTTAACTTAGCCGCTAGGATTGTTTTTACATCTTGCACTTGTCCTGTTCTTCCTGTGAATACAAGCATTGTTATCTTTATGTTATACTTACTGAAACTTATTTTCTATGCTCTTTATTAAGGCATATGCTTTGATTAAAATCTTCTTCTTTGGGTATTTTAAATGAGAACAATCAGGGAGTTGGAAAGTGTTAAACTTTTACTATTTTACTTACTTTTTGACATAATAAAGTACAGCTAAAATTAAACATGAAAAACACTACAACCTGTCTTCTTTGAAATTGATATCTTTAAAGTGATGGAAGAGCCTGAGGAATATGTTGTAGAAGAAGAGCTGCACTTTATTTCTGAGAAAGTGGACGCTGAACCAGCCGAAGGTAGACCAACTCTTAGATTAATTCTAGCCCCATATGTGTTTGGCTTGTCCCATTCTTAATGTCCTCTTGTAGTTAATTTTTTGTCTGTATTGCAAATGTTGATAAATATCATGTGTAATAAAAATATTCCTTAAATTTTCATTAAAAAGAAATCTGGACATTTCCACAAATGTATTTTATAATCTTTTCAAGTGCCTAAGAAGAAAATTGTACCCAAACCGAAAACTCCTGCTAAAATAGAGGAGCCTCCACCAGCTAAAGGTACAATTCTCTCTCGAAGCAATGGGATACCATTTGTCTTAATAGCTATAATAATGCCTTTAGTTTGAATAACTGCCTCAGTTTTGTCAGCATATACGTGTAAACATTTTTACTGACTATAGACATTAATGTTTGTGTAAATGTGTGATCTTCTCATAAAGTGAGTTCTTTGCCCCAAAATTACACTTCTCCTGTAAGCTAATATTCTTAAACCTAATATTTCTAAAGTTCCTGAAGTACCTAAGAAAATTGTGCCAGAAAAGAAAATTCCTGCTGCAGTTCCCAAAAAGGAAAAGGTGCCACCAGCCAAAGGTATATTGGGCTTTCCTTTATTCTTGAATAATACCTGTCTTTTTAAATCTTAAATTGATACATTCTTCAAATTTTTATGACATTAACAAGAAAATAAGTGTGCCTATGTTTAGTGTTTTTCACATTTGTATGTCTGATCGTGTTGTGCAATGTCTTTTAAGTGCCAGAAGAGCCAAAGAAACCAGTTCCTGAAAAAAGGGCTCCTCCCAAAGTGGCTAAGATAGAAGAACCTCCTCCCACCAAAGGTAAACGAAACCCCCCAGCACAACAACTAGAAACATGTCTTGTCTTTCTCATCCTCTCACTGCTGTCCTTGGGTCACCCCTTCTGTATGGAGGTTATTGGTGTATGTTGGCCGCAAGGATATATTATTGCCTTGTCTATGGTGGACTATTACTTGTTGTGAAGTTCATTTGTGCGTACCTTGTAAAATTGTTATACTCTAAAATCACAATACTTTCTGGCTAATACATTTTTTAAAATTCCACTTTAAGTAATATAACTCCGTAATCCTAAAATTATCTTTCAAGTGACTGAGAGGCACATGCAAATTGCCCAGGAAGAAAAAGTTCACGTTGCTGTAACTAAAAAAGTGGAGCCTCCAAGACCAAGAGGTACATGGGGCCTTTCAATACACAGAATATTGTACCTACCCTATTCTCTTTACCAAATACACTAGTTATGGGTGTTGGGGTTTTGTTGTCATTGTTATAGTTGTTTTATGTTTGAAATCGTGAAAATATCAAGTCTTTTATGTTTGAGTTACTACTATACAACTACCTTTTTGTTGTTTGAATGAGGAAAACAGTTCTTTAAAGTGAAATCTGTCTTTAAAGTGCCTGAGGAACCCAAGAGAGCTGTTCCAGAAGAAAAAGTTCCAAAACTCAAGCCTAGAAAAGAGGAGGAGCCACCAGTAAAAGGTATACCAACTTTTCCAAAAATCAAAATAAGCTTTTAGGTATCAAAATAAGCTTATAGGTATAACTAATCTAGTGGAATTGGGATCCTTAGAGAAAATAATTTAAATATGTATTACAAAGTAAGTAATATGCATATGCTATTCCGTATCATCTCAAAACTAAATATTTCTGATACCAGAAAATATTCTGTCTCTTCTTCTCAAAAAAAAACAAAAACAAAAATGAAACTCCATACAAACGTGTAGATACTTTCCCTTAAAATGAATTTATCTTCTAATGGTTCTTTGTCTATATACTAAACTCCTTTGCAGAAATGCTTGTTTTGTGTGGCAACCTTTGATGAAATTTAAATTTTTTAAATCCTCAATTTTCTACATTGTGCCAGTAGAGCTTATGAAAACACCTTAGAATTAAAGTGAAGAAACTATTCATGTGATGCAACCTTCTGTCTAATGCTTGTTTGATAGTCATTGTTTATACTGTCTAGTTGTCTTTTTTTATTTCTTTTATAAATACTACTTGATCTTCTTAAAGTTATTCAATGTCTTTTAAGTATTAAGTAGCTTAGAAAAAAGTATTTATATATATATTAGAACATGTTTATTTCCAAGTCTATTGATTTTTCTTACCACTTAAATGAAAAATTTAAACAACGAGCATGGTTATGGTCATCTTTGTCCTCTTTGTCCTTGGATTGCACACACAAGTTCTCTTAACACATGTTATTCTGAATCTTGCAATTCACTTTTAATAATTATTCTTTTTAAAGTGACTGAACTCAGGAAAAGAGCTGTCAAAGAACAAAAGGTATCCATTGAAGTTCCAAAAAGAGAACCTCCAGCAGCTAAAGGTATATTGTGCTTTGACTAGATAATAAAATGAAGCATGAACCTACACAGCTCTTTGCCTGTTAGTTTCTAATTTGACTCTCATTCTTTATTGGCTTATTGTTGCCTAAAGGCAGGGAATCTAACATTTGAAATTATAAATAGCAAATGTACACTCTGTAATACCTTGGCCAGCAAAGGACAGTCAGGCTCTCCCATAACCAGTGCATGAGACCATCAGCAAGGAATGAGATCACAGCACATTGTCACTATGGTCCCTAAATGGGCTTCAAGTAAAATGCACCTGTTGTCAATATTATTCCAGAAGTAACTGTAACAGCAGAGAAAGAATGGGCTTACACCCAGGAAGAAGAAACTGTTTCAGTACAATGGGAAGAGGAATATGAAGAACATGATTATAAAGAATTTGAGGAGTATGAACCAACAGAAGAATATGATCAATATGAAGAGTATGAGGAGCATGAATTCGAACATTACGAAGAGTATAAAGAACATGAAGAATATGTCACAGGTATGAGCAGATCTGCAAACCTGAAACCACATTAAATATGAGTAAAATCCATAGAACAGGATAAAATTTTGAATGCCCAAAGAAATTTGGAAAGAACTTTGTTTTGTTTGGCAAATTCAGAATTTTTTTTTTCTTGGATAACTTCTAGAAAAAAAAAATCTCTATAAATCGTAAAGTTGTGTTAGAGTTTGGTTCTGGGCATAATCTATTTCCTCTCCTTTTTGCTTATAAGAAAATGTCATTACGTTTCTTTCTCCAAAAGGTCAAGAGTCTATCTTCAAGTGCCCTTGATCATTCTAATACATGACCACAAATTTCTCAACATCTCTCATCCTGAACCTTGTTATTATCAAACATAATAGGCTATTGAGAAAACACCCTACCCTCGGGGTTCCCATCATCCAAACTTCACAAAGACTGCTTCAAAAGTAAACATAGAGAAAGCCAACACAAGCCATTGGGTTTTATCTTTGTGAAGATCAAATCTGTAGGAATAAGTTTCTATTGGAATTTCAAAATGAAGCAATATTATTTCACTTATTCTATTTTTGATGTTTCACAGCCTAACTTTGAGAATGTTCTATGTAGTTTTACAAATAGAATTAAAAAACAATATTATGTGGGGAGGAGTTTAACCATGATTTTGTCTACCTGAAGTGAAATGATAATATAATATGTAAAAGGGAGTCACAATTACCTAACTGAAGTAAATAGCAAGGAGGAAATAGCAATAAACGCTTTTTTAGGTCTTTTATACCTTATTCTACTCGGATCTCTGATTCTCACTCACCTCTAGAGTCTATGCCTATGCTGTAGATAAGATATATTATTTTAATTCTTCGTATCCATTGAAGAAATATGTTCTAACAAAAATGTCTAACATTAGATACCCTGTATATATTTTTAAAGAGCCTGAGAAGCCCACCCCAGTAAAGCCTGTCCAGGAAGAACCGGTTCCCACAAAACCAAAGATCCCACCAGCTAAAGGTAGAGTGAGAAAAACATTATCAGTCATGAGACCTGTGGTCCCTACATGTCTGTCCAAGTATAAATCCATGTTGAAGTGGCAGAGTACCAATCGTGTGTGTGTTTGGGGTCATTATGTTGTACATCATATTTCTTATTTTTTTCTTCTTACTACTCTTAAGAAGTTTGATTCTGGTTTTTAAATCTGTTAATATTGATGTTTTAAAGTGCCGAAGAAAGTGGTCCCTGAAGAAAAAGTACCAGTGCCCATTCCTAAGAAACTCAAACCTCCACCGCCCAAAGGTACATGGCAGCGTAATAACTACCAAAAACATCTTTTTTACTTATGTTCTATAAACGTGTCTTACTACCTTGTCTGATGTTCTTTGTCTTTACTGAATATATTGTTTGGTGCCGATTCTTACATTTCTCGGCATTTCATGTATTTTTATTTACATATTCGTGTGGTTGGTTTTAATGGTCTCTAATAATTAATATCTTTAAAGTGCCTGAAGAAGCAAAGAAAGTTGTTGAGGAAAAAATACACATTTCAATTACCAAACGTGAAAAAGAGCAGGTGACTGAACCAGCTGATAAAGGTATAATTTCCTTCCTCGATTGTGGTCTTTTATAATGTCTCTTTTAAAACTAAAGCAGCTGTGTTTTGCTTTTTTTTTTTCTTCATTGTTTTGTGTCTTTTATATTAATAGGTGGATGTTGGATGTAAAAATCTGTAAATACAGGATAAAAAAATAATGTTATCTTAAAAGGAAAAGTTATTTCAAAGTTATTTCAAAATATATCCATAGCTTCTTATACAGTGGCTGTGTCCTAACACATGGCTACAATACATATAAGATAGAATGTTTGGATTTAAAATCAGTGACCATTTGGCACATTCCTGACTTATCTAAATTGATGTGATGATATAACAGTATTCACCACAGTTTAATACCTGTTTATTGATCCTAAAGTCATTTTGAAGATTGAAAATAAGAGTTAACTCAATGTCTAACCATTTTTCCCTGCTTTTTACTATTAAGTAACTTCACTGCAATTTCAGAAAGTATACTTATCCAGAAGTAAATTTAGCTTTTCAGTAAAGGATGTTTCATACAAGCAGAGATACCCAAACACTAAACATCATTTCACACTTGGTCTCTGCTACCTCAGACCTCCTTGAGTACTTTTGTATGTTTTTATTCCAGTAAGGTTCAGAATCCTTTCCATGGAGAATCTGAAGTTTCTTATGAATGAACAATCACATATCTCTTATATGAGAGGCACTTGCAGCGTTACTCTATTTCCTTAAAATACAATAAAGCAAGCATTCGCTGGGTACCCTGTTTCTGACAATAAAATTTCCTTATACTTAATGTTTTAAGTGCCCATGAAGCCCAAGAGGGTTGTCACAGAAGAAAAAGTACCTGTTCCTAAAAAAGAAGTAGCAGCACCTGTTAGAGGTACCTATATTCACTCTTTTTAATGTGTTGTTTGTCTTTTTTGGTATGAAATTCATGTTCAGTTCTATGTGTAGAGTTCTGTGGGAAAGATAAAGCCTATTCCTTCTTCTATTACAAATGGCTATGTTCCTAACGTGTCTTAATCTTATTGAATAATTGGAAAATATCCAACCTAAAGATAATATCTTTAAAGTGCCTGAAGTACCTAAAAGACAACCAGAAGAGATTGCCTTTGAAGAGGAAGCTGTAACCCAAGTAGAGGAATATTTTGAAGAAGAAGAGTACATTCATGAAAAAGAAGAACTCATAACTGAAGAAGAAGAGGAGCTCGTAACTGAAGAAGTGGTACCAGTGGTACCCATCAAAGGTAGATTATATCTCCTGCCAAGGGATAAGCAGCAGCATCTTTTGTATCCAATTTGGTCAGATTCTAGGATTTATTAGCACTGATGACCAATTCTGCTTATTTTAGAAAAAGACACTTTAAGATGCTGAAGTATGATTTCTGTAGTTGCTTTTCACATTTTATATCTTTTCTGTGACATTTCCAAAATTCTTCATAATATCTTTAAAGTGCCTGAGGTACCCAAGAAACCTGTTCCAGAAGAGAAGAAACCTGTTCCTGTTCCCAAAAAGAAGGAAGCCCCACCAGCAAAAGGTACACCACCACTCTTATCATGAGCATATAAAAGACTTCATCTGCATATAAATAGCTAATTATCCTGAATTCAGAACCTTGTGTGTGTTACTGTCTATTCTTTGAAACTGTCCTGTTGTTTGTTAACTATCCTTTGTGTGGATGTGTTGTTACTGGTAGTAAGAACTTATCAGTAAACAATATCTTTAAAGTGCCTGAGATTCCTAAGAAGCCAGAGGAGAAGGTTCCTGTGCCCATTCCTAAGAAAGAGAAGGCTCCACCAGCTAAAGGTACATCTCTTTGTAATCCATCAGTGGAATAGTGTAATAATTTACCCATGCATTGATAGTGTAACTTGGTGAGCCGTATCAGTTCTTTCCCCCATGATGATATTAACAATATCAATGCCAAGACAAGCTGGTTACTGGAGCAGTTTATTGTGTATTCAGCTCTGAAATTTTACCTTCAAAAAAGCATGCTGGTGCTTCATGCTTGGTTCCTCCTCTTTAGTGGAAAGTTCTTAGAGTAAAGCAAATTCTAATTGTAATACCAAAAATGGACAAAATCATCATTTACCAGACATTGTGTGTTGTCTTTATCAGTCTATGTTTTTTCAGTGTTTTTTAATCTTAATTTTTGTGCATTTTCTGGCCTTTGTTTTGTGGCTGTTATAATTATTATTTTCATTCTTAAAGTGAAAGTGTTAGAATATCTATGATGCTTCAATAAGGCCTAAAATTGCTAGAGTCTTCTCTATGGGTGAAAAATTTGACACTAACCCTATTTGATATCTTTAAAGTTCCCGAAGTACCCAAGAAACCTGTACCAGAGGAGAAAGTGCCAGTACCGGTTCCTGAAAAGGTGGAAGCTCCACCTGCCAAAGGTACATGAACTTGCAATGTCATAAAATTTTTTAAATTTCAACTTTGCATATGAGTAAAAAATTAAAAGGTTCAATTACGTGCTCTTTGGGGATGCAACACTTTAGTATTCCTTTATGGAAAAGAAAAAATTTTATTTTAAAGGTAAAATGCTTCTTGAAGTAACTTGGTCATACTCTTATGACCTTAATCTTTTTGAAACTACACCTAGACTCAAAATTTTAGGTTGTGTAAAATGTTTCTCTAAATCATTTCTTTAAAGTGCCAGAAGTGCCCAAGAAGCCTGTGCCTGAGAAGAAGGTGCTGGTTCCTGCTCCTAAGAAAGTAGAGGCTCCATCTGCAAAAGGTACGTCACTTCATCATTTAAAGTCCATGGGAAAAAACCTTACATTTACATATATTCACATACAAATTCCCTTATAACATTACATGTTTTAAACAATTGTCTATCTTGTTAGAAATATAAAAGTCAGATATTTCATGATTCCTTTTTATGTCTATTGCTCTAAGACATGTAAAAGAGCACATTCTTAAAGACAAATAATATCTTTAAAGTGCCAGTGGTGCCCAAGAAGGTCATCACAGAAGAAAAGGAGCCAACACCTGTTCCGAAAAAAGTGGAAGCTCCATCACCCAAAGGTACATTAACCTCGAACAAAACCAAGGCAAAAAAGGAAAACTAACCGGCATTATACAGCCTCACTAATTATAATTACTTATGTTGGTGACAGTTGATGCTTTATGATCACAGAATATTTGCTTTTCATGTTGTCCCACTGTTTTGAATATTGTACATAAAAGTGATGCTTGTCCTATTGAAAAATATCTTTAAAGTGCCAAAGAAACGTGAGCCAGTTCCAGTTCCAGTTCCTGTAGCTCTACTTCGGGAAGAGAAAGTTGTATTTGAAGAAGAAATTGTTCTTGAAGAGGAAGTTCTACCTGAGGAAGAGGAAGTTCCACCAGCAGAAGAGGAAATTCCACCTGAAGAAGAGGAAGTTCCACCTGAGGAAGAGGAATTTCCACCAGAGGAAGAGGAAGTTCCACCAGAGGAAGAGGAAATTCTATCAGAGGAAGAGGAAGTTGCTCCTGAAGAAGAGGAAATTCCTCCTGGGGAGGAAGAATTTGTACCTGAAGAAGAAGCAGTTCCTCCAGGAATTAAAGCTAAGGTGCCAGTACCTGCACGAGGTATAGCAGTTCTTCTTGAAGTCATCAGGCCTCTTTTGTGTTGAATTCTGCCTTTCCATCTTTTTTGTTCATCTCTAATTTTATCTATGTTGCTTTACTCTCTGTGTCTTCTACCATCTAAATCTTAGAAAACATTCCAGACGTGTGCTCTTATTGTTTTGTGTCTGTCTTATGTGTCTATTTATTGTAAATCGTCTGAATGTCTTTTCAAATTTTATGATATGAAATGTTATTTAGTTGTTTGTGGCCTTATTCTCATGTGTCTTTTTGTTACATATACAGTGCTGTACATGTGATTTTTAATGTCTTAAAATGAATGTTTTTAAGTGCCTGAAGTGCCAAAGAAACCTGTACCAGAGAAGAAAGTCCCTGTTCCAGCTCCTAAAAAAGTGGAACCTCCACCACCCAAAGGTACACCTCCCCAAAGTGAATACACATTCTTCATCCATACGTTCACCAGAAAAATTATAGTTGAACTGGGATTTAGGAAAATTTATGTTTGTAAACTAGATAGTCACATTAATTTCTAAAAATGTTCAGGAACACTGATATCCACTTTTTATTGGCTGCAAAGCAGTATTCAAGAGCGAAGATGGAAGGAAGTATTGTCCCAAAACTGCCCCCAAAATTCTATCCAATTCCCTATAATTTTATTAAGCATAATAATTTTCATATAGATATTTTACAAGGCTGAATTATCTACACAAAAAATACCTGAAAAATATGATGAACAAATCTTCCTAAATGTCTTCCTCAACCATGTATATTAAGTGCATTTTTAACATCAGGATGAAAAGGTAAAAGAAAGATTAATGTATTTATGAAAGCATTGCATAAGAGCTTATGTCTTCTGATACATACATACAGATGGTAGCCCAGCAGGTTTTGATTTTAGCCTTGAATTTGTATCTTGCTGTGTTAGCCTGAGCAAGTCCTTTAACTGATCTGAGCCTAAAGTTCCTCTCCTATAAAATGGGGATACTAATGTCAGTTCTAGCAGGCTCAGATATTATTGTGAGGATAAAATTAAGATATATAAAAGTACTCTATCACTGAATGAATAGTATCCAGATTTATCATATTCAATCAGTTCATAGTACAGGACATAATATATTTATGCCTTAAAGCTCAATAATACTTTCTGCAAAAGTTTATGACATCACTACTTAAAATAAGCATGACCTCTCCACTAGGTTAAATAGTCTTATAAGCAGTGAAACAGTAAAGCCGATCCTTTATTGGATTTCAGGAATTCAGAAATATTTTTTAGGTAATGATTTAATTAATTTCTAGTGAAATTTAAGTGGATGAAATGACAGCATCTGTCCTCTGGTATTCAAATAGGTTGCTGATCCCTTCCTCCACAAAACCTAATTATATCGTCACACTTGGGCTCCTGACTTGCATTAGGTCCCTACCCTGAGCAACTGTTGCATGTTGGTCTTTCTCTGTGGACTTCCTGTGTTCTCTCTTTTTTGTCCCTCACAATAAATTCTTATCATGGAATGATGTCTTTAAAGTGCCTGAGGTTAAGAAGAAGGTGCCAGAGAAGAAAGTGATCACTCCCAAGAAAGAGGAGGCTCCTCCTGCCACAGGTACTGCTATTCCCAAGCGAATTAGACACTGCCATTTCTTTCTTCACGTGTAAAAGCCAAAATGTCCCATTTCCCAGTATTTGTTAACATAACTTACATTATCGTGGTGTCCATTATCTCTGTGTCTGTGAAATGAACTTACAAAATAAAATAATATCTTGAAAGTGCCCGTGGTGCCTAAGAAGCCTGAACCAGAAAAGAAGGTGCCTCCTCCTGGTCTTAAGAAAGCAGTGGCTCCTCCTGCCAAAGGTACCTCACTCCCAACAGGGGTGTGTTTGCTTCCCCGATGTTGAACTGTGATGCTCTTCACTTAGGGATGTTCCATATAGACGTTTGCATTGTGTGGTCTGTGTGTAGTCGTTAGTTGGGGCTCTGCTGCATCCGTGTTTGTGCTGTGTCAGTTCTTCTACTTTGTGTTTGTGTATTTTATGTTGATTTGTCTATGTATGTTGTTCCTACAAAATAAAAATACTAAACTTATATATCTTTAAAGAGCCTGAAGTACCTAAGAAACCAGTCCCTGAAGTACCCATTGCTCTCCCTAAAAAAGTAGAGGCTCCAGCAGTAAAAGATAGAATGTCTCTTTAATGGACCCTTTATCTTAAACCACAAACCTCTTATTTTTGTCTCATTAACTGATGCTATGAAATGTCAATGTTTCATCTAGTGCATGTGCATTCTGTTATTAACTCTCTTGTGTTGAAAAACGGGGAACTTGGTCTTTATGTACTCCTCTTGGTTCCTGCATTTTGAGCACCTAAAACAATCAATATCTTTTAAGTTCCTGAGGTGCCTAAGAAAGTGGAAGAAAGACGAATCATTGTTCCTAAAGAAGAGGAAGTTCCACCAGTTGAAGGTAGATGACTTTCTAAGAAAACAGCATTTTCAAAAGCATCATTGTCTTATTTTTGTGTAATATTTTCAGGAGGTAAATGCACATTTCACTCCAGAAAATAAATGTATTCACACTGTAAAAGAAATTATTCTTTACCTAGTAGAAACTGGAAAGGCAAACTAAAACCGATCAAATCTCTCTTCTTACATGCTTAGGCTGTTTGTTTCCTTGTTTGTTTTGTTTGTTTTACTTTAATGAGAATCTTTGAAGGGAAACCATATTTGCCATGGGGAATTTTTCATCAGGTGACTTGGTGGGCAGTTGTGGGATTAGCTTCTCCAGGAGGAGTTCCAGTTAAGCCTAAGTAACTGGTGCAGAAAATCTGACTTCTACCCCTAAGTGAATGTTTGACTTCAAAAAAATCCACCTCCATTAAAAATAATAATAATAATTTAAACTAAATTCTTTCTGAAGTCCTTTCCAGTTCTAAAATTCTGTGAAGGGCCTAACATATTTTGAAGACATAGTAAGACCTTTTCCAAGGATGAGTGAGTTTTCACATGCGCTTAGAAGGCTGAGTTAACTATGCTGATAAGACAACCTCAGTTTTCAGATGTATCGTTTTAGTCTAATATTCAAATGAATTATAAAAATAATTTACAAAATAATCATCTTTTTAAAGTGTTTGAGGAGCCTGAAGAGCCTATTCCAGAAGAAGAGATCCCAGAGGAACCACCTCGCATAGAGGAGGTTGAGGAGGTGGCACCACCTAGAGGTACAGCTGCTTTTATGAGTTGGACATTTAAAATGTCTGGTGTTCCGAATCTTTCTCAGAATTCATCTAAGCCTGATATTCGCCAGTATACTTTTCTTACATCATATCAATGATAAATTGAAGATTAATTACAACTGGCACCTGAAACTTTGTGTTCCTTTTCTTGACCCAACATTTTCTACTGCGTCTACAATTCAGTTAGAATGAGAGAGAGAATTTTATGCTATTGACACTTTAATGTTTTTTTGGCCAGATGCTATTGTAATACTTTCTCCTAGTTTTCAATCCTTAGTTTTTTTCTTCAAGTGGGGAAAAATCTATTTCTGTGGTGTTTGCTCTTTAGAATAATTGTTAGGCTATCATTGCTAAAGACTATGACAATCTTTTTATAGTTGGTATTATGTTTGCTTATAGGATTTCCAAGTAATATCCTTCTCACTTTTAGAGTCAATACTTCATATATGCAATTACCATTTAGGTTGCTAATATATTTTTTAACTAAATCAATGTTTTGTGTTTGTGGGTTTTTTGGTATATGGTTGTTGTTCTGTTAATTGCATGTCATTTTTCAAAATGTCCATGAAATATCTTTTAAGTGCCTGAAGTGGTTAAGAAAGCAGTACCTGAAGCACCTACTCCTGTTCCTAAGAAAGTGGAGGCGCCACCAGCTAAAGGTATAACAAATCCTTTTATTAAAGACAATATCTTTAAATTCCCATATATTTTCTTTTTAAAAAACAAAAGTATCTTCATTCATTACTTTCTTAGAGTCATTTATTTTTTTTGTGTGTGTTTTGTTTTCGAAATTTATTTTGATAATGGGATTTATTGGATTTTCACTGCTGCGTTTATGCTGCTGTACACACGCTTGATTCTCTTACGGAGACATTCTTAGAGTCATTTAAATAGGAAACTCATGAAATTGATTAAGAACCTGTCAAATATAATTCGTTCGATTGTTTTAGCCTTTTTTGGAATGTTAATGAATATGTGTGTGTGTGTGTGTGCGTGTGCGTGTGTGTGAATTATTCCAGAATATTCTTATTTTAAATAGCTGAGAATTTTAATGTTAATAGTACATCTCTCTATACTTATATACATTACAACGGATCCTTCTTCCCAACATTCCATTCCTAGATTTTATTCCATTACATAAATCGAATTTTCTCGTGGAATTATTATAATAATTATGTCTACTGTGTTATTTTATGGAGGGGGGTTATCTGTTCTAATGCTTAGATAATAATTATTTTAAAGAGCCTCGTGTCCCTTTTGTAATATCTGGCCAGAGCATTCAAGGTTATTAGAAAACGTCTATCTCTCATTGTTCCTAATTAGGTTAATGCTTCAGTAGCACTCCTAACTGATTAAGTTATGCTGTCCCTATTGCAATAGACATCCTCAGCAGACACGATAGTGCCCAGCGGAACGTGACACCTGTATCAAGGCTTAAGTACTCTATGATGGTAATCACTTGAAAAAAGCCTTCATCAAATTAAAAATAGTAGAAGTAGGCCCAATATTGGTAATTCCTGCTATTTAAAAAAAAAAAAAAAAGATAGCACAGGTTCTTTGTGGACATACCTTCTTCTAAGGTGTGGCTAGTACAAATGAGTGATTTGGAAAAATATCTTTATAGCCTCTAAAATTGGTGTCCAATTTTACAATAGAGTGACTTCTTAGACTTCGATTATTTGTAATGTTGATGTTGTTTCTGATGTTTTTATTTCATGTTTATCATTGAGTATTGTCAGCTAACTGAAATGCCTCATATCTTTAAAGTGCCAAAGAAGGTTCCTGAAGAAAAAGTACCTGTTCCTGTTCAGAAAAAAGAGGCCCCTCCTGCCAAAGGTACATCTCTTTTTAACCTGAACTTTCTTATAATCTTTTTCATTAAGATGTTTATGTTTTATGTCTACATGTCTTGATCGTTTTTGATGTCTTTTGCCTATGGAATCTTGCTCTTGACAGTCTCAAATATTAAAACTATGTCTTTAAAGTGCCTGAAGTTCAAAAGAAAGTCCCAGAAAAGAAAGTCCCTGAAAAGAAAGTCCCTGTGCCTAAAAGAGAAGCTGTTCCCCCAGCTAAAGGTACTTTTGGGAAGATCTTTGATTTTCACGTGTTGTTGCATGAAAGCCTTTCTCAGCTGTTTTTATATTTTGAATTTACGTCTTCATTTCTGCTGTGTTTAAAAAAAATAGATCTCTTAAAATAGATACTCTTTCAGGGAGAGCTGTTCTTGAAGAAAAAATATCAGTTGCTGTCCACAAAAAGGAAGTAGTAAAAGAAAGAGCAGAATTAGAAATAGTGGAAGCACAAGTGGAAGAAGCTCGTGAAGAAGAGTTCCATGAGGTTGAAGAATACTTTGAAGAAGAAGAGTTCCATGAGGTTGAAGAAGTCCTCAAAGTAGAAGAGTATAGAGCTGAAGAAGTACACGAAGTTGAAGAAGTCCATAGGGTAATAGAAGTCTTAGAGGCTGAAGAAGTGGAAGTATATGAAAAACCCAAAGCTCCACCTAAAGGTATAGGGAATTGTGCAGATATTACAAATTGTTATATGTTGCTCTAACTTCTTTTTTAAAGTACATTTCATATTCAGTTTGGACATTAGAAACCCACTTACTTTCCATGATAAAATCATGAAATACTTTAAGCATGAGTTTAAATTACTTGATAACAATGTTTGATATGGAGTAGAGATTAACCACAGAGTATAATTTTAGCCAACAAGATAATAATGTTTGATATCTACTTACCTAAGGAGATAACATAATTCACGGTATGAATTTGTGGATTTCTTTTTAAATCCAAGTAAGAGTGTTACGTGATTGTTATACGTACCAAAATATCTGGCCAGTGTCATCAGTTGAGTGAGAAAGAAACTCCTCAGTTCACTGAGGAATTTACATGTCCAGGCAAAAGAACCATTGCTTTGTTAGCATTTCAGTCAACTGTTCACAAACTGATAATTACTTATCCAAATCTTCCACCATTTTATGATATTTTCAGGAGAAATAACATTAAGGAAGGAAATGAAGTGTGGTAGTAGCACCTGCATTCTAGTATATTCTGAGGATAAACGTACAAATACATTCTCTGCAAGACTACTCCAGCTCTTGAACAAATTAATAATATGTGTGTAATATGAAGGAATGTGTGCTTAGTATACACAGTAAATTTACAATGCAGATGAAATTTCGCAAAATCAAGTTTTTTTGGAAGTAGGTGTGGTATAAACTTTTAAAATATGAATAGAGAAAGCATTTTATGAGCCCTCATTGTACTAATTTTAGTCATCGTGGGCCATGATACTTCAGGAGTTCATTCTAAACCCAAACACCAATATCTTTAAAGGGCCTGAGATATCCAAGAAAATCATCCCTCCAAAAAAACCACCTACTAAAGTTGTTCTTCGAAAAGAGCCACCAGCTAAAGGTATTTTATTGGTGAAAAATTACTTAACCTAATTTTACATATAGTAGCACCTTGGCTGCTTTACAAGTTTGAATTCTGCTTGATGTTTTTCTTCTGTGTTTTGTGTTTCTGGAATGTCTAAAACAAGCTAATATCTTGAAAGTGGGTGAGGGGCTAAAGAAAGTTCTATCAAAAAAGAAAGTCACTGTTATACTTAAAATACCCAAAGCAGTATCACTACTAACCAAACAGTGAACCCAGTTTTCCTTCTTTGGTACTCTTTGATTATATATTCACTCACCTGTTTATTGATAAATCCTTGTTTTCCTGTTAATTATTAATTTTAATGACCTAATAAATATAAATACATTGTGACTGTGTGTTTAATGTCCCTGCTTTGTTCAGTTTTTGTTTTTTGTTTTTTTTATTTTTGGTTGTGTTGGGTCTTCGCTGCTGCGCAGGCTTTCTCTAATTGCAGCGAGCGGGGGCTACTCTTCGTTGCTGTGCGCGGGCTTCTTATTGCGGTTGCTTCTCTTGTTGTGGAGCACAGGCTCTAGGTGCGCGCAGGCTTCAGTAGTTGTGGCACGTGGACCCAGTAGTTTTGGCTCGCAGGCTCTAGAGCGCAGGCTCAGTAGCTGTGGCACATGGGGCTAGTTGCTCCGTGGCATGTGGGATCTTCCGGACCAGGGCTCAAACCTGTGTCCCCTGCATTGGCAGGCAGATTCTTAATCACTGTGCCACCAGGGGAGCCCTGTTCAGTTTTTAAACCTCTTGAATTTCACAATAAAAATGAAAAACAGTAGCTTATAAATAATATATACTTACATTTTTAAGTCTCTGAAGCATTTAAGAATGTTATCACTGAAGAGAAAATATCAATTATTCCACCAAAACAAGCAGAAAGAGCACCAGCTGAAGGTGTCTTATTCATTTTTCTTGTCAAGTTCTTATGATTCTTACATGGGAAGTTCCCTTGGATTTTTGTTGTTGTATTTGTTATCAAAATTCAACTCATTTTAATAACTGTAATGTATTTGGTAAAGTGATGTCTGTATTTTATACTGTGGCTATGTTCTTTTCTGTCTTTACATTTCTATTATGCTCTACTTGTTAAAAAACCTTTATGAATGTTTAAAAGTAAAAGAAACTATTACTACTGTCGCCAAAGTACCTGAAGTACCCAAGAAAATTGTGGTAGAAGAAAAAGTACATGTTTCTGAAGAGCCCAAAGTTCCACCAGCTAAAGGTATCTGCCTTTGCTGATTCGCCACTAATACAAAACTCCCTTTTATTCATTTATTATGAGAAGAAAGAGAGAGAGATTGTTCTCCCCTCAACGCCACAAAATGGCTGAATTATGTAAACTTCAATTTATGTCCCATAACATAATCCTCCCTTTTGTGACTACCCTCTGGGAACACAGGCCTAAGCCTAAAAGTTGGTTTTATTTGTATTGATCCTCTTCTTAAGCAATATTTAAATATTGACCCCCCAACTTCTTTTTCAAAAATAATTCATTTTGGAGGCTATTTTCAAGTAGCTCTGGAAACAAATAAACATGTTCCAAGTGACAATAGAAAATGATGTTGTATCCAAAGGGCAAAGTCCTTCTAATATGACAAATCAACAACTCATCAACAAGTCCGTCTAGAGAGATGCATTGATTGTGTGTTTAGATGACTTATAATTTGGGGATTTTTGACATTCTCCTTGTTAGATGCCCCTTTTTGTCTTGATATTTTACACCCAATGATGCAATTTTTTAAAATAAAACAAATATCTTTAAAGCACCTGAAGTACCCAAGAAAATTGTTCCAGAAGAAAAAGTTCGTGAAGCTGTTCCTAAAAAGCCTGAAGTTCCACCAGCTAAAGGTATACACTGATACTAATCACAACATGAAATAACTCTATGTTTAGTTATTCATGGTTTAAAGTGAATGTGAGTGATGTAAATATTTGTCTTTTGTTTCTTTATATTCTTAATATATTATATTTGGTATTTATTACAATTAATATACTAATATCTTTGAAGTTCCTGAGGTGCCTAAGAAAAGTATTCAAGAAGAAATATCACCCATAGTTCTTTCTGAAGATGCAACAATGTACAGTGAGTGTAGAAAAACTGGTGGTTCTCTTTGGTTCATCTGTGTTTGTCTTCATAGCTTTTAAAAGTAAATATACTAATATCTTGTAAAATCCTAACATGCCAAAAATATTCGGCTAAAATTAGATAATTTGAATGACTATTAGCTTCAGACAAGTTATATTTCCTCACCAATTTAAAAAATAAAGAGTCCTGTACGTATACCGTTGCCCAATTTTAGAAAAGTCATTTGTCTTGTTGAATTTGTCATTGTCTTGTTAACCTGTTCTGTGTACAAATGTCTTCTGCTTTTCAGCAATTCATTTCCTCAGACCATAAGGCAACTTTCTTTAACTTGATGATAATATTTTACTTGGATATGTAGAATCAAAATACTTCAGCATTATATTTTTTACTCTTTGCAACAATCGTTGTAAACATTTTGGCAGTGCTATTCAAATACCCATAGATTTACAAGGCCATTAGAACCTCAAAAGAATTCTCAAGCCATTTTTGGTTTTGCCTTCATTCAAAATTATAATGAATTAATTTGAAGAGTAAAATAATATGAGTAAAAAAATATTCTGAATAGAATACTGTTTAATAATCTGAATAGTGAAAATGCCAGCAGTCAAGATATCCTTCCATTTATTTGAATGTAAAATTTAAATACAATTTTTGTCACCCTATAATAATAGGTTTGGATAAAAATATATGATGACTCCCACCTTTGAATACCCTTTCTATACTTGAGTTTGCTTATTATTATCAGCCAGTCTTCCTTTCTGAAATCTGGAGAAATCTTTATTTTTCAGTTGCCTTATTTTCCAAATATTTAATCATTCTTATTTTTCTTTTCTTCTTCCAATCTCTGAATAGTTTTCACATTCATATTGAATATGAAGCCATAGACTAGATTTGGTTTGAAAATATAGATAACTAGTTTCCTGGAACAGGAAAAGACTTGGATGAATTTCCAGTAAGTCAAATATTGGAGAATTCTTGATGTGCAACTCAACATCAACCCTGTTCCTTAAGAAAAAAAATCCATAAAAATTAAAAACAATAGGGAAATTTTACCAGTATCTTTCTGCAGACAAAGTAAAAGAATTATATACTAGTCCCTGACCAATGAATTCCTCAGTTTTACCATCATGATCATAAAGAAATGCTGAAAAGTCCTATATCATAAAACTGGGAATGAGGCTTTTTCCTAGCCAGTGTGTTATTGTCACTAACTTGGATCTGTGTAGTACTAGTCATTTGAGTTATCGATGTGTATTATGTATTATGTTTTACTTAACACTATTCTTCATCCACCTTGAAATGCCTCTAATTGTATAAATACTAACATCTTTAAAGTTTATGAAGTATCTGAAGAATCATCTCCAGAAGAAAAAGTACTTGTGACTCATCCTCAAAGGACAAAAACCAAAGTAGCAAAAGGTATATAATACCAATGACCCAGTGAAGAAAATTTATTTTTGGATCATTTTAAAAGCTCAGTACTTTTCTTCAGCATTTATAAATATAACTATACTCATATCTTTTAAGTGCCTGAACCACCCAAGAAAGTTGTTCCAGAGGACAAGATATATGTGACTATTCCTAAAAAGAGAAGAACACCAGCAACTAAAGGTACATTCCAACAACATCAAACTTGGATGAATATCTTTGGCTTCAAGACTCAAAAATTGCGTGTTATATAATCTACTGTTTTTATAACTTCTAAGTGTAAACCTACTAATATCTTTAAAGAGCCTGATACAACCAGAGAAGTATTTCCAGAGGTGGAGTTACCTGAAGCTGTTCCCAATATTCCAGAGCATCTTCCAACTGAAGGTATAATTCTTAGTTGCGAAAATCTAAATAAGAAAACCTTTCTTCATCAGTCTGCAAAATATGTTCACGGCTTTGTGTAGATTTTCATGACCTCTAATGCTAAAATACTAATATCTTTAGTGTCCCTAATGTACCCAAGACAAGGAACTATCTATGACTTGCTCCTAAAAAGTCAAATCCCACTCATATAATGAATAAACATTAGAACAAAAATAAAATTTCTAATTAAAGGTTATAATATCTGCTAATATCCCTAACTTTCTTTGTAAGTCATATCTTCATGTCTTTGCCTTTCTCAATTAAAAAATACTAATATCTTTAAAGAGTTGGAAGTCTCCAAGGAAGATGTTCCAGAGAGACAACCTCCTGTTACCAAAAGAAGAAAAATACCACCACCAAAAGGTACAAGCCAGAAGAAGGTTGACTTTCTTATCTCATGACTGTAGTTGTACTCACCACATGTAAAAATAGTAATACCTCTAAAGCTCCAGATGCTACCAGGGAGATCACTTCAGAGAAGTGGGTCCCCCAAAGTAGCAGCTCGACTGGGTATATACATGTCCCCATGAGTCATAAGGGGGAAAAGTCCATAACTTTATACACATGGAGATGCTTGGGCTATAAATTTTATCTATGAGCCCTCCAGGGAAAATATATATATATATAATGTGCAGATGTGACCCAGATGGAAATAGCTATTGCTGTTTCCTTAAAAAATAAAATTCAGACTAGCTAGAAAAAAAAATCTATATGAGAGATCACCTATAACATTTATATCCCTGAAACTAGACTGAATAGGCACACCCCACAGTGCTCTAAAGCAGAAATCAGTGCCGTAAAATGACAGAGGTGCTTGGCTGTAGACTATAGGTTAGTAATTCAAACACTCCATGGGGTTGAAATTCCAGGATATAATACAACTACCTGTTGAATTGCTCTTCTATTAAAATAAACTTACTACCAAAAACAAGCGCATAATTTTGAAATAACTGAATTCCCCTAAGACTTAAATATCATAAAAATATTTTTAGAAAACCATGACTTAAAGAAAATAAAATATTAAATTCACTGTGGAACTGTTCTATCTGTAATATCATCTCTACCCGAGAGCCTTCTAAAACCAGGGCAGTTAAAACCAAAACCAGTTAAAGTTGGAATTCTGCCCTGAATATTTATTTGCCCCTCTCATTGTCTTTTATTTTTAAAGAGTCCTACGTTTTCTCATGTTGAATATTTTCAGATAAATCAACAGATGAGAATGTTTTAAAACATCTCCAAAAATTCGTCACAATACCCATGATATTCTGTAATTTAAAGAATATCTGAACATTTTGACAATATTTTCTCTGTCTGAAATATTTTAGTTGTTCTCCTTCCTCCTTTACTTGAAAAACAATCACCTTTTTAAAGTGCCTAAGGGACTTCCCTCGGGGTCCAGTGGTTAAGACTCCATGCTTCCACTGCAGGGAACATGGGTTCGATCCCCTGGTCAGGGAACTCAGATCCTGCAAGCCGCTTGATGCAGCCAAAAATAAAATAAAATAAAGTGCCTAAGGTGAGGGTACAAAATAAAGCCAATCCAGGTAAGGAGCTGTTTTATCCTCTTCGAGCTAATAGCAAAAGGTACATTGTTAATTATTTAAAAATCAGTTTTTTTCACTTAAAGGTAAATTTTTATCTCAGTTCCTATGTATCTACCATTCAAAGAAATAAAATTACTAATATTGAGAGTGCCTGAGGTGACCAAGAAAACAGCTCCCGATAATCAAGTATTCATACTTTTACCAAAGAATCAGATTTGGGGAGCAGGGAGGTCACCCAGTCTGTGACATTCCTGTAGGTGGGGTTTTGACTAAAACTCTTCATTGCTCTTCATCACTCTGAAGTACAATGAATTCATATTTTAAAGTGCTTGAATCACCTCAAGAAGTTGTCCCTGTAAAGGAAATACTCATACCTGCTCCCCCTGAAATTGAAACACCTTCCACTAAAGGTATCATTCATTCTATCATTCCTTCCTTCATTTATTTAACAAATGCCTACTATGTGCATGGTGCTGGGGAGCTGGGGAATAATAAACAAAGACAAGATTTGATTTCTTTCTTCAAGACTTTGTACCTCATCCAGTTCTTGAAGGAAGCACCCTTGTAGACATAAAAGTCACTTTGGTTCAGTTAATGTCATTAATGTCTCCACTGATCCCTTGACCTCTAAGTATAATATAATACTAATATCTTCAAAGTAGCTGAAGCTGTGCAAGAAGTTGCTCCTGAAATGAAAGTATCTGAGGATGTTCCTAAAGAGGCAGAACCTCCACCTGTGAAAGGTACCTGTCACCTCTGAACAGATACTGAAGAAATTGTCTGTCTTCGGTTCTTAAAACTATGTGTTTCTAATGTTCTTCCTAACTCCTAAATGTAAATATACTAATATCTTTAAAGCACCAGAAGCTCCACAAGAAGTTCCCTCTCAAAAGAAAATATGTGTGACTGTTCCTATCAAAACAGAAAACCCTCCTATTAAAAGTGTTCATTCAACAAATACTGCATAAGGAGGGTCTACAGGGTCATAGGACATCCACTAGTTGCTGGAGAAGGGTGAGCCCATCTTCTCAAGGATGCTGCTAATCCCATTCAACTTAGTTGATTGGTGGGGCAAGGGGAGAATAGGCAGAGAAGAAACTTCTAAAAAACTACATTTGCTAACATATTGTGGTTATTGTTTTCATTAATCATTTTAACTCCTAAATGTGAAATACTAATGTCTTTAAAGTGCCTGAAGCTGCTCAAGAAGGTGTTCCTGCAAAAAGAGTTCCTTCCAAAAAAAGAGAACCTCCATCAGTTAAAGGTACAAGTCCCCATGCCGTCAAGTTCAAGAAGAAATAGCTCCTGTAGTCTTTGAAAATATTTTGCTGTTCCTACTGATCTTTGCAACACTAAATGTTAAAATACTGATTTCTTAAAGTGCCTGAAGCTCCCCAAGAAATTTTCCCTGAAAAGAAAACATATGTGGTTCGTCACGAAATGACTGAAGCCCTTCCTGATGAAGGTATATGTTGCTGGAAGCTTAGACGTTTGGAAAAATGTCTTTTCCTGTATAAATGTATTTCCTGTTTGTATTGATTCTTGTAGCTCCTAAACGTAAAAATATTAATATCTTTAAAGTGCCTGAGGTGCCCGAAGAAGTTGTCTGGGAAAAGAAAGTGCATGCTCCCCAAAAGCCTGAAGTTTTATCTGTCAAAGGTACATCCTAACAACCCCTCAGGAGGGAATAGAGAGGGCTATGGAAAGAACTGCCTTGCTAGCCTTGAAAGTGCTTTTGCTGTGTAAATGTGATTCTTGTCTGTGTTGATCCTCATGACTCAAATGTAAATGTACTAATATCTTCAAAGTGCCTGAGGCTCCCAAAGAGGTTTTCCCTGAAAAGAAAGCACCAGTGGCACCTCCTAAAAAGCCAGAAGTCCTACCTCTTCCAGGTATTTGTCACAAACCTTAGGCCTAAAAAGGCATAGCTCTTCAGCTCTTGAAAATAATTTGTTCCAGTGATCTCATAACTGCTAAATGTAATTTTACTAATATCTTTTAAGTGCCTGAGGCTCCCAAGGAAGTTGTCCCTGAAAAGAAGGTGCCTGTGATGCCTCCTAAAAAGCCACAAGTCCCACCTGTTACAGGTAGCTGTCACTCACCTTGGATTTAAGAAGATAAAACTCTTCTGCTCTCAAAAACATTTTGATCTAGTGGTCTCATAACTCCTAAATGTAATTTTACTAATATCTCTTAAGTGCCTGAGGCTCCCAAGGAAGTTGTCCCTGAAAAGAAGGTGCCTGTTATGGCTCCTAAAAAGCCAGAAGTCCCACCAGCCAAAGGTAGCCACCTCCATGTTGCTATGTTTGACACTGTCTGTTTGTCTTTACTCTGGCTAATCATGAAAATACTACTCTCTTTAAAGTACCGGAGGTGCCAAAGGCAGCTGTCCCAGAAAAGAAGGTGCCTGAAGCTATTCCTCCCAAACCGGAAAGTCCTCCCCCAGCAGGTAATGACAATGCTGTACATACCAGGGAGAAAAATAACTGCTATTTTAGCTAGAAAAAAATGATATGTATAAATCCCAGTACATAAAGGCGATATAATTCTAAAGAAAGAAGAGTTGTCAGTAATCGAATATATCTTGGTGTATGATTGCATGATATAGTCATTCATTATTTCCACCTTTTCTAAACACAAATTACCAATATTTTTTAAGTGCCTGAGGTGCCGCCAAAGGAAGCCATCCCTGAGAAGAAAGTGCCTGTGGCTCCTCCTAAAAAGCCAGAAGCTCTACCTGCTAAAGGTATTTATCCTTCCGTGTTGTTGGTCTCCTGTTTTGGGGACTGGGAAAAAGTGTTTAGAAGTGTCCGCCAGTTTCATAAATGATACTTGCTTGGGCAAATGTGTTGTCGATATTCCCATTTTATAGTTTCAACTAATAGATACTAATATCTTCAAAGTTCCTGAAGTTCCTAAAGAAGTTGTACCTGAAAAGAAAGTGGCTGTACCCAAAAAACCAGAAGTCCCACCTGCTAAAGGTATTTATTCCCACTGCTGTGTTAAGAATATATATTGTCTTGTCCTCTTCATGAATATTGTAACATATGCCTACACTGTTCCCAAATTCTAAAAATGCTGATATCTTTCAAATACCTAAAGCTGCTCAAGAAGTTGTCCCAGAAAAGAAAGTTCCCAAGGCACTGCCCAAAAAACCGGAAGCCCCACCTGTCACAGGTACATGTTAGCCCAGACATCACTCTGCAGAAGAAATGTCTCTTGAGTTTTTGAGAATGATTTTAGTTCGTTGTTCTTCATTAACCTAACCGTAAAACTACTAATATCTTTCAAGTGCCTGAAGTTCCTCAAGAAGTTGTCCCAGAAAAGAAAGTTCCTGAGGCACCGCCCAAAAAACCGGAAGCCCCACCTGTCACAGGTACATGTTGGCCCAGACATCACTCTGCAGAAGAAATGTCTCTTGACTTTTTGAGAATGATTTTAGTCCGTTGCTCTTCATTAACCTAACCGTAAAACTACTAATATCTTTCAAGTGCCTGAAGTTCCTCAAGAAGTTGTCCCAGAAAAGAAAGTTCCCGAGGCACCACCCAAAAAACCGGAAGCCCCACCTGTCACAGGTACATGTTGGCCCAGACATCACTCTGCAGAAGAAATGTCTCGAGTTTTTGAGAATGATTTTAGTTCGTTGTTCTTCATTAACCTAACCGTAAAACTACTAATATCTTTCAAGTGCCTGAAGTTCCTCAAGAAGTTGTCCCAGAAAAGAAAGTTCCCAAGGCACCACCCAAAAAACCGGAAGTCCCACCAGTTTCAGGTATTTTTCACCCCAGTCTTTATTCTATAGAAGAAATGCCACCTCTGCTCTTGGAAATACTTTTAGTCCATTGATCTCTTTAAGCTAAGCATAAAACTACTAATATCTTTTAAGTGCCTGAAGTTCCTCAAGAAATTGTCCCTGAAAAGAAAGCACCAGTGGTACCTCCTAAACAGCTGGAAGCCCCACCTATTACAGGTACCTGTCATTCACCTTAGATTTAAGAAGATAAAACTCTTCTCTTGAAAATATTTTGTTCTAGTGGTCACATAGCTACTAGATGTAAATTTACTAATATCTTTTAAGTACCTGAGGCTCCAAAAGAAGTTGTCCCTGAAAAGAAAGTACCTGTGATGCCTCCTAAAAAGCCAAAAGTCTCACCTGTTACAGGTATTTGTCATGAACCTTAGGGTTAAAAAGACATAACTCTTTTGTTCTTGAAAATGTTTGTTCCATTGGTCTCATAATTACTAAATGTAATTTTACTAATATCTTTTAAGTGCCCGAGGCTCCCAAGGAAGTTGTCCCTGAAAAGGTGCCTGTGATGCCTCCTAAAAAGCCAGAAGTCCTACCTGTTACAGGTAGCTGTCACTCACCTTAGATTTAAGAAGATAAAACTCTTCTGCTCTCGAAAACATTTTGATCTAGTGGTCACATAACTTCAAATGTAATTTTATTAATATCTTTTAAGTGCCTGAGGCTCCCAAAGTAATTGTCCCTGAGAAGAAAGTACCTGTGATGCCTCCTAAAAAGCCAGAAGTCCCACCTGTTACAGGTATTTGTCATGAACCTTAGGCTTAGAAAGGCATAGTTCTTCTGCTCTTGAAAATGTTTGTTCCAGTGATCTCATAACTACTAAATGTAATTTTACTAATATCTCTTAAGTGCCCGAAGCTCCCAAGGAAGTTGTCCCTGAAAAGAAGGTGCCTGTGATGCCTCCTAAAAAGCCAGAAGTCCCACCTGTTACAGGTATTTGTCATGAACCTTAGGCTTAGAAAGGCATAGTTCTTCTGCTCTTGAAAATGTTTGTTCCAGTGATCTCATAACTACTAAATGTAATTTTACTAATATCTCTTAAGTGCCCGAAGCTCCCAAGGAAGTTGTCCCTGAAAAGAAGGTGCCTGTGATGCCTCCTAAAAAGCCACAAGTCCCACCTGTTACAGGTAGCTGTCACTCACCTTGGATTTAAGAAGATAAAACTCTTCTGCTCTTGAAAACATTTTGCTCTCATGGTCTCATAACTCCTAAATGTAATTTTACTAATATCTCTTAAGTGCCTGAGGCTCCCAAGGAAGTTGTCCCTGAGAAGAAAGTACATGTGATGCCTCCTAAAAAGCCAGAAGTCCCACCAGCCAAAGGTAGCCACCTCCATGTTGCTATGTTTGACACTGTCTGTTTGTCTTTACTCTGGCTAATCATGAAAATACTAATCTCTTTAAAGTACCTGAGGTGCCAAAGGCAGCTGTCCCAGAAAAGAAGGTGCGTGAAGCTATTCCTCCCAAACCGGAAAGTCCTCCCCCAGCAGGTAATCATGAAACTCTCCAAACCAGTATTTTTAAAAAGAAAAACTCTCTTCTTAGTGCTGTAAAAATCTTTTTGCAAAATATTTCATATACTTTAGTCAATTCTAGCATTAAAATGAGCTTGTGTCTTTAAAGTGCATGAGGAGCCTGAGGAAACTGTCCCAGAAGAGCCTCCAGCTGAAGTCGTGGAAGAGCCAGAGCCTGTTCCTCCTCCAAAAGGTACTGGCCAGCTGCTGGGTTGCCTTTGCCAATCTTAGCTCTTCTTGTCACAAAACTTCTAGGCATTATGGGCTTTTCTCTTGTTTCTCACTCCTCTTCACTGATTCTAAAACATAAATTCTAATATCTTTAGTGACCGTGCCACCTAAGAAACCTGTCCCAGAAAAGAAACCACCTGCCGTCATTGCCAAGAAACCTGAACCACCACCAGTGAAAGGTATTTCCCACTGCCACTGCTTCCTACAGAAAAATGTCTGTCGTTAAAAAGCTATGTTCTGCTGCTCCGCTTAATGATTTCCATATGTCATTGAAACTATGAGCTAATAACTACTAATGTCTTTTAAAGTGCCCGAGGTGCCCAAGGAAGTTGTTCCTGAAAAGAAAGTGCCTCCAGTGGTTCCCAAAAAACCAGAAGTCCCACCTGCTAAAGGTACTCGTAACTGTCCACTGTTTCATGGAGGTGGATACAGCCTTTATCTCTTGAAAAGTGTTTTGCTCTGTGTAAATGTGATGAGCATTTACAAATGATTCTTCATAATGTTAAAATACTAATATCTTTTAAGTGCCTGAAGTTCCAAAAGAAGTCCTTGCAGAAAAGAAAGTAGCTGTTCCCCAAAAGCCTGAAGTCTCACCAGCTAAAGGTACATGTTACTAATGAGATTCTGTAGAAAAGCACTCACTCTTGGTCTCAAAAGTCACTTACTATAGGAAACCCTTTTGTTTGTCAAACATCTTATATTAACAACTACAAACCTACTATACTGGATGTTTAGGGTTTTAAATGTTTTTAAATAGCATCACTAAAAAAAAAAACTGGTACATCTGTTATAAGTATTAGAAGAGTTTACTAACATGGTTTTGTTAATCTTAATAGGCTACATTGTCTTCCCACTATGTGGATCCAAGAACAGATCACTGGCCTAATCGTGAATTTTGTTCTTGGATCTCTCCCTGGGTTATTTGAACTAGATGTGAACTAGATATGGTATAAATTTCATGTATTTCTCAACTACCCAGAAGTAAAACCAACTCATATCTTTTAAGTGCCAGAGGTACCAAAGAAACCTGTCTTAGAAGAGAAACCAGTCGTCCCTGTTCCCGAGAAAGTAGAGTCCCCTCCTCCAGAAGGTATAGGTAATGCCATTTATGAGCTTACCACTTATGACTGTTTTTAATTTAAGCTTTGTTCCTCTTCTTTTCTAATTCAGTATCTCTTGGCCATTTTCTGTCCTTTAATTATTTGTCTTACTTCACTATTCTTAATTAGCTCCAATCTCAAATCTAGTTTGGGTCATCAGTCAGCGGTATCTACACTGGCCATCATAAGGTGTTTCAACAAAGCTTCTCTAACGCACACAAAGTAGGACAGGAAAACTAATGACTATAAATGACATTAAACACCAAAAGGGCTTTTCAAGCATTCAAATCAATAGAAACAGAAATCAGTCAAACAAGATGGATTTCATCTTAACAAAAACAAGAAACGATATTAATAGAAACAAGGGAAGAAATCAAGATGACTATTTATTGTGTGTTGCATTTTATGCATTTTAGAATATTGTTCCATACATTCAACTAAAATTAACTATATCTTTAAAGTATATGAAGAACCTGTAGAAATTGCTCCTGAAGAGGAAGAGCCAGTTCCTGTTGCAGAAGAGAAGGAACCAGAAGCCCCACCTCTGGCAGGTACAAGACAGGATTCATTGAATGGGAAAATACATCATTTGATTTTTATGTCTATTATATATCTTATTTAAGGTAAAATCTGTCTTCTGTCTCCTTCCTTAACATTTGACCTCATTGGCAAGAACAGAAGTCAATTGCACACATAAAACTTTTGTCCTACAGAGTTTAACAACGTGCATAGCAAAGAAATGTGTGATCTTTTTTATTTATTCATAGCATTAAACTTTTCATTGTAATCATCTGACTCTAAAAGAAATTCCTATCTTTCAAGTGCCTGAAGAGCCCAAGAAGATTGTTCCAGAGAAGAAAGTTCCTGTCATCAAAAAAGCAGAACCTCCACCACCTAAAGGTACTTACAGTAAAATAAATATTTACTTCATTTTTGTGTGCTGTCTAAAACTTGACATTCTTTCCTTATTTTGTATTGTTCTGTATCGTGTGTTGAACTGTTATCTGTATGTTACAGTGCTGAACAGACTTGTCAAGTTTATGTGTACATATTGCATCTTGCAATTTTATATTATTAAACGCTACTAATATCTTTAAAGTACCTGAGATGGCAAAGAAAGTTGTCCCAGTGAAGAAAGTCCCAACTGTTAAGAAGCCAGAAACACCAGAAGTTAAAGGTATTCACACAATCATTGACATCATAATTTTGTTTAAAGTACTCTGATATCTTAAACTGGAATCCAATAAGTTGTCTTCATTGTTAGGGACAAAAATGTCCTTAGTTTGCTTTCATTAATTTTAATTGCTGCTCTGTTAATTATAGTTTCTTTATTCTTAACATTTTTTTCAATGTCTTTAAATATTCTTTTAAAAATAAAACTAATATCTTCAAAGTGTCTGAGCTGCCCAAGAAACTTGTTCCGGTAAAGAAGGAACCTGTGCCTGTTACCAAAAAACCAGAAGTCCGGCGAGAAAAAGGTACCTACCATGAAGAAGAAAATATGTATTTCTCTGAATGCTGTCTGCACATCTTAATAGTAGTTCTTAGAGCAAAAATTACTGAAGTATAAGTATATGCAAAAACAAATTTTACAGAAAAAAAGGGGGAAATAATGAAGACAAAGAGAGAAAATGAGACAGACAAGTAGGAGAAATCCAGCCTATCCTGAGAGATAAGGCTGGATATAAAGATGACAGTCATATTTTGGAGTTCTTTGAATGCCAGTATAAGGCATGTACTTTAGTCTGTGGGCAATAGGAAGCTTCAGCGGTGTATAAATGAAAAGGAGTTGGGCTTCAGATAACTGGCAGCAGTTCAAACTCTTAGAAAAGGATGATAATAGGAAAGAGCCACTGCAGTTACTTAAGGTCTTCAAAAATTGGACAAGATCAGTGGTGATAGAGATGGAAAAGGAGATTGGATATAAGAGAGGTGGAGATTGAGTTGGTGTCTATTCTCAAAGCAATTAGGGAAATAGAGGAGCCCAAGATGATTGTAAGGGTTGAAGCTAAGCCATGAGGATGGTTCATTGGGTCCCCAAGCTAAATTAATATTAGAAAGAAGATAGTAAATATATTGTTCACTTTTCAAGTATGGAAGTTGGGGACATGCATCTGGAACTTAGGAAGGAGATCAGGGCTGGAGATGTAGATCTAGAAGTTATCACCATGGAAATAAGAGTTGAGAGTGCAGGAGTGATTGCTCAAAGAATGTAGAGCCAATTTTTCAAAGCATCAAAGTAGACCAGTGGAGAACATCTACACTTAAGGGTACACAGAGGAAGAGAAATAAATGAAGAAGGCTGCAAAGACTCATTTATAAAAAAGGGTGCCTTGCCTCCAAAGCCAGTTTCCCCACAGAGTCTTATAAGATGAAGTACTTTCCCATGTATTCTTTGCCTGCTCTTTGCAGTATCTTATACACCTTCTAAATTCTTAATAGTAAACAAAATCAATATCTTTAAAGTGCCTGAAGTTCCCAAGGAAGTCATCACAGAAGAGAAAGTGTCAGTTCCTACCCCTGAAGAACCAGAAGCTCCACCCGTCCAAGGTACATGACTGCTCTATAAATCTTGGAAAGATGACAGTTGTCTTCATCATCTTGCTTTGGTTGTAGATGGATCATTTGTATTTATCTGTTGTCTGTCTTATGTAGTGAAATTATTGGTATCTTTGAAGTCTTCTGAAGAATATGTTATAACGTGTAACTAAGTTGATATGTTGAAACTTAGCAGTTGCAGTATTCTATTCTGAATTCAGTCTAAAATATTAAACACTGTGTTTTTTAAGTTGAAGAGTCTCCTGAGGAAATAATATATGAAGAAAGAGCATCCATAACCATTGGTAGAAAAGTGACTCCCCCTGTTGAAGGTAGATATATATTATATAAATATAATTTTTTTAAAATCTCTTGAAAACTCCTGTTAGAAATACAAAAGTATTTATAGGGTAACATTCCTTCTTGAAATTTTATATAAAAGCATTCTAGCACATGTTTGACTGCTTTGTTTTTCAAATCATTATACTTCTTTTGAAGTAGAATCTTTGATTATTCTTGATGGTAATTATAAATTCTAAAAGATACAGTTTACTGAGACAACACTGGAATAATTGTATTGGATCCTCAAATGATAACCCAACGTCAGATATTAAAAGTCATCTCATTTGCCATCAACATACATCAGATAGTCAGTAGAAAGCTTGAGTATAAGAAAATAGAAATCTTACCTCTTTTTCTATGTAAGTGAATTTGTGTATTTTTGCTTTTGTGACTGTCATCTTTGCATCTATGTGAAATTTCTATGAGTCTTTGTGAAGAACTTTATATTACAGTCTCTTATCCTTTGTCACCATTCTTTAAAGAACGTGAAATTGAAAAGTATGTTAAGCCAGAAGAACCTGAACCTGAACCACAGCCTGAAGAAATACCAGTACAAGGTACTCAGTTAATTGGGCTTAAGTCTTCATCACCATATTCTTCATCTGATACATATGTGTTTTGCGTTGTTCTACGTGTGCAGTACGTCTCTTTGCACCTGTATGTAAGATATTCTGTTTTAAATGTGCATCTCAGTCTTATGTATTCATGTGATTTGTACTATTTATTTCACATCAATGTGGCTTATATGGATGCTTCCTTTGTTGTTTTTATTAGTGCCTGTGCCGTATTTCTCATTATCTATGTACAGTGTTGATATTCTTATATTTTATGCTGGACACTTTTACGTTTTATGTTGGATACCAATAATATGTATCCAAAAAAGCAAACTTTTTACTTCATAAATATACCAAAATTTCTACTGAATATACTGTATATCCACATACCAATTAACATATTCCTATACTAATACTCCTGAAATACTCTTTTAAGAACCTGAACCTGAAAAGAAGGTTATTGAGAAACCAAAACCCAAACCAAAGCCCCCAGCTCCTCCTCCAGCTCCACCTAAGGAAGACCTGAAGGAGAAAATGTTCCAGCTTAAAGGTATAAAATGCCACTTCCAAAGTTTTATTAACCTGCTCCAATCTTCTATCCAGACATCTGAAGTGTTACTTGCAAGAAATGTATTTTTAAAAGATGTACTTTCGGACATGATCAATCTGTGGGAATTCCTTAGAGACCTGTGTTTTATGCTGCCCTGGGTGCCTTGTTGGGCCATGCCTGCTGCCCCAAGAGTCAGAAAGTACACCATTGTTAGCTTCATCCTGGCCATCTCAATCCAGGGGCTGTCCAACTAACTTTCTCATGCAGAGTCGGGTGAAAGGATTTTCTGATTTCAAAGCGTGGTTGCTCTGCATATCTTTGGGATCTTGTGCATGTGGAATGTAGAAGAAAACTCTGCAAGATATTTTTAATTTTGCAGTAGCAAATTTATACAAAAGCCAAAACTTTGTTCTTAAAGAATGACATATGCTTTAAAATATACTATAGATAATATATTTATGGCATCCAATAGCTGATGTGTTCATAAACCATGAAAGGAAGGTATATGAACGCTCTGGCACTGCTTCCCCACTTTTTTTTTTTTTTTTTTGCAACTTAATAAAAACCCAATTGTGTTCCCTGGTTGTCCTCACCATATCTAGAAAGATACATTTGATATCCAGCATCTCTTCCCATTGTTAAACTTCCTTTCTTTCTCTTTGCATTTAGGTTTCTCTTTGAATTGATTCAACATTACTTAATTTTTTAAATAGCATCTTTAAAAGCTGAAATAAACTAGCAAAATCATATTATTCTTTTTATTTCAACAAAATGTTGTCTTATTTGTGGTGTCATGAGATTTCCCAATCTAAAATAATCTAGATATAATCTTAGGTGAGCAATTTTCCCATACTCACCTACACATGTACACAAAGCCAGAATTTTCCATGGTAAGACTTCTTTCTTGCCTCTCTACAACCCTCTTGGCCTGTAGGAGAAGCTTCTGGCATTTTTAATCAGACATAGAAAAAGTGATCACTTCTTAAAAGGCTACACATCTGTTGGTTAATATATTCCATGAGGACACACACTTAAATACATTTCCCTTCATGTAAAATTTATATGCAAAGGAAGATTTCTTCCTCCTGCAAAGAACAAAAATTATCTTCCTTCTCAGCCAGACTTTAACTTACTACTCAAGTTTGGAGTAAAACTGCAATCTGTTTTCATGGTTTGAACGCTTCTTGTATGTTCTTCAGTGGCTGTTTGTTCTTGGCTGTTATTAATGCTTTTGAGTTATAAGCAAAGCCTGGTTTTGATTCTTAGAGCACGTATTTAATCATTTGCTTCAGATAAGACTAAATAAACAAATAATGAAAGTAAGATCATCTTCTTTAAAGCTATTTCAAAGAAGAAAGTTCCTGAAAAACCTGAGGCTCTGGAAGCAGTGGAGCTTACACCTCTGAAAGGTATTTCAGTCTAGAAAACGCTCATATGCAGTATCCCTTCATCTGACTGCTCCTCCTGCTTTCTAGAATGTTCTTCTTCTTTCCTTTTTTAAAATAATCAGAGTAGTCTCATTGATTTCTTGTATTTTTGTAGCTTTTATGGTCCTGGTTCATGAGTATTACTTTCTTTGTCTCCCATCAATTTCATACATTCCTGAGTAGATGTTTTTTCCTTTGTCTCATCTACATATGTCTTCTTGAATTTTCCTAAACTCAGAAATATTAAATTTTACTGCTTAGCTGACATTAATATCAGGACATGTCTTAGATTAAAATGCTTTGCAATTTCACCTGAACAACAATATTTTAGTCAGTGTTATAAGCGCTAAAAATAAGCCCTGTTCTTCTATACTATTAAGGTGATTCATAGGGATTTCCTTGTGGCTTTCCTATCTCTTTTTTCTCATGGACTCCAAGACATTCTTTCAGGTGTACAGGTCTCATGTTGTAGGGCAGTTTCATTATCACTGCAGGTCATTTTTTCAAAATTTATTTCTCTTTAAACAATATTTTTCCCTATCTAAACTTAGACCCTAAAGGAAAATAAATGAATCATAAAACATCTATTAAAATTAAAATTGTGAACTTTTCCAGTAAGTATGGTGGGTAACCAGTGTTCTGTTTAATTAACACATCCAGACTCATAAGTTGAATCTGTTCTTGTTTCACTCTGGAATTTTGGAAAAATCACCCATCTGAATGTATATTTCCTGATTTATAAAATGGAGATTACAAAATAATATTACTATGGATGTTAACCAGTAAAGGATTATTACAAAGCCACGCAAATATTAAAATGACATGTAATGACATATAATGACTTTAAAAGTAATAACTACAATGGCGTGTTCTACACCTGAGTCTCATATGTCAGTAAGATCTTAAAAATAAAATAATAATGTGGAAAAACAAATACAAAGATATATTTTCACTATATCCATTAAATAAGAAAAGGATATTATGCCATTCCAACTTATGTTAATTAAATGCATGGGCATCTCCAGTTTGATCAATGAAAATTGATTACATTACGAATATTGGTAACTTGAAAATAGTATCAAAGGCCAGCAAAATGTATCATGGATAAAAAAATTTAATGTTTAACTGTGAAATTTTACTTAAAATATCAGTACTTGACAGAAAAAAGTCATTATTTAAAGTGAAATATTTACATATTTCCCTTCTGCATGTTTAAAATTTGAAGTAAGAGACAGGCATGGCTGTGTTTTCACATAAAACAAAAACTTTTTAATGAATTGCAAATGTCTTTTTTAAAGCACCAAATGGGAAATTTAGAAATAGCTAAGAATTCAGATTGTAGGTGTGTGAGCAAATATAATGTTACATGATACAAATAAATAATGCTTTAAATTAGATTTTTTTTTTTTTTCGCGGTACGTGGGCCTCTCACTGTTGTGGCCTCTCCCATTGCGGAGCACAGGCTCCGGATGCTCAGGCTCAGCAGCCATGGCTCACGGGCCCAGCCGCTCCGCGGCATGTGGGATCTTCCCGGACCAAGGCACGAACCCGTGTCCCCTGCATCGGCAGGCGGACTCTCAACCACTGCGCCACCAGGGAAGCCCTAAATTAGATTTTAATTGACATTAGTAGAGAGGTAAAATGGTTCAGTAATCAGTAAGTGTTTCTCTTTTTTTTTCCCATTCAAAACCATTAGGGCTACAGTAGTAATAGGAGGCTGCTGTATATAGTATCATCTGCCATGCTTGATATCCACTAAAGATGGGATTAATTTGGAATTCCTTGGGTCCGTTTTAGTTTAAATTCAAGAACATTTTCTTATTCATTAAAAATAAGCTCTAACACCAGCTTTCAAATTCTATAGTTCTATAATTTCAGGTTAGTATTAGTTCAAAAAGGGAACCTTAAGAAAGGATGCTTCTTAAGAAACTTATCAAACTCCAGATACTTTTGGTTTCTTCTCTCATCAGTGGAGAAGATTGAATAATGTCACTAACACCTACTATAGTTGATGGTCGGGGAGATATCAGAGTAGATTTGGGCAATCTACAATTGCAGATTGGGGCAAAGATGCTGTCAAGAACCTTGTATTTGATGAAAGATTCATAAAATCAATATAGACACTTTTAAGATGAATGAATATATTTGCCTGTAGTTAATGCAACTGAATTTCATCACAAGGTTATATAGATGTTTGCAGAGGAAACAACTTGAAGTGTATTCTTTGCTTTCAAATTCTGTGATATTTATACGTAACAAAAATTATTACTTATACAGTAGTTACTAGTTTTGAAAGAGACATTTTTCTTGTTGAAATTTACTTTTTATATGAATTCACTTCAAAATTTAAATCATATTCTTTTAAGTGCTTGGAGGTGAAAAGAAAGTTCGCAAATTACTTCCTGAACCTAAACCTCAACCAAAGGAAGAAGCTGTTCTCAAAAGCGGTATAGTATTTTTCAACTGTTATATCAGCTTCAAATACACACACAAAAAGGACTTGAAAGCTTACAAAATGTTTCTGTCCTTTGGTTTTCTTTTAACTTAGATTCCCAATTTATCAAAATTCATTTGTAGTTGTATTGAAAATTAAATGTAATCATTTCCATCTTTTTAAAAGAAGACAAATTTTGTGAGCAGAGTATCTTGAAATTTACAACATTAATAGACATGACTAAATTGATAATATTCTAAACTAATGACCGTAGCTGCCATTTTCATAATCAAATTATGTAGTAAAATACACTAAACCTCTTAAATACTCTAAATTACACCAAACTATTTAAGCCTAAACTCAGCATTCAGTTTTAAAAAGTGTAACACAGGATTACCACAACTAATAAATAACATTTTCTAAAAACTGAACTTTTTTTTGACTTACAAAATATTAAAGAATTAGAAACAAGATATTTGAATGAAGAATCAAATTCTAACATTTTCTTCACATACAATTACTTATTTCTAGGCTACATTTCTTTGACCAACTCCACTTCAGTAAACTTTATACTTACTTAAATGCTTCTTTTCTCATTAAATTATGACATTGGATTGTGATTAGAATTTGTTGCTATTCAAATTATTCATTTTGTGTTTGGGTCATTCCTACCAGGGATTTAACTCTGAACAGACTATCTACATAGATATAAAGTGACTCTGAGTGTTGTTTTAATTAACGTAACAACCTTTGATTTTTTTTTAAGCATTTTTAGTGTAAATACCAAGTTCCCAGGTGCACTAGGTTGCATGCTTTTCACTTTCTTTGCTTTGTACATTATTTGCATTTGTCAAATGTATTCAACATCTTCATTTGTTTGTCTTGGTTTACATATAAATATTTTTGTCTTTTAAGTTCTAAGAAAGAGACCTGAAGAAGAACCTAAAGAAGAACGTAAAGAAGTAGAAAAAATTAAAAAACCTGCAGGTAGGAATCTCAGTAACAATTTGTGAAATTACCTTTTAACAAAATGGACATTTAACAAAAAGTTTATCTTGTAAACATAAACGGATTTAAATATAAATGTAGCTTCATATTTCATCTGTCACATAGTCTATGTTTTCCATTGTCTGCTTCCTGTTTAAATATTTTTATAGTACTCAAATATATTCATGCATTTCCCTGCACTTCATTATTATTATTATTTTGTCACTTAAGTTTTCCAGTAGAAACAGTTGTGAAATAATCAAGTTGGCTGCAAAATGACTTCATGGGAAGGTGTCAGAAATGTTTCATAAAATTTGGGGGCTTTTAAGGGGGCTGATTTTTATCATTCGCCTAGTCACAAAGAGTATATTTGGAACTATTTTGAATCGATTTAGAAAGGGAGAGATAATGGAGTTGGGAGGCAAGTATAGGTGAAATAAAAGAAAGAAAAATAAATTGAAGCAGAGTCAAGAAGAGAAAATAGAAATTAATTGATAGAATATAAGGGTTTTTTTAAGCCATCAATAGAGCTTTTGAAAAAAGTTTGATCTGATTATTTCAGATCAGTTGATTTCGAAGGATTCAAATCCTAAAATAACGCTAGAAAATCATCTTATTATCTTAAAGTGCCAGAACCACCTCCAAAAGCTGTTGAAGAGGTTGAAGCACCTCCAGCTACTGTTAGCAAAAGGGAAAGGAAAGTTCCTGAACCAGCAAAAGGTACAAACTTTCTGGCATTTTCTTAGTTGTCTCTAAAAATACAAATATGCATCAATTAAAATATCATTACACTGGCATTGAGATTTGAACACATGACCTTGACCTGCTCATCTCATCCAGCTTAATTTTCTTTACCATTTCACTCTCATGTGCAATTGCCTCATGTCCACCCATTTGTTAAATTTTTTTTTTTTTGCGGTACGTGGGCCTCTCACTGCTGTGGCCTCTCCCGTTGCGGAGCACAGGCTCCGGACGCGCAGGCTCAGCGGCCATGGCTCACGGGCCCAGCCGCTCCGCGGCATGTGGGATCTTCCCGGACCGGGGCACGAACCCGTGTCCCCTGCATCGGCAGGCGGACTCTCAACCACTGCGCCACCAGGGAAGCCCCAATTACTAAGTTTTAAAAACTAAAACAATTGTATTTATGGGCAATGAGATGAAAAACATTAGAACCAGTAAAACTGCCTTACTATATTTTCTAAGTATTTTGTTTAAAATGCAAAATAAACTTGGAGTATTTGATTTGGTGACTATATGTGTACAAGTTCTAATACCTTCCAAGATATGTTAAACATGCCCAATTTTGGTCTGACTTTGTGAAAAACTTCAAAAATACTGTGATAATCTGCTTATTACTGTGAATTGTTTTAGTGCCTGAAATTAAGCCAGCAATACCTCTCACTGCACCTGAACCAAAACCAAAGCCTGAACCAGGTAAGCAAGCTTATCCTCAATGTCGACAGCATCTTCCTTCCTGTTTCACACAATTAATGTGTAGCTAATAAGAAAAAGGGAGTAAAGCCCGCATGCATCAAATGATTTCTAATGTCCCAATGTATTATTAGATTATAATGCTATATTTTATTTAATATAATGTTACATATATTCAAATATATTATTATATTGTACATAGATTTTATTACAGTTAGGATATATTGTTCTCTGTAAAAACCAGTTATTAGGAGATTTTAAAGTTACATCAGAGAAGGCAAATAGGCCACCAAATGATGTTTTAGGAAGTGACAAAGGATACATTAATGCAATGGACATCTTTCTACAGAAGTGAAAATAATCAAACCACCTCCTTTGGAGCCCACACCAGCCCCTATCGCTGCCCCAGTGACGGTGCCAGTCGCTGGAGAGAAAGCAGGTACTTATTCTGTGGTTTTCTTTTTGCTGGTTTGTTTTGATGGCTTAATAAAAACTTCGTTAAAAATCAAGCTCTCTTTTTGTTGAAACATAGGCGTCATTTCAATTGTGGGAGCTTATATAAATTCTCAATTAAATTTTCTTCAGCTGCTAATCTATAGCAACCTAATCTCTCACCCATGGCTGCCTATTGTGTTTCAATTGAAATGTACATTCCTGCAAAAGACCATTTCTTTATATGCTTTTGAGATTAAGTAATGAATATGTTCAGTGCTGATGAAAATTAAGATGTACAGATACTCTCTAAGGACATACATATAGGAATCCCATGGAGATTCAAATTTCCCATATGCCCTGCAGGAATCATTTCTCATTTTTTAAAAAGATTGCATTTTGGGCTAATGAAAAAGTTCTGGAAATGGATAGTGTTGAGAGTTGCATAATATTGTGAATGTACTTAATGCGACTGAATTAAGTTGCATTAAAAATGGTTAAGATGGTACATTTTATGGTTAAAATGGCAAATTTTATGTTAGGTGTATTTTACCACAATGAACAGGAGAAAAAAACAGGACTGCATAGTTCAGCCTTTAAATCTATATAAGAATTTAGATCAATAATAATTTTCTTAAACGTACTAACTCAGTGATACAGCTGTCTCAGGTACAAACAAAATACTTATTATTGTACATGAACTATTAGTAGTTCATCACTTAGGTGATAATCTCAAAACCAAAAATGATTTGACATGTATTGATCATTGATAAATACACATCCTAACTATTTGATCTTTGGCTACTTCCTTCATCTCTTTACATTTTAATTTCCTAGTCTGTAAAATCAGAATAATAACTATAACTACCTACTAGGATTATTGTGAGGATTAAATATATGCAAAGCACTTAGCACAGTGCTTGGTACATAGTAAGCCCTATAGAAGTATATGGGTTTTTATTGTGTTTAATAACATGAGACAATATACTATGTTCTTCTGGCTGTAGTTTAATTTTAATATTTATATTAACATATTTTGTCACTGATATTTGTGGTTTGGGCGTTATTCTTTTAAGCTTTTATGATTTCTATGTGATAACTTTAATTAGTTCAGAAAAAGACGATAACTGCCATTGAGATGATTAAGTATGTGTAAAACTATAGCTTTTCTCACATCCCCAGGGCCTGACACTAGGGAATTGATTCTACAGTTTATACTGCCCCTGAGTAAACTGAATTAAACTCTAAGTGTAGGAACTGTCTTGGTTCTGCCTTAGTTCATTGTCTAATTAAGGTAAATCTTCAAAGGAATCCATGCATTTGTAGAACATAGACCCTTTCTTTTTCCTTAGTCTTCTCCGGATTTATCTGCCCAACTTAATAAAGAAAGCCCTTTAGTAACTTCTGGGTCATTTCCCTTTTGCCTACATTGATTCCTTGTTGACAAAAACGTATTTCCTTGGTTCACATAACCAGCACATACCTAAACATATAAAATACTTTACATAGCTAGGCAAGAATAAAACTCTTTTTCACAAGGAAAGAGTAAGCCTTCCAGAAATGGGAGAAGAATTACTTGCTGAAAGTAATTTTTTAATCCTAAAAACATTGGCAATTTAGCTTGGTCACATCATTCTCAGAATATGCCTTCTTGGAAATATCCACATATTCTCCATGGAAGTCATATAAATCTAACTTTTTTGTTACACATTAATATTTATAATAAAGAGCATGACTCATCCCACGTGGTTTACTACTAAGCATGAAATAAGTCTGAAAATTGTTTAAATGCTGAGTTTTATTTTTATTTCAGAAGCCAAAGCACCGAAAGAGGAGGCTGCCAAGCCAAAAGTTCCCATCACAGGTAAGATTCATTTCCCTGTACCTGAATTGTAACCTTTCACTCTGGGAAACTTTACATTCAAGGGAAACTCTCTGTACGAGGGGGAAAAAATTCAAAATTTACATCAATCTTTATGACTTCTAATTGATTCTGCAAAAACTAGTATGTCTTCTGATATTGCAACTAATATACCTCTAATATTATTCAAGTGGGTAATACATATATAAAATATATACTTTAGCATAATAAACCCTATAAGTTCCTAGTTTCATTCTTCATATACATGATACGTATACATGACAGATAAAATACTTAGACGCTAATCTGGACATTATATATTTGGCTTTAAAACTTGAGAAAACGAAGAGCGTTTATTATTCATGGATTCCTTATGCCACCTCATTTTCTTTCTGAAAGAAAGCAGGATAACTTCAATTGACCTTTCAGTTGCCTAGTCTTTAATTTTCTCTTCTTGTCTTCTGGTCGCTCTATCACTGGTTTCATCCAGCAGACAGCCAGATATGCACTTTCTGACCCTTACGGAAATGCCAATTCAACTTTTAATTTTATTTTGAATTAGGTGTAGCCAAAAAGACTCCTTCACCAATAGAAGCTGAAAGGAGAAAGTTAAGACCAGGAAGTGGTGGAGAGAAACCGCCTGCCGAAGCTCCGTTCACCTACCAGCTGAAGGCTGTGCCACTGAAGTTTGTGAAAGAAATCAAAGACATTGTTTTGACTGAAGCAGAGTCAGTTGGCTCTTCTGCAATCTTTGAGTGTTTAGTCTCCCCCTCCACTGCAGTTACAAGCTGGATGAAAGATGGTAGCAATATCCGTGAGAGCCCAAAGCACAGATTCATCGCTGATGGGAAAGACAGAAAGCTGCATATCATTGATGTTCAGCTTTCTGATGCTGGCGAATACACCTGTGTTTTACGTCTGGGAAATAAGGAAAAGACCTCCACTGCGAAACTGATTGTCGAAGGTAATTTCCAGTCTTGTGAATATGGTCTGTATTAAACTTTAACACAGTAAACCTCAATAGCAACTTTTACTGTCATTTTGGACAAAACCTCTTATCTCCAAGCTTTATTTCATTGAAAATATTGTACGTATTGAAAAGTCTCTGCAGATTCTTAATACCACAATTCTCCACAGAACTTCCTGTGCGTTTTGTAAAAACGCTTGAAGAGGAAGTCACAGTGGTCAAAGGACAGCCATTGTACTTGAGCTGCGAGTTAAATAAAGAACGTGATGTGGTCTGGAGGAAGGATGGCAAGATTGTGGTGGAGAAACCCGGCAAAATCGTGCCCAGCATCATTGGCTTGATGCGGGCCCTGACCATCAATGATGCAGATGACTCCGATGCAGGGACGTACACAGTGACTGTGGAAAATGCCGACAACCTGGAGTGCTCATCCTGCGTGAAAGTAGTAGGTTAGTACTTTGCTGGGAAATTTAGTTCTACTTATTATTATATTAAGAAAAGAGAAGAGAGAATTTTATTTCCCAGTATCAGGATATCAGTAGTCTTATGCCTTATCTAAGGGGGGGAATATCAAATCATAACAGATTAATCATGTCCAGTTTTGAGAATTTTTTCCTATTTCTGAAATTTACTAAGGAAGTTATTTATATTACTTGTTCAGATCATAATTATCTTTCTGACCTCACTGTCATACAGAAGTCATTAGAGACTGGCTGGTGAAACCCATCCGAGATCAGCATGTGAAACCCAAGGGGACAGCTGTTTTCACCTGTGTCATAGCAAAGGATACTCCAAACATTAAGTGGTTCAAAGGATATGATGAAATCCCCTTGGAACCAACTGATAAGACTGAGATAGTAAGAGATGGAAATCATATACACCTCAAAATTAAGAATGCTATGCCAGAAGATATTGATGAATATTCAGTGGAAATTGAAGGGAAAAGATGCTCTGCAAAGCTGACACTTGGAGGTATAAAAATCTTACCTTTTATTCTCAAAGATAAGTTTTGTATATGAGCCTGAGGCAAAACAATGTACATACACACACACACACAAAAGCATATTTAGGTTGCTGAAAGCCTTATGGTATTTCATCGTTTACCAATACAGATCGTGAAGTTGAATTGCTTAAACCAATAGAGGATGTTACCATTTATGAGAAAGAAAGTGCAAGCTTTGATGCAGAAATCTCAGAGGCAGACATTCCCGGAGAGTGGAAACTGAAGGGAGAACTTCTAAGACCCTCACCTGTGAGTAATTTCTAATTTTAAGTTGTTAGTCATATACACAAATGAACCTATCTACAAAACAGAAACAGACTTGCAGACGTAGAGAACAGACTTGCCAAGGGGGAGGCAAGATCGGGGAGGGATGGATTGGGAGTTTGGCGTTAGCAGATACAAACTATTACATATAGAATGGTTAAACAACAGGGTCCTACTGTATAGCACAGGGAACTATATTCAATATCCTGTGATAAACCAGAATGGAAAAGAACATTAAAAAACGTATACATATGTATAACTGAATCACTTTGCTGTACAGCAGAAACTAACACAACACTGTAAATCAACTATACATCAATAAAAATAAAATAAGTTGTTAGTCATATAAAATAACTACATTCTGTAATCAGGTTTGATGTTCAGATTTGGTTCAGTAATGATTGAGTTACTTCCAGCTTCTGAAGTGTCAAAGAGGGGAAGAAATTTGATGCATTATTTGTGGACAGCTCAGCAATTTTTTAAAAATTTTATGACAAAACACTTTTCCTTATTTTTATTAGTATTACAGTTATTTTTATGACTCTGCAGAAATCTGTATCTGAAACATTCTATCTCATTCAAATGCTAACTAAAACTGCCATTTTTCAGACGTGTGAAATCAAGGCAGATGGTGGCAAACGCTTCCTGACTCTGCTCAAAGTCAAACTGGACCAGGCCGGTGAAGTTCTTTACCAGGCACTTAATGCAGTCACGACTGCCATTCTGACAGTAAAAGGTATTGGCCTTTAGAACTCGTGGAGTGTGCTCAACTTCATCTTATAAGTCCTCTGCATTCTGAAAAACCTCATTCTTAATGTTTGATTTTCAGAAATCGAACTTGACTTTGCCGTGCCCCTGAAGGATGTCACGGTCCCAGAAAAGCGACAGGCTCGATTTGAATGTGTCCTCACTCGAGAGGCAAATGTTATATGGTCTAAAGGACCTGATATAATCAAGTCATCTGACAAGTTTGATATCATTGCTGACGGAAAGAAACACATTCTTGTCATCAATAATTCTCAGTTTGATGATGAAGGGGTCTATACTGCTGAAGTGGAGGGCAAGAAGACCTCAGCAAGATTATTTGTTACAGGTGAGAGCTGGTGAGATCTGCCTCTAACATCCCATAGTTAGGCACATGAATGTCTGACTTTAAAGACAGAACACCAAGTTCTAACAGCTGTAAGTGACCATCGGCCCCATGACTTTATTTTCACATTGCCATCAAAACAACCCCCTTAATTTTTTTTTTAATGGAGGAGAGCTCCATTTGAAAAGGTGACCCAATAAATGCCACGTGAAACAGATTCTTTCTACCAGACAGATTAGAGTGGAATATTTCTGAGAACTAAATTGTATTTCTGAGCCTATTACCTTGCATTGCAGGTATAAGATTGAAATTCATATCACCTCTTGAAGATCAAACAGTGAAAGAAGGTGAAACAGCAACTTTTGTCTGTGAACTTTCTCATGAAAAAATGCACGTAGTCTGGTTCAAAAATGACGTCAAACTCCACACAAGCAGAAGTGTACTCATCTCATCGGAGGGCAAGCTTCACAAGCTGGAAATGAGAGAAGTGACACCGGATGATATATCCCAGATCAAAGCGCAGGTTAAGGACCTGAGCTCCACAGCAAATCTGAAGGTCTTAGGTATATGTGACCAACTATAACCAAAGAGCCAGTTTTTGGATGGTGGGAGTGGGTAATAGTTAAACATTTTGCAACCTGTAACTCTTTAATTACCTTTCATTTTCACGTTCTTCTGATCATCTGCTGAATGTCTTTTACAGAGGCCGATCCCTACTTCACTGTGAAATTACATGATAAGACTGGAGTCGAGAAGGATGAGATTATTCTGAAGTGTGAAGTAAGCAAAGATGTGCCAGTGAAATGGTTTAAAGACGGGGAAGAGATTGTACCTTCACCCAAATACTCTATCAAGGCAGATGGCCTGCGCCGCATCTTAAAAATCAAACAGGCAAAACTGAAAGACAAAGGCGAATACACGTGTGACTGTGGCACAGACAAGACAAAAGCAAACGTCACTGTTGAGGGTGAGTTGCGTAAAATTTTTAAATGTACCCTATCTGAACCTGCAGTTTATTTGTTCAGTCATTCGAACAAAAGTCTGTATAATTTCAGCCCAACTAATAAAAGTGGAAAAACCTCTGTATGGAGTAGAAGTGTTTGTGGGTGAAACAGCTCGCTTTGAAATCGAACTTTCTGAACCAGATGTCCATGGCCAGTGGAAATTAAAAGGAGAGCCTTTAACTGCTTCCCCTGTAAGTCACAATGATCTGATCACACAGGTGGGGGGCTTGCTTGGTTGTTGGTGGAAAATGATACATTTCTGGTATGAAATCTCTTGATTATTTGTAGGGATAACCAGTGATGAAAATGATGTTCTCCTTTCTCTTTCCTCCTCACCTCACTCCAAACAGGACTGTGAAATCATTGAAGACGGGAAGAAGCATATTCTGGTCCTTTATAACTGCCAGCTGGATATGACAGGCGAGGTCTCTTTCCAAGCCGCCAACGCTAAATCTGCAGCCAATCTGAAAGTGAAAGGTACACTCCACCTGCCAGCCACCCTTCTGTATTTTCTTTGCCAGGCTTCCTTATGGGACCCAGAATTGATGAATGGAATCATATTCTGGCTTCATTCACACCCTCTTCTTTTTTCAGAATTGCCACTTATCTTCATCACGCCTCTCAGTGATGTTAAAGTCTTTGAGAAAGATGAGGCTAAGTTTGAGTGTGAAGTATCCAGGGAGCCCAAAACATATCGTTGGCTGAGAGGAACCCAGGAAATCACAGGTGATGACAAAACTGAGCTTATTAAGGATGGCACTAGGCATTCGCTGGTGATCAAATCTGCTGCTTTTGAAGATGAAGCAAAATACATATTTGAAGCTGAAGATAAGCACACAAGTGGCAAACTGATCATTGAAGGTAAACAGTTTTATCAGGCCAACTTTAATTGCTTTTTTTTTTTTTTTTGCTTTTATATATCCTCCTTTAAGGACTGGAATTAATAAGGGTTGTTTTTTTTTTTTTTCTTGATAGGAATCCGACTCAAATTCCTCACCCCACTCAAGGATGTAACAGCCAAAGAGAGGGAAAGTGCCGTGTTTACTGTGGAGCTGTCCCACGATAACATTCGTGTTCGCTGGTTCAAGAACGACCAGCGCCTGCATACCAGCAAGTTGGTCTCAATGCATGATGAAGGGAAAACCCATTCCATCGCATTCAAAGACCTCTCTATTGATGATACCTCTCAAATTAAAGTAGAAGCTATGGGTTTAAGTTCAGAAGCCAAACTCACTGTGCTAGGTAGGTGCTTTTTTTTTTTCAATTTAATATTATTGCATTCAATTCATCAGAAATTTGTGGAGTATCTACTACATAAAATTCTTTCAAGGGTTATATTGCATGAAAGCAACACCTATCCTTAAGGAACTATCACATATATTGTTAGGCTTGTTTCTCAAATGTTTTTACCTAAAAATACGAGGATTTTAAAGGGATAGACTCTGGCTCACAAAATAGCCAGCTCAAATCAGAATTAAAATTCAGTTAATTATTGAGCCCTGTCATGTTTAAAATAGGGATATAAACACTTCTTCTCCCCTCACTTTATCAAAATTATTTCAGAAAAATGTTTTTCAAGTCCCTAGGAATCACAGAACTTACATTAATAAAGCTCATTGTTTTTCCTGGGCCCTTAATATTAGGCAGATTATATATAAAGCCTAACATATATAGAAACTATCAAAGGCAAACAATTGATATAAGAAAGACTAATAATGTGAATCTGAAAGCTTACAGGTAAACGAGGCATAAGAGATTTGCTAAGAAATTAAAAATTCATCTGAATAATGAAGGAACACATAATTAGGTTTGAAGCTAAATTTCATTGTATCTTTCAAACTACTGTTAATAAAATACTTCAAAATATAATATAGATGGATTCGATTTTGATAAATCCCAGGCATTGATTCTGTTTCTGACTTTTAGAGAACTTTTGAACATAAACATGTTAAATGTTTGTGGAAGCATGGTGCCATTTCTAAACATACCCAGATCTCTGTGAGCTGTCCCTTAAACCTTCCAAGAGACTGTCATCTCCTTAAGTGGTTAATAAAATTTTTTCACTTATGCTTTACTTGCAGAGGGAGATCCATACTTTACAGGAAAGCTTCAAGATTACACTGGCACAGAGAAAAGTGAAGTGATTCTACAGTGTGAAATTAGCAAAGCAGATGCACCGGTGAAATGGTTTAAAGATGGACAGGAGATAAAGCCATCTAAAAATGCTGTTATTAAGGCAGACGGCAAGAAGCGCGTGCTAATCCTAAAGAAAGCCTTGAAATCAGATATTGGACAGTACACCTGTGACTGTGGGACAGATAAGACCTCAGGAAAGCTTGAGATTGAGGGTAAGGAAATTTCCACGAGTTTCACTCTTGAAGCTGTTGGAGTTATTTCTGCCAGAGGCCAATGACACATGCTGACCCTGCACTTTTTCTAGATCGGGAAATTAAACTGGTGCGACCCCTGTACAGCGTGGAGGTGATGGAGACTGAGACGGCCCGCTTTGAAACCGAAATCTCGGAAGATGATATCCACGCCAACTGGAAACTCAAGGGAGAGGCACTACTCCAAACACCTGTAAGGCTATTTCTGAACTTGTCAACACCTAGAGGAGCTGTATGAAATAGAAAAGGACAGGAGAAAAGTCAGACTGCATGCAAGGCATTTAAAACATACCAGGTTCTTTACCAGACCTCAAATCAAAGAGAGCTATTAGGGTCTATGAATGGGCTTGGACAGGTACACTTGCAGTATTTTTGATCCAGCATAGTGGTATGAGGCTGTAGATATTCTGTGATGCTGCTAGTTGGTTCAAAATGATGTGGCTAAAATAAACACTACCTTCATGAATAATATTCGTTCGCTTTCTTTCACAAAACACAAAATTATATAGTCGCCTCACCAGTTATTTGTAAATTCCTTTAATTAAGATATTATATCCTCAGAAAAAAATACCAAAGAAGATGACTTCCTACGAAAACTTTTCTTTCTTTGGGTACAGGAATGTGAGATCAAGGAAGAAGGCAAAATGCACTTCCTTATTTTGCACAACTGCCGACTGGACCAGACCGGTGGGGTAGATTTCCAAGCTGCCAATGTTAAATCTAGTGCCCACCTCCGAGTAAAACGTAAGTATTATGTGTTTCTGCTGAAAACAAATTGTATAGTTCTGCAGCAAATGGATGTGAGTGAAATTAATTAGATTTATTCAATTAATTAGAAAACATTATTAAAGTATAGAAACTGGCTTTCTTGTACTTACTTTTTGTCATCCTCATACAACTGTGGTTCAGATTCTAAAGTTTTGGAAATTTCACTGACCTTGCCATTTGAACAAAAGAAAATTAAGTCAGAATCTCCCACTTCGTAATTCTTTCACTCAAAGTAGGTATTCATAGAAAAAGAATCTAACTCAGAACACTTAAAGACCCTTAAAGAAATCCTTCAAGTGGCTGTACAAGTATAGCACCATAAAGAAAAACTTTGCTGCGTGGGCATTTCAGACTCATCTCAGGCTAACATTTTTGGAAGGTGCAAAAGTGTTTATGGGTTGGGTAGGCTATGACATTGAGCGGCCCTTGTCCTCTCCCAATCAGAGGCTTGGTTATTTTGGAAGTCACATACCTTCCGTAGCAAGAGGAACTTGACGCCCGGCACAGAGACAGATGCAGCACTAATTTCCTGCTGACCTTGTATATATCAGAACGAAAGGGCCCCTACAGATACCCACTCTCAGGCCACTAGCTCTCCCCTTCTGGGCACCAAGGGGCCACGTTCACATGGGAGTGAGAACAGTGGGCAGTCCTGTGGCTCTTTCCTTCTTGAAGAAAGCAACCAGGGAGATTAATAACTAAATCTGTATTTATCCTTTTGGAATTACAAAATGAGTCACTCAAAGCTTTTTCCTTCCTCTCGCAAAGCACGAGTCATTGGTCTTCTGAGGCCTCTAAAGGATGTCACAGTGACTGCAGGAGAAACAGCCACCTTCCACTGCGAGCTGTCTTATGAGGATATCCCAGTGGAATGGTACCTCAGAGGGAAGAAACTAGAGCCCAGTGATAAGGTAAGAAGCAGGAGTGCGGTTGCCTTGCCTTGCTCTTCCTTTTCCCTCAGTTCTTTTCATCCTCACGTGTGTGTTGTTCTTTGCTTCCCTACATCCATCTCTCTTTCCCTTTCTTTTCCCTGCTCAAGCCTGATTTCTGCTGAAATTGTAAAGCAGATTCTTCTCATTTTTGTTGGGTTTAACCTGATGATATTTTTACTGAAATGGAAATTAACATTTTAAGTACGATCAAGTTTTAGGTTTTTGAAGAAAAGGCAAACGCTCATTAGCTATCAGTGATAGTTTAATTCATCGAAAGACAGGAAGGATCAAAAAGGTTTTCTGATTCGATGCGTGCTAACGAGGGTACAGATTTAAGTTTTATGGCTAATTCTCTCCATGCTATCTAGTGTTCTGCATATAAGAAGATTAAGAGGAGAGGATGGAAATTCCATTTCAGGCAGTGGATCAAGTAGTTGAGATAACTTCTGGGCAGATATCTGCTCTTCAAGCATTTCTCCAAAGCTATTTTTAACCCTCAAGTGCTTTGAGCTGTGCCAATTCTGGAATGCAAGTGGACTATTTAAAGTGCAACGGATGGTGCTGGCAAGAAAGAAGGGCTCTGTGATTACCCACATGTATGAGCAAATATACTTTAAGAAGTTTTAGGGAATAACTAGCTTCTGGTGTTACCCCAAATTTCACCCGTAAGTAAAAATCAGAGTGATTATTCAGATAGGCCCAAAATACAGTTTACCCAAATTGAGCTCCGTATTTTGCCCCCTAAGACAATGTGTGTGTCTAAATTATCTTTATAATTCACCATTAATTTTGAATTCTTGAAATAAAATTATACAAAATGCCCAACATGGGTTGGAAAGAAAGCACAGGGCATTTCATTGTTCTCTGTCAGTTTTTTTTCAATATTTTTAGAAAGAGTATCAAATGTGGCATCAAGCTCTCAGTTTAAATCAAGCTGTTAAGAATTATAGGAATGTAATTTAAAAGGGATTCAGTTTAACAAAGAGCCACAACGTTGATTAAAGTATTAGAAGGAAAATGCCTTTGAACAACTGCTCTCAAACAAACAAACAAAAAAAAAAAACTAGTATTCTGCCAAAGTGATTGAAGGGTGATTCAGTTAACAGTCATCTGAGAGATAAAATCTGCCTGCTATACTGACAATAACGACCAGTTGATCTCCTTTGTTACCAAGGATAGAAAAAGCAGCCATATGTTCAAATTGCAGCAAGAGAATTAAGTTTGATATGAGGAAACTGTCCTCACCGTGAGGTCTTCTAAATACTGAACTGGGTGATGGAGGCATCTCCACCTTCAAGTTTGCTTTTTAAAAATATACATTTGTCCAATTAAGTGTGGTTTAACTGCTTTCATGTCTAAAGGCAGAGACTTGGTTGACTTCAAAATCCTTTCTAGATCTATAAAATCATGATTTGAATAAAGGAACACTGCTTAAGGACAAATGATATTATTCTTCTGCTACTAAATATTTTTTGCTCAAATTAAGAGCTTTTATTAAAGATCAGTCATTATTTCTAATGTAAAAACTGTACTATTTTATTTTATTTTTTATTTTTTTAAATTTTTATTGGAGTATAGTTGATTTACCATATTGTGTTAGTTTCAGGTGTACAGCAAAGTGCATCTGTTATACACATACATATATCCACTCTTTTTTAGATTCTTTTTCCATATAGGCCATTACAGAGTATTGAGTAGAGTTCCCTGTGCTATACAGGTCATTATTAGTTATCTATTTTATTTATAGTAGTGTATATAAAAACTATGCTATTTTAAATTAAAATGTAGACTCCTAAAAATCTGAGTTACATTTCTTTTACTAAAATACACACACACACACACACACACACACACACACACACACACACACATACACATTTATCTTATTGTCACGGAACCTTTTTCTCAGGTTAGAAAGGATCACCTTACTATAATTCTATTGGGCCTTTATGTGTCTCTCTTGGCATAGGAATTTTAATCTTTTACTTTAGCCACCTAAAATACTTCAGCCTTCTGTGAACTTGCTCGTATATTATTAAAAGTCTCTTTTTACAAAGAACTGAAATATAAACTGTGAAATAAGTCATTTTACTACATTTTGCAGGTTTTGTTTAAATTAAGTCTATCAGAACAAACTAGCTATTATCAATTTAATTCAGGCCTTTCATCTTCACTTTGGTATAGTTTTTGGAGGCTAAACATTCTGTAACCAAACAAAGACACATTATTAGAATAGAAAATCAAAAGAGAAAATTTCAGAAATGAGTTGTGGTTTTTTTACCCCCTTTGGCCATCAGTCCAGGAAAAGACTGCTAAGTCCTAAATGGCCATTGAGAATTTTGTATTTAAACTTTAAGAGCTTGGTCACAGTCATAATGCCTATTGTATTATAGTAATATGCTTCCATTATAAGTTAACAATATTTTAAAGGAATAATCTCTAACATTATCTTCACATAATCTACCACAAAATCTTCAGCATTCATATTATTGTTTTATTTTTATAAGGTAGCTGTTAGTTTTTTGCCCTTTAACATAATCAGTGTATACTGTATATGAGCTATTTCCTAAGAACCGCTGTGTTCTGAGGCAAGTTCTCAGTAACAGAATATTCTAGAGTAGCCTCAGAGGAATTTCAATGATAAAGCAACATGTTAACAGATAAGACATATCTGTTGGTGGATTAGAATCTGAGATATGTTTTAAAATAGCCCTAAATTACAGTCCAAATTTTAAATTCAAAATTTATATTGAAACGTCATCACAGAAACAATTTTTCTCCCATTCAAGCACCATGTCCTTGAATAAGTAGCTGTGTTCCTAGGACATATCTTAATTATCTTCTCCTACTTATTCTCCCTTATTATGTTTTTGGCTTTCTCAATTATTAAGGTAGTTATATTAATAACCATGCCCAGCTCTTCACTAAGGAAAAACCTTTATATGAAATTTTATTCCCGACTCTTTTTTTTACACCAACATAATAAACAGTTCCACTGCTGAAAAATTTTGACATTATTCTTAACTGTAAGTGAACTCTGAAGCAAAGTCGATCTGTATGACAGGGCACAGTGTCTTATGGAATTTGGGATGGTAGAACTAGAAGAACCTCCAATTGTCTTATAATTTACTGTCAGGATGGCCCTGTCTGTAGCCTGATTTTCAATTGCACATGCCACAATTATGGGACCTAAAGGCAGCCCATATCAAGGCAGTGTATTCTTTTTTTGTTTTTTAATTATTATTTATTTTTGGCTGCATTGGGTCTTCGTTGCTGCGTCTGGCCTTCTCTAGTTGCAGCGAGCGGGGGCTACTCCCTGTTGAGGTGTGCGGGCTTCTCATTGCAGTGGCTTCTCTTGTTGCGGAGCTTGGGCTCTAGGCGCGCGGGCTTCGGTAGTTGCAGCTTGTGGGCTCTAGAGTGCAGGCTCAGTAGTTGTGACACACGGGCCTAGTTGCTCCGCGGCATGTGGGATCTTCCCGAACCAGGGCACGAACCTGTGTCCCCTGCATTGGCAGGTGGATTCTTAACCACTGCGCCACCATGGAAGCCCAAGGCAGTGTATTCTTTATGACAATTCATTTTCCTACAGTCTATACCCCTTCAAACCACCTAAGGTTGCATTTACAACAAGAATTTATCATCCAAATATTAACAGTAATGGCAGCATTTGTCTTGATATTCTAAGATCACAGTGGTCTCCTGTTTTAACTAGTTCTGAAGTTCCTTTATCCGTTTGTTCACTGCTATGTGAACAATTGTAGCCCTGCCTGATACCTGATTTTACCAGTCATGAGGTACAAATACATGAAAGGGAAGAAGAGGCAACATCTTCATTTGTGTTTTTGAACAAAATTAAGAAATTGTACAAATTATTTTAATCACAGTTTAATTGGCTTGTGAAATAATTTTAATTGCTAAAATAAATGGGAAGAATTCCAGCTCATTGCAAGGCAAACACCTTGCATTTAGAACATAAGTTTACTTTCAACTTACTATATGCAATCAATTTTCCCCCTTCCTTTCATGATTTAGCTATTCTAAGTTCTTCCTTTATATATATAAACCCAGCAGCAGAATGGAGGCAAATATATATGTATACATATAAATACACACATATAAATTTGCCTAGGCATTTCAACATAAAAGTCCTCCTAGTAACTATGTAAAGATAACTGAGAAACTATAGAAGCCTAAAATTTCCTTAAAAGATTCCAAACTATTGGTTAGAATTATTTTCAAATACACATATGCTATACAAATGATTATAAAACAACTTGGAGAGCACTATTTCAAACTGTTTACCTGAATGAACTAAATGCACCAAAATATATATATATATACACACACACACACACACATACATATATATATAGTAATGCCATTTCATATATTTTTTTCTTCCAGTTTTATTGATATATAATTGACGTACAGCACTGTGTAAGTTTAAGGTGTACAGCACGATGATGTGACTTACATATATCATGAAATAATTACCATAATGTTTCGTGAACATCCATTATCTCATATAGATATTAAAGATACAGAAAAAAATTTTTTTCCTATGACGAGAATTCTTAGGATTTACCCTCTTAACAACTTTCATATGTAACATAGAGCAGTGTTAATTATATCTATCATGTTGTACATTACATCACTAGTACTTATTTATCTTATAAACAGAAGTTTCTACCTTTTGACTGCCTTCATCCAATGACCCCCCATCCTCACCCCCCACCCCCAGAAAACAAAGATCTGATCTCTTCTTCTGTGAGTTTGTTTGTTTTTGAAGTATAATTGACCTATAACACTATATTAGTTCCTGGTACATAACATAGTGATTCTATATTTCTATAGATTTCAAAATGATCACCATGATAAATTTAATTACCATGCATATATTCTTAAACTGCACCTTTTTTTTTTTTTTTTTCAAAAAAAGGTGGTCACACGTTCAGAAGGAAGAGTTCATACAATTACTCTGAGGGATGTAAAGTTAGAAGATGCTGGAGAAGTCCAACTAGTAGCAAAAGATTTCAAAACGCAAGCCAACCTCTTCGTGAAAGGTAATCACATGGCTTATTTTTTAAAACATGTATAATGCAGAGGTTCATAAATAATGCCAACTCTCAACTATCTGTATATGGTAAATACCACAGATCATTAAAATTCACCAAATATCAGAAAGTCTAATTTTACTTTTTGGCTTAACAAAATAGTTCACAGACTACTAAAAAAAAAAAAGCCAAAATTGGCTAGAATAGGTTTTACTTCCTTTTTCCATCCCCACTGTTTTTACTGCATTTAAAAAACTGCTGGAGGAAGAATTATTATCAATAGGTATCTATCACTCTCTTAACCAAGAGTTGGCTGTTATTTCCTTGATGTTTCATATTCTCTAAAAATGCTTTTCCTCTGTGTATAAAAATAATGATGAAACATCATTATTAGACGAAAACATCTGAGTGGAATCAAAACTTACAAATGAAACTTAAAAACAGAAAAGCCCTCAAGATACAAGAGGAAAATTGAGGAGGTGCTGAAACTCTTGGAGAAGGAAAGGAGAAGTACCTTGGCTAATTAGTATGATTCTTTCAGAACCCCCAGTTGAATTCACTAAACCTCTTGAGGACCAGACGGTCGAAGAGGAAGCCACTGCGGTATTGGAGTGTGAAGTATCCCGAGAAAATGCTAAGGTGAAATGGTTCAAAAATGGGACAGAAATTCTCAAAAGCAAGAAGTATGAAATTGTTGCTGATGGCAGGGTCAGGAAACTTATTATACACGGCTGCACCCCAGAGGATATTAAAACATACACTTGTGATGCTAAGGATTTTAAGACTTCCTGTAACCTGAACGTCGTGCGTAAGTATTCTTCTTACACAGCACTTTTCACTTGCAACTCTTTGATAACAACAACAAAAAAAAAAACCCACTTTTTTGCATGCCCTTCTTGGCCTAACCACATTTCTTGGCAACTTACAGTATCGATACTGATGTAACATGATATTTTATGTGTTTAAAAAAAAGAGAGGTCCTTCCACTACATCTGGTCTGAGAAGGGCAGAGTGATCACTTTTTGCTATGCTTCTCACTGAGTAGTGAGAGATGTGCTCTTTGTCTACATGGGGTAAGCCTACTGCAGGAATATCTCAATACAGATGAGGACAAATTGAATTTAAAAAGACAAGAAGGGTGTCATAAAAAAAGAAAAAGGAAAGGAAAGGAAAGCCATTGCCACTTGGAAGGAAAATGAATTTTCAGGTATGAGGAACCACTAGAAAATGATCATGAAATTTCAGTCTGAATAGGAGCACGCTGGAGGTCTGCTGTAATATGATAAAGCCCATTCACATAATGCTGTCTCTGAGAATAAGAATGGAAAAGAAGACGGAGAGAAGCCTGTATCCCTTGAGTCCTATAAATGAAGAGAGCACTAATGGTTTTTAGCACTACTTCTTCCTCTGGTGGAAAATAAAACGTCTTTTTTCAGAATGCCACATGCTAGCTCATTTTTTTCATTCATTCATTTGTCCAGCAATAATATTTTAGTGTCTTTATTTTTGTGCAGTATTTGCTATTGGTTTAGTTGCTTCCCATCTGTCAACAGCTCATAGTGGCTTTGATTGTGCTTCCATGCATCTTGGTCTGTTTTATTCTTTCCACTTTGTGGCTGTTCTGCTTTCGCTTATGACAGAATAGCTTCTTGGGTCTCCTTCTTCCCTTTGTTACCTACTTTATCTCTATTCTAAGAAGGCTCAGCAACAATGAGCATATCTTCAAGCCTATTAGCCAGCACTTGTGTCCCAGAATTTCATTGATCAAGAAAGGGCATCTTGGGAAGGACTCACAAGGAACCCTGAAAGAAGGAAGGGCATGTGGGCAGCTCTCCAATCCTATATATCCAACAACTTAATTCTGGAGATAAATGAAACCAGAGATTTAAAAAAAAAATCACCCTTCCATTCAAAGCATGTTGTTTTGTCACACTAATGGACTTTATACCTGACTTATACGTGACCTCTTTGAAGCTGACACACACCAAAAAAGCTGAATGTATGTGATTTCAATTGCAAGCTCATGTCTCTTAGCCATAGACAAGACTGATCATAGCTTTTCAAGCTGCACTATCATTGAATTCTCCTAATTTCTCAAAGATTATGCTGCCTGCCTTAAATAAGATAACGATTCTTTGCTACTGGTATTTCCTTTGACAATATTAACTTTCAACTCTGGAGAAGTATCAATGAAGATATTTCCTTCAGCTTTCCTTCAGAACTGAGCTGGCGATACTTAGATAGATAGATAGCAAGAATTAGTTGGACATATATTATGCCACATAATTTTATGAAAACGAAGAGATATGTAAAATGCAAAGTATCACAACGGAATGGCAGCTCCAAGTGATTTCCAAATCAGCTGTAGCCTGCTAATATGAAAAAGCCTGCAAAAGCACCACAGTATGTCAGAGTGAATTTCTAGAAACCTCACTGAATTCTGATGACCTTCTCTTACAGCTCCTCATGTGGACTTCTTAAGACCACTCACCGATCTTCAAGTTAAAGAAAAAGAAATGGCTCGGTTTGAGTGTGAAATTTCCCGAGAAAATGCCAAGGTCTGTGATTGTGTGGTTGCCAACTTGTGTTTTCTGATAACTTTGTTTACTTTTGGTCTGACCAAAATGAAAAAAACAAAAAAAAAATGAATCAAACATCTCTGTCGTCATCACTTTACTTTTAGGTTAATGATTATTACTTTAGTGTGAGATACATACTTGATTTAATTGTTCTCTTTTTAGTATTACTATTATTCATTTGCTATTACTTGAAAAACACTGGCCTTGCAATCAGGAGATTTAGATATTATTAATTTGAACCATATGAAATTGATGTTTTCTTAGGTTAAAAACAATCAAATTAAAAAAACAACAATCAAATATCAGCAATTTCATATGTCTCGACTGAGTACTCCTGGTTGCCATTAACTACCATTGGCGAGTCGACTTTGAGTCCTGGAAAACAAAGGAGTTGGTCTGCATGAAATCCAAGGCCCTCTACGGCTCTAATACATGATCCCATTATTTTTAATAACTGATAATAGTATCACAGCTGCTCACTTAATAATTGAAGCAGTCTGTTCTTGTTTTTTTGGGTTTGGTTATATTTACCACTTTGGTTCTTCTTCATAATGTAAAGTCTTATTGACTGCTTTTAGAAAAGCTTAGGATCATAGTTCCTCTTAAGGACACACATGTGAAGGAACAACAGAACTGATAAAGGTATTTTTTTATCTTAAATATAGGTTCAGTGGTTTAAAGATGGTGCTGAAATTAAAAAGGGCAAAAAATATGACATCATATCTAAGGGAGCAGTCCGCATTCTTGTCATCAACAAATGTCTAGTGGCTGATGAAGCAGAATATTCCTGTGAAGTAAGGACGGCGCGAACTTCCGGCATGCTGACAGTCCTGGGTAAGAATGAAGTCTTTCTTTGCAGGAGTATATGTGTTGGGGAAAAAAAAATTCCAGTTTAATTCAGTGTTTTTTGTTTTTAATTCTTCTTGCAGAAGAAGAAGCTGTCTTTACAAAAAATCTTACCAACATTGAAGTTAGTGAAACAGACACTGTAAAACTGGTTTGTGAGGTCTCCAAGCCCGGAGCAGAAGTAATTTGGTACAAAGGGGATGAAGAGATCATTGAAACAGGAAGATATGAAACACTTACTGTTGGACGAAGGAGAATCCTGATCATTCAGAATGCTCACCTGGAAGACACTGGCAACTACAACTGCCGACTCCCAAGTTCTCGAACCGATGGCAAAGTCAAAGTTCATGGTATGAAAATTACAGTGAATACTACTGTATTTTAAGAAAACCATACCTGTTGCATGTAAGGTACAAATGCTTAATATTTCAATATCTTGCAACTTTTTCTTTCCAGAACTTGCTGCTGAATTTATCTCAAAGCCTCAAAACGTTGAAATACTTGAAGGAGAAAAGGCTGAATTTGTCTGCTCTCTATCAAAGGAAAGCTTTGCAGTCCAGTGGAAGAGAGATGATAAGACACTTGAATCTGGAGATAAATATGACATAATTGCTGATGGCAAAAAGAGGATCCTAGTTGTGAAAGATGCCACATTACAAGATATGGGCACTTATGTAGTCATGGCTGGGGCCGCCAGAGCAGCGGCTCACTTGACAGTAATTGGTAAGTTTGTTTGTGCTTCTTGGATTTACTTATATTTGCATCTACCACATTAGTACTTCTTCATACTACAAAATCTTGTTGATTGCTTTCAGAAAAACTCAGGATCCTAGTTCCTCTGAAGAACACCCGTGTGAAGGAACAACAAGAAGCTGTCTTTAACTGTGAGGTCAATACCGAAGGTGCCAAAGCCAAATGGTTCAGAAATGAAGAAGCCATATTTGATAGTTCAAAATACATTATTCTCCAAAAAGACCTGGTCTACACCCTCAGAATTAGAGGTGCACAATTAGATGATCAAGCCAACTATAATGTGTCCCTGACCAATCACAGAGGTGAAAATGTTAAGAGTGCAGCCAATCTAATTGTAGAAGGTAAGTCACTTATTTGACATTAGAGATTTAAAAAATCAATTTCTATGATGAAAACAATTAAAATCAACACTCTTCTTCTCCTTTCCAACAGAGGAAGACCTTAGGATCACTGAGCCTCTTACAGATATTGAAACAATGGAGAAGAAATCTGTCACATTCTGGTGCAAGGTGAACCGTCTCAATGTAAGACTGAACTGGACCAAAAACGGAGAAGAGGTGGCTTTTGACAACCGTGTTTTATACAGAATTGATAAATATAAGCACTCTCTAATCATTAAAGACTGTGGCTTCCCAGATGAAGGTGAATACATTGTCACTGCTGGACAAGATAAATCTGTTGCTGAACTTCTCATCATAGAAGCCCCTACAGAATTTGTGGAACACTTGGAAGACCAGACAGTCACTGAGTTTGATGATGCTGTCTTCTCCTGCCAGCTCTCCAGAGAGAAAGCAAATGTAAAATGGTACAGAAACGGGAGAGAAATCAAAGAAGGCAAAAAGTACGTGAGAGCTTCTCAGTCTCTATTTCTGTAGCTATATATACAAGTTTGCCAATTTAGTGGTCATTATGCAAGCTAACCAATAATTCAATCTCTTCTTTTAGATACAAATTTGAAAAAGATGGCAGAATACATAGACTCATTATAAAAGACTGCAGGCTGGATGATGAATGTGAATATGCTTGTGGAGTAGAAGACAGGAGGTCTCGAGCTAGACTCTTTGTGGAAGGTACATATTAAGTGAAAGGACGATTTTTAATTCTCGTACGTTTTTAAATGTTGTTAATCCCAATACAAACATGTTTGTATTTATTTCACATTTTCTTTTCAGAAATCCCTGTTGAGATCATCAGGCCTCCCCAAGACATCCTTGAAGCCCCTGGTACTGATGTTGTCTTTTTAGCTGAGCTCAACAAAGATAAGGTGGAAGTCCAGTGGCTAAAAAACAACATGATTATTGTCCAGGGTGACAAACACCAGATGATGAGTGAAGGAAAGATACACAGGCTACAGGTCTGTGACATTAAGCCCCGTGACCAGGGTGAATACAGATTTATTGCCAAAGACAAAGAAGCCAGAGCTAAGCTTGAACTGGCAGGTAAGTCCCTTTCTTTTATTTTCAAACATCCTTACAATACCACAGATGCTGGGTAGGTTTCAGATTTCACAGTTAATTAATGAGAAAATGTTTGTGAAAGCTTTTTATTCCAATTAAGCCTTGTCCACATGTTAACTATTCTAATTCCTCTTACCACCAAGTGTCCTGACTAAGAGGAAATTGACAGCATTGCTCTTTACATGCGATAACCTTGCACAGCTCCTGGCACATGGCAGCTGTTCGTTAACTCCTAGAATTAACCTATTGCCCTGAGAGTCTTCCCAGCAAACCCAGACCTAGAGACAGGCCCATTCTTTTCTACTTTCCAAATCCCTGTGAGGCCTCTTAGGTCTGTTCTCATCCTGACCCAAGCTTCCAAGACATCCTTAGAGGTTGGCATCTTGAAAGAGCCATTAATGTACCTCTTGTGCATAACAAGTTCTTTATCTTGAACTAAGTATGAGGTGCCTATTTTATATAAAAAACAAAAAACCGAAAACATGTTCTGTGCACTATATTCAGGCCTCTGTTATTACTATTGGCAAAGAATGGAGATTTTGTGGTTTCATATCATACTTAGTCCTCTGTTCTTCAGAGTCTGATAATTTGCAAAATAAGCCGTGAGAACTCTAAGTCAGCTAGTGTCCTCTCCTGTAAAGTTACTGTGACATGTAACCAGTATTTGCTAACAAATGCATAGTAAAGAAGCTATGGCATAGCTGGACTATGATAAATAACTCAAAAGCATTCACATATTATTTTTCTCACCAGCCGCACCTAAAATCAAGACAGCTGACCAAGACCTGGTGGTTGATGTTGGCCAGCCTCTGACCATGGTGGTGCCCTATGATGCCTACCCCAAGGCAGAAGCTGAGTGGTTTAAAGAAAATGAACCTCTATCTTCAAAAACTGTTGATACTACAGCTGAACAGACTTCTTTCAGAATTTCAGAAGCCAAGAAAGGAGACAAAGGAAGGTATAAAATTGTGCTTCAGAACAAACACGGAAAAGCAGAAGCATTCATCAATTTACAAGTTATAGGTAAGCCCTTGAGTCACTTGGACTTTATTGGCAAAGCACAACTAAAAGCGTGATAACACACTAAAAAAAAAAAATGTATATGTGAATTCCAGATGTTCCTGGGCCAGTACGTAACTTAGAAGTGACAGAAACATTTGATGGTGAAGTGAGCCTCGCTTGGGAAGAACCACTAACTGATGGTGGAAGCAAAATCATAGGTTATGTTGTTGAAAGACGTGACATCAAGAGAAAGACCTGGGTTCTGGCCACTGACCGTGCAGACAGTTGTGAGTTTACTGTCACTAGACTACAAAAAGGAGGAGTTGAGTACCTATTCCGTGTGAGCGCAAGAAACAGAGTCGGCACTGGTGAACCAGTAGAAACTGACAGTCCTGTAGAAGCAAGGAGTAAATATGGTAAGAAGAAGTTTTTAAGTAAATTGTAAACTAGCTTATCTTTGCTTTTATCCCTGAGATAACCTAAAGCCCGTGTTTTCTGGATATCCAGATGTTCCAGGCCCTCCTTTGAATGTAACGATCACTGATGTGAACAGATTTAGTGTCTCATTGACATGGGAACCACCAGAGTATGACGGAGGTGCCGAGATCACAAACTACGTCATTGAATTAAGGGACAAGACTTCTATCAGATGGGAAACTGCCATGACAGTAAGAGCTGAAGACCTGTCTGCAACTGTCACTGACGTGGTGGAAGGACAGGAGTACAGTTTCCGGGTTAGGGCCCAAAACCGAATTGGAGTTGGAAAACCAAGTGCGGCCACACCCTTCATCAAAGTTGCTGATCCGATTGGTGAGTCCATCAAAAAAAGGGAAATAAGTAATCCATTTAATCAAGAAATTAAGCTTATCGATTAAAATAAATCAAATTAAACAGAAGTTAATGAAAAGAACATCAGAAAAATTTGAACAAAATTGTAGAAATCCAGACTGGGCCTGCTTGTGTCCAGTGAATATGGGGATGATAGAAATGATTACAGCATTATCTTAATAAGCTGTCACTGAATTAAATGGTATGCTCCAACTCTTTCTTCCAATCCAGAGAGACCAAGTCCTCCTGTGAACCTAAACTCCTCAGATCAGACTCAGTCATCAGTTCAGCTCACATGGGAACCTCCTCTGAAAGATGGAGGAGGCCCAATATTGGGCTATATAATAGAACGATGTGAAGAAGGAAAAGATAATTGGATTCGTTGCAATAAGAAACTTGTCCCCGAACTGACTTACAAGGTGGGGCATGTGTATCTAAAATAAATAGTCGGTAAATGATCATGGACTTAAACGTATACGTATTTTACAAATATTGATTCATAATTTTAGGTTACTGGATTACAAAAAGGAAATAAATATTTATATCGAGTATCTGCAGAAAATGAAGCTGGTGTTTCAGATCCATCTGAAATTCTTGGTCCTCTAACTGCTGACGATGCATTTGGTAAATGGATATTTTATTTTTAGATTTGGGAATAGCACAAAGCTACTTTGGGGTACCAGGGATTTAAATACAGTACTGGAAACTCATTAAGTTTTCTTTTTGGTAGTTGAACCAACCATGGATTTGAGCGCATTTAAAGATGGCCTGGAAGTTATTGTGCCAAATCCTATCAAGATCCTGGTTCCAAGTACAGGCTATCCAAGGCCAACTGCTACCTGGTCTTTTGGAGATAAAGTACTAGAAGCCGGAGACCGTGTGAAAATGAAAACCCTATCTGCCTATGCTGAGCTTATCATTTCTCCAAGTGAACGTCCAGACAAGGGCATTTACACGCTGAAGTTAGAAAATCGTGTGAAAGCAATTTCTGGGGAGATTGATGTCAGTGTAATTGGTAAGGAACGAAACTTTTGTGATCTAAGGTGATTTGACAGTATTAACAAATATTGGTTCAAGCTATTAATGACTTCTGACTGCATTTTTTTTTTTTCAGCTCGCCCAAGTGCACCCAAAGAACTGAAATTCGGTGAGATAACCCAGGACTCAGTACATTTGACTTGGGAACCACCAGATGATGACGGAGGAAGTCCATTAACCGGATATGTTGTTGAAAAGCGAGAAGTCAGCCGGAAAACATGGACTAAAGTGAGTTTTGAGCAGCAACTACAGAAAAGAGAGTGGGGGAAATCCCGAAACGTCGAGATGCCTTGCGAAGTTTTTATGTTTTTACCTTTACCTTGCTGAAAAAGTACCTACGACTTTTTTAAATGTATTGATGCTAATGCTTCCTGAGGTAGTTCAACCAAGATTTGGTGTAATTGCCTCATTTTGTGAGCCTTACCAGATTTTCAACTAGGTTTATTAAAAAATAAAACAAAACTTACCTACTCAGTTGGTACCTGATAAGTATCCAGTATGCCCTTTTAAGCTATAAGCCATTCTAAGGACACTAAGTACTTAACTCCCTGGAGGTCATACTTCTTCTCACTCCATTAAATTACCTTAGTTGGCCTAATCTGCCATTTTCTCTCCTCAGTTTATACCATTACTGTTTTTTACCTTGATTTACCATATTTCTAACAACCAAGCTGGTAGAAAGAATCAACACCTTATTTCCCGACTTTTTAATGTGTACAAACTATGAAGCAGTTCCACCTTACATTAGGCGTCAAATATTATTATGTCTTACTTTGCAATTTTTTCCTTAATATGAAATCAGCGTAAGAGTAATCCTTAGCATTCAAAACAACTTCCATTTGTAACCCTGCTCATGGTAAAAATATTTTGACTTAGGCAGAGTTTTTGGAAAACAGTTTATTAACTGTATTGCTTTGTCCCAGGTTATAGACTCTGTGAGCAACCTAGAATTCACAGTTGCTGATCTTGTTCAAGGAAAAGAATATTTATTTAAAGTCTGTGCTCGTAACAAGTGTGGCCCTGGAGAACCCGCATATGTTGATGAACCTGTAAATATGTCAGCTCCTGCAAGTGAGTACATTCTTGATATTTTCTTACCTAGCCTCTTGTTACCTGTTTTTCCTTTTATTTTTATTTATGTACGTATTTATTTATTTGGCCGTGCCAAGCAGCTTGTGGGATCTTAGTTCCCCGACCAGGGATCGAACCCATGTCCCCTGCACTGGAAGCACAGAGTCCTAACCACTGGACCACCAGGGAATTCCCACCTGTTTTTGCTTTTAGACCTGGAGTTGAAGTTATGGGGGAAATACACAGGTTGGCAGTATGGAGATTTCATAGATGGCCTATCTAAGACTGACTCTCTCTTTAAAATGCTACAGCGGTACCTGACCCACCAGAGAATATTAAGTGGAGAGATCGAACAGCCAAGAGCATCTTCCTAACATGGGATCCACCTAAACATGATGGTGGTTCACGCATCAAAGGATATATAGTTGAAAAATGTCCACGTGGTTCTGATCGATGGGTCGCTTGTGGAGACCCAGTTGCAGAAACAAAGTAAGTTTTTAAATTATTTGGCACAAAAGTAAATATTTACTCTTACTAAAATGGGCTTTCTTTTGGAAAATCTAAATGTTAAGTTTAGAACTTCCTTGGTGTGCCTGTCTTTTTTTTTTTTTTTTTTTTTTTTTTTTTTTTTTTTTGCGGTACGCAGGCCTCTCACTGCTGTGGCCTCTCCCATTGCGGAGCACAGGCTCTGGACGCGCAGGCTCAGTGGCCATGGCTCACGGGCCCAGCCGCTATGCGGCACATGGGATCTTCCCGGACCGGGGCACAAACCCGTGTCCCCTGCATCAGCAGGTGGACTCTCAACCACTGCGCCACCAGGGAAGCCCCTGCCTGTCTGATTTTTAAAAGTGCTGCTGAACTTACCCTTTAATCAAGGTTTTCATTAGTTAAAATGTTGAAGCAATCCAGAATTAATTTAAAGGATAGTATTATACCGGGGTATGAATTTTGGAAATATTATGAATACTACACAATGGAACAGATTAAATGCATTAAGTAAAATATCCTATTTTGTTTTCTGACAGAATGGAAGTAACAGGTCTTGAAGAAGGCCAGTGGTATGCCTATCGTGTGAAGGCCTTGAACAGGCTAGGAGCTAGCAAGCCAAGCAAACCCACAGAAGAAATCCAGGCTGTGGACACACAGGGTACTTACTTTTGGTTTTTGCTTTATCAGTCAGACTTTTGATTTTAATTCTGCCCAAATTTGGTAACATCGTAAATAATCTTTTCCAATTCAGAGGCTCCAGAAATTTTCCTCGACGTGAAGCTCCTTGCGGGTCTCACTGTAAAAGCGGGAACTAAGATTGAACTTCCTGCCACTGTAACTGGCAAACCTGAACCTAAAGTAACCTGGACAAAGGCTGATATACTTCTGAAGCAGGACAAAAGAATCACCATTGAAAACGTTCCTAAAAAATCCACAGTGACGATCGTGGATAGTAAGAGAAGTGACAGTGGCACATACATTATCGAGGCCATGAACGTTTGTGGTCGGGCCACCGCTGTGGTAGAAGTGAACGTCTTAGGTAAGGGAGGCTCTCGTTTTAAAAATGGGCAAACTCGTTCCGGCTACTTTTGAAAATAAAACATATTAAACAAATGCTTTTCTCTGAGTGTGTACTGTCATCCACAGATAAACCTGGACCCCCAGCTGCTTTAGACATCATGGAAGTGACCAACGAGTCATGTCTTCTCACATGGAACCCACCACGCGATGATGGCGGATCTAAAATCACAAACTATGTCGTGGAGAGAAGAGCGACCGACAGTGATATGTGGCACAAGCTCTCATCAACTGTCAAGGATACAAAGTTCAAGGCAACCAAATTAACACCCAATAAAGAATACATCTTCAGAGTTGCTGCAGAAAACATGTACGGTATTGGTGAGCCAGTTCAGGCCACTCCAATAACAGCCAAATATCAGTTTGGTAAGTTTCTCATTAATCGAGTGGCTAAAAAAAAAAGATACTTGTGTCAAAGTTGGATTTAGGTGTCATATTTATATACAGGACATATAACACATATGATTATCCTGTCTATAGATCCACCTGGACCTCCAACTCGCCTAGAACCTTCTGATATCACTAAGGATGCAGTGACCCTCACATGGTGTGAGCCAGATGATGACGGTGGCAGCCCCATCACGGGTTACTGGGTTGAAAGATTAGATCCTGATACTGATAAATGGGTTAGATGCAATAAGATGCCAATAAAGGATACAACATACAGGTACGCCCAAGCTCTCCATTAAGGATGTCAAAAAAGCAGTGTATATAAATTGTCATTCTTTAGCATTCCTTTTGATTATACCTGATTATATATTACTATAAAATTTTAAATTATTTTTACTTATCTTTTCTATTACCACATAATTTCAAAAATGATATAAATTCCATTGAAGGGCACATTTCTTAATTTCTTACCATAAAATATAAACTGTCTGGAAGTTCCAAAGTGTTTGGTCCTCTAGTATATTATGGTAATTATTATTATAGATATTATAATTAGATTGGTAGATGTGACCAAATCTAAAGTGTGTGACAGTTAAAAGGCAATTTTTATTGAAATATTTCAGTTAAATATCCAAACCAGTTTTTCACAATTTAAATAAATTAGCTTCTTCTATGTGAAATAAACAGAGGTTTCTCCTTCTTATCGTGGTATTCAGCTCACACTTTGTTCCTAATTCAGAGTGAAAGGTCTTACCAATAAGAAAAAATACAGATTCCGTGTGTTGGCTGAAAATCTTGCTGGACCTGGAAAAGCAAGCAGATCAACTGAGCCAATCTTAATAAAGGATCCCATAGGTATTATTCATATATTTTCTGTGATTATTTTGAAGCTTATATTAATTCCTTTTGGCAAACCTCAATAATGGTTTCATTTCATTGGCTTGCAGATCCTCCATGGCCCCCTGGAAAACCAACCGTGAAAGATGTAGGCAGAACATCATTAATGCTGAATTGGACAAAGCCAGAACACGATGGAGGGGCAAAGATCGATTCTTACGTCATTGAAATGCTAAAGACTGGAACAGAGGACTGGGTCCGAGTGGCCGAAGGGGTTCCCACCACCGAGCATTTGTTCCCAGGGCTCATGGAAGGGCAAGAATACTCATTCCGAGTTAGAGCTGTGAACAAGGCGGGCGAAAGTGAACCCAGCGAACCCAGTGACTCTGTGCTTTGCCGGGAGAAACTTTGTAAGTCACTCTTAATTATTTCATCCCTGCTATCTAATCTCTTAGTGACTACTGGAAAATTTAGTGAAGACTGAATATTGGACAATAAGAAATTGAATTTTTTTTTCCTTCAGATCCCCCATCACCACCTCGCTGGCTTGAAGTTATCAATATTACAAAAAATACAGCAGACCTAAAGTGGACAGTTCCTGAGAAAGATGGAGGGTCACCCATCACCAACTACATTGTGGAAAAGAGAGATGTGAGGCGGAAAGGCTGGCAAACAGTGGACACAACTGTCAAGGACACCAAGTGCACAGTGACCCCACTGACCGAGGGTTCTTTATACGTGTTCCGAGTTGCTGCAGAAAATGCCATAGGACAGAGTGACTATTGTGAAGTCGAGGACTCTGTCCTGGCCAAAGACACCTTTAGTATGCTCTCTAACTTCATCTTTGTGACATCATTTGCAGTGGATTGTCACTTTTCTCCCTGGTTTTTCTAACCGCTGAATATTTTGCTTTCAGCCACCCCTGGACCACCCTACGCTCTGACAGTGGTTGATGTGACGAAAGGACATGTTGAGCTGAAGTGGGAACCACCTAAAAATGATGGTGGAAGACCGATACAGAGGTAGAATTTTAATTAACTCATAAAGAAAAATTTACGTTCGGCTGAAAATTCTTTATTCATGCTCACGAAATGCTTTGTTATTTCAATAGATATGTCATTGAGAAGAAAGAAAAGTTAGGTACCCGTTGGGTGAAAGCTGCAAAGACCTCAGGACCTGACTGTAACTTTAAAGTAACTGACGTCATTGAAGGAACAGAGGTCCAGTTTCAGGTTCGGGCAGAGAATGAAGCTGGAGTTGGACACCCAAGCGAACCCACAGAAATCCTGAAAATTGAAGATCCAACAAGTAAGTAGTGTTGATTATACGAAGGATATTGTCTAGAGCTTGATGATGAGACTGTGGATGTGAATGTTTCACTCTCTTTTCAGGTCCTCCTTCACCTCCCCTTGACCTGCATGTGACTGATGCTGGGAGAAAGCACATTGCCATTGCTTGGAAGCCTCCAGAGAAAAATGGTGGAAGTCCTATTATAGGATACCATGTTGAAATGTGTCCAGTAGGCACTGAGAAATGGATGCGGGTTAATTCTCGCCCAATAAAAGACTTGAAATTCAAGGTTGAAGAAGGTGTTGTGCCCGACAAGGAGTATGTTCTGAGAGTGAGAGCCGTCAATGCTGTTGGTGTCAGTGAGCCATCTGAAATCTCCGAAAACGTGGTTGCCAAAGACCCAGACTGTAAGAACAGTTTCTTTTTATAATTAATAAATAAAGTAGGCTTTACTCATGCACTGCATTTTGACACACCCTTTTTTTCCCCTTTTGGATTATCTCTTACAGGCAAGCCAACAATTGATCTGGAGACTCATGACATTGTCGTCATTGAAGGTGAAAAATTAAGCATTCCTGTTCCCTTCAGAGCTGTCCCAGTTCCAACCGTTAGCTGGCATAAAGATGGCAAAGAAGTTAAAGCAAGTGATAGATTAACAATGAAGAACGATCACATCTCTGCACACCTTGAAGTTCCCAAGAGTGTCCATGCAGATGCTGGAGTTTACACCATTACCCTGGAGAATAAGCTCGGCTCAGCAACTGCCTCAATCAATGTCAAAGTCATAGGTAATCATTCTTTGATGAAACACCAGACATTCTTCACCTGTTGGGAAAATTGGTTAACTCTGCAATGTTAGTATAAGTGGCTTCATGAGCTGGCCATTTGTAAACTAAGTGTCCTTTCAGATTATTTCTTCCCATATGAGAAGCAAAGCAATTCTGAAGAGATGAAATTGCTATTTAAACTCTGATTACACTAATTTACTTCTGTTGTAATTATTTGCACGTGAAGTACTAATTTAAGTAAAAGATATGGCACACCCAAAGAATGTTTAAATAACCAACATTCATTTACTAATTGTATTTGTTTTCATAGTGTTCTCAACGAGGAGTGGTAACATTTTCTGCCCCCTTCCCCCCCCACACACATGGATGGTGTTTTGAAGTTTGGGGGGCCATTTTTGCTTGGAACAAAGACTAAGGGGGAAGTTACTGACATTTAGTAATTGGGAGCCAAGGATGCAAAATGGCCTGCAATGTCCTACTCAGAGTGTACCCTTAATATGCTGACTTTTCAGGTTACAATGATAATTGTCAATTTGATTTCTAATAGGACTACCTGGACCATGCAAAGATCTTAAAGCAAGTGATGTGACCAAGAGTTCTTGTAAATTAACCTGGGAACCTCCAGAATATGATGGTGGAAGCCCAATTCTTCATTACGTCCTAGAACGCAGAGAAGCTGGGAGAAGGACGTATATACCAGTCATGTCTGGTGAGAACAAACTGTCTTGGACTGTCAAAGATCTCATACCAAATGGTGAATACTTCTTCCGTGTTAAAGCTGTCAACAAGATTGGTGGAGGCGAATATATTGAACTGAAAAATCCAGTAATTGCTCAAGATCCGAAGCGTAAGTTTGAGCATGAATGTAATAGAGCTAAGAGTTAATATGCATTTTTTTTAAGAAGATGGGTTTCCCTATATTAACAGGTTTTTTTCTTGTTCTTCAGAGCCCCCTGATCCACCTGTAGACGTTGAGGTACATAATCCTACAGCTGAGGCAATGACTATTACATGGAAGCCACCTTTGTACGATGGAGGGAGCAAGATAATGGGTTACATCATAGAGAAGATTGCTAAGGGTGAAGAGAGATGGAAGAGATGCAACGAACACCTGGTACCAGTCCTGACCTATACAGCAAAAGGCCTTGAAGAGGGAAAGGAATACCAATTCCGTGTGCGAGCAGAAAATGCTGCTGGTATTGGCGAACCTTCTCGGGCCACTCCTCCAACCAAAGCGGTAGATCCTATTGGTAAGTTGTGTTTAACGGGTTTGCCATTTTCCCATCGTAAAAGAAATGAGAATGAGGTTTTGTCAGATATTTGAATCAGAATTGAAAACAATTACTGTTTTTAATCATTGCAGATGCCCCAAAAGTCATTATGAGAACAAGCCTAGAAGTGAGACGAGGTGATGAAATAGCACTCGATGCAATTATTTCTGGGTCACCTTACCCAACTATTACGTGGCTAAAGGATGGAAACGTTATCACACCAGAGGAAATCAGGAAGCGGGTAGCACCCCTGGTTAGGAGGAAGAAGGGTGAAGTTCAAGAAGAAGAAGAACCATTTGTCCTGCCTCTGACACAGCGTTTGAGTATTGACAGTAGTAAAAAAGGAGAATCTCAGCTACGTGTCCGAGATTCTCTCCGACCTGATCATGGCCTGTTTATGATCAAAGCTGAAAATGACCATGGTATTGCAAAAGCTCCTTGTACCGTCAGTGTGCTAGGTAAGTAGGTAAAACTACACTTTCCAATGGAAGAAAGTTAATGTAAGTGTTTTGTGGGCAGTTAATAGAAGTGGGAAATAGCTTCAGCAAGGTATCCTAGGTCCCAATTTTTTCTCCTGGCTATGTAGAAGAAATCAACTGACCTTGTTATTCATTAGCTAATGTGATACAAAGATAGACAGATGTAGAAAAAACAGAGGTTTATGTCACAGAAGCACACTGTGTTTAGAAGCTTAGAAGCACACTAAACATTTACATTTTCCAGTGCTACACAAAATTTTAACCACTTCTGTCTTTCAAAATATCAGATATACCAGGACCACCAATCAACTTTGTATTTGAAGATATTAGAAAGACCTCAGTCATCTGTAAATGGGAACCACCCCTTGATGATGGTGGCAGTGAAATTTTAAACTACACTTTGGAAAAGAAAGACAAGACAAAACCTGACTCAGAATGGATTGTCGTCACTTCAACACTTAGACATTGCAAATATTCAGTGACAAAGTTGATTGAAGGAAAAGAGTACCTCTTCCGCGTCAGAGCTGAAAATAGGTTTGGGCCTGGACCACCATGTGTTTCAAAGCCACTTACAGCTAAAGATCCATTTGGTGAGGATCTTTAGCATTTAAACTTTGCCTTTTTATCATATGTTGGTATATATATTATCACAGCTTGTAAACTTGAATTTTCACGTCATGCTAGGGAATTAATTCAAATATGCCTTTTTAATTTTAATCAGAACCACCTGATGCACCCGATAAGCCCATTGTGGAAGATGTCACCAGTAACAGTATGCTAGTGAAATGGAATGAACCAAAAGATAATGGAAGCCCCATCTTGGGTTACTGGCTTGAAAAACGTGAGGTGAATAGCACACACTGGTCTCGTGTCAACCGAAACCTTCTGAATTCTTTGAAGACCAATGTAGAAGGCCTATTAGAGGGACTCACCTATGTCTTCAGAGTATGTGCCGAAAACGCAGCTGGACCTGGAAAGTTCAGTCCCCCCTCAGATCCCAAAACAGCACGTGATCCAATCTGTAAGTAATTCCTTAAGAAGAAAGTGGGGTATAGCATGGTCACTATAATTAACAGTACTGTTTTATATGCTTGAAAGTTGTTGAGAGTGTAGATCTTAAGTGTTACCAAACGTGGTAATTATGTGAGGGAGTGGTGGTGTTAACTAACGTCATTGTGGCAATCATTTTGCAATATATGCATGTATCAAATCATCACATTGTACACCTTAAACTTACATGCGTCGTATGTCAATAATATCTCAGTCAAGCTGGAAAAAAATCAAACTAAATACTAGCAATGACTGACTATAGACAAATGTTGAGGTTGCAGTGTAAAATTTTAAACATCTGTATTTATAACTTAAAAGCTTCACAAAGCAATAATTACCCATATTACATGCAACACACTGTGGAAAAAAAAAAGTGGGGTCACGTAAGCTACTGCGCATTTTAAAACCATCAGTGAGTTGTTTTTTTTTTTAAATAAATTTATTTATTTATTTATTGGCTGCATTGGGTCTTCGGTGCTGAGTGCAGGCTTTCTCTAGTTGCGGCGAGCGGGGGCTACTCTTTGTTGCGGTGAGTGGGCTTCTCATTGCGGTGGCTCCTCTTGTTGTGCAGCACAGGGTCTAGGCACACGGGCTTCAGCAGTTATGGCACGTGGGCTCAGTAGTTGTGGCTCGTGGGCTCTAGAGCGCAGGCTCAGTAGTTGTGGCACACAGGCTTAGTTGCTCTGTGGCATGTGGGATCCTCCCAGACCAGGGCTCGAACCCGTGTTCCCTGCATTGGCAGGCAGATTCTTAACCACTGTGCCGCCAGGGAAGTACCCATCAGTGAGTTTTGATTTCTGTGTCTGCATTCATTCTAGCTCCACCTGGGCCACCTGTCCCAAGAGTCAATGACACAAGTTCCACAACTATTGAACTAGCATGGGAACCCCCAGCTTTCAATGGTGGTGGGGAAATTGTTGGCTACTTTGTTGATAAGCAGCTGGTTGGCACAAATGAATGGTCCCGCTGCACAGAGAAGATGATCAAGGCCCGTGAGTACACTGTCAAAGAAATCCGAGAGGGCGCCGATTACAAACTTCGAGTGAGCGCTGTCAACGCTGCAGGTGAAGGACCGCCTGGAGAAACAGAACCCGTTACTGTGGCTGAACCACAAGGTACTTAAATAAGATGATGGATATTTTCCCAGTACGAGATTTTTTTTTTTTTTCCATCTTTCTTGGGCTAATGTATGACTGTTCTCTTTCAACAGAGCCTCCAAATGTGGAACTAGATGTTTCTGTCAAGGCTGGAATACAGATCGTGGCTGGGAAGACTCTCAGAATTCCAGCTGTGGTAACTGGTCGTCCAGTGCCAACAAAAGTGTGGACCAAAGAAGAAGGAGAGCTGGATAAAGACCGTGTTGAAATAGAGAACGTTGGAACCAAATCTGAACTAATTATCAAGAATGCATTAAGAAAAGATCATGGCAGATATGTGATTACAGCTACCAATAGCTGTGGTTCTAAATTTGCAGCAGCCCGGGTAGAAGTTTTTGGTAAGGAATATTACATGGATTTCCACAGGATTTTTCCTAAGTGATACTATCTATCTTATTGCATTGATTTTTTTGTTGCCGTTTTATTTTTCAGATGTCCCTGGTCCAGTTCTTGATTTGAAACCCGTTGTAACAAACAGAAAAATGTGTCTGCTTAACTGGTCTGATCCAGCAGATGATGGAGGAAGTGATATCACGGGCTTTATTATTGAAAGAAAGGATGCTAAGATGCATACTTGGAGACAACCAATAGAGACTGAGAGATCTAAATGTGACATCACAGGTCTCCTTGAGGGACAAGAATATATGTACCGTGTGATTGCCAAGAACAAGTTTGGCTGTGGCCCTCCTGTTGAAATAGGACCAATTCTTGCAGTTGACCCACTAGGTAAAAAAGAAGGTTTTCATTGTGTATATAAAGTCAATACTGATTGCTTCTAGTTATGTCACTTATGTATAGAGCTTTATGGCTTCAAACTCCCAACAATCTCAAGATCTATAGCTGGAATAATGAGAAAGTAATGAGAAAGGTAAACTAAATAACTACCAGCAACTTTATACCATGTTTACAATAATTTCAATGTAATTTTTGCACAAAACTGGGCATAGTTTTGCGTGCTGAAGAACCTGCATCACTGGAGCTTAGCATAACCTAAAAATAGTTTAGAAATATTACATCTTAGTAAGAAAATACACTGGAGTAATTAATTTAATAGTCCAGTAGTCAAAGAGAGTTCATTGTTTTTGAAAGATTACAGGACAGAAAACTGCCTTAGCGTAAATGCTTTAGTCTTCCTTTAGCCCCTCAAGTAGTCCCCAGACTGGAAGGATGAGGGAGCACACCAAAACCAGAAAGAGCCACCAAAGAATGGAAACCCAACCAAAGGAGATCTCCTTGACCAGTATAAACAAACAGGAAGCCCTAATATTGCACACGCTTGGTAATGCATGCTGACATCCCATCCTAGAAAGCCAAGTCTTTGAGGATGCCCCGTTCCCCAAGAGACAGAGGAGTTATTCCTCCTCCACCACCACCACCACCACCACCACCACCCAAAAACAGGAACAAAATTACCTCCTCACTGTAACAGCTCATCTCAAAATGTCTACTACAGCTCAGGTTGTGCCAGAAAGAACAGAACAGGGTTGGACTTCTACCACTAAGCTCTGCTTCTGGTTGCGATAACAGTCAAGAGTGGATTGGGTCTAGTTTCACCATGCAAAGCTTATTCTTTCTATCTTGTCCTTCAGGACACAAAACTACAGCAGCATTATATAAATTCTCTTTCCACCCCCTGTTAAACCCACACTTGAGGCAACATGGTCCAAAGTGTGTTCAGTAGACATACGCATTTTCTGTTAATAAGAAAGGAACACTTGCTCTCAGCTGGTCACTCAAAGCAAAACTTCACAGACAGCCCTCCTAGGTCATTAAAATTAGAAGCTTTCCCACTGACAGAGGTAAAATATCTAAAATGCTAAATATAAAAAAGCATACATGCACCTCAATTTTTAATCAATAATCTTGACTATAGAGTTTACTAAGAAAAATTCTGACTATATGAATGCCTATAATTCTGTTAACTGAGATATTCTGAGGATTTTAAAGACAGATGCAACAATATGCTGAACAGAAACCTATTTTTCACATAATTAATCCGAATTGAAATGTGATTTCTTACATGAATACTTATTTCATTCTTGTCATTTCAACCTGCCTCTGGTTAAAGGTCCTCCAACGTCTCCCGAGAGGCTTACATATACGGAAAGGACCAAGTCCACTATCAACCTTGACTGGAAAGAGCCCCGCAGTAATGGTGGCTGCCCCATCCAAGGCTATATCATTGAAAAACGGCGTCATGACAAACCTGACTTTGAAAGAGTTAACAAGCGACTCTGCCCAACCACATCTCTTCTGGTTGAAGATCTTGATGAACACCAAATGTATGAGTTCCGTGTCAAGGCCGTCAACGAAATTGGTGAAAGCGAACCATCCCTGCCTCTTAATGTGGTCATACAAGATGATGAAGGTGTTGAATCTGAACATAATAATCATTTTAATGCACTTTATCTCATAGGTTGAGCAAACATCCTTATGACTTTGCTATTTTTTTCCCCCTTTCCCTTCTCTTTGCAGTGCCTCCAACTATTAAGTTGCGCCTGTCTGTTCGAGGAGACACCATCAAAGTTAAGGCGGGAGAGCCTGTTAACATCCCTGCAGATGTGACAGGCCTTCCAATGCCTAAAATTGAGTGGTCCAAGAATGAAACTGTGATTGAAAAACCCACCGATGCACTTAAGATAACCAAGGAAGAAGTATCCCGAAGTGAGGCAAAGACTGAGCTTAGCATTCCCAAAGCAACCCGGGAGGACAAAGGCACTTACACGGTGACTGCCTCTAATCGCCTTGGCTCAGTGTTCCGAAATGTCCATGTCGAGGTATTCGGTAAGTGACACGCTTTCTTATAAAAAAAAGAAATCCAGTGTCTAAGAATTTGCTTCTCAATCTCCTCCTTTGGTTCCTTTTCAGATCGTCCATCCCCACCAAGAAATCTTGCTGTTGTTGACATTAAAGCTGAATCTTGCCACTTAACGTGGGATGCCCCTCTAGACAATGGTGGGGGTGAAATCACCCATTATGTCATTGACAAACGCGATGCAAGCAGGAAGAAAGCTGAATGGGAAGAAGTCACCAACACTGCTGTAGAGAGGAGATATGGGGTAAACTCTTCTAAGTATTTTCTTATGCACACTTAAAGGACATAACCCTGAATTAACATCATTCTAGCATGACCTTGGAATTTAATGATTAAACTCAAAACCACACACAAAAAGCTTAAGTATAGTTTTTAGCATCTTGCACATAAAGCCACTTAGTAAATACTTTGATATACAGATCCTCTTTTACTTGAGAGAGCCACTATTAGGTGCAATAAATTTACACATTCTCATTTTAAAAGACTTTCTCCATGTTTGAGTGGAGAAACTCAGATAACTGAGTTTATAGAAGTATTTCTTTTTACAGTCTTCCCTACCAGAATAACTGGAATTTTAAAACAAGTGAAAATCAATGTAAGTATATTGTTTTTAAGAAATTATTGTTCATCTGATTTCTAGATCTGGAAACTTATCCCCAATGGTCAGTATGAGTTCCGAGTTAGGGCAGTGAATAAATACGGAACCAGCGATGAATGCAAATCAGATAAAGTGGTCATTCAAGATCCTTATCGCACTCCTGGACCTCCGGGAAAGCCAACAGTTTTGGAGCGCACCAAAGGGTCGATGCTAGTGAGCTGGACTCCTCCTCTGGACAACGGCGGCTCTCCAATTACTGGCTACTGGCTGGAGAAGAGAGAAGAGGGAGGTGCCTACTGGTCACGTGTTAGCCGAGCACCGATAACCAAAGTGGGATTGAAAGGCGTGGAATTTAATGTTCCCCGTTTGATTGAAGGTGTTAAATACCAGTTCAGAGCGATGGCAATAAATGCTGCAGGAGTTGGCTCTCCCAGTGAACCATCAGACCTAGCTGTTGCAGGAGATCCCATATGTAAGTATGCTTCCATTTCTGGAATTTATCAAGGGCAAAGCCACTAGATGGATAGCTCTGCTCTTAAATTTCTTGTATATTCCTATGCCAAATTATTTCACTTATTAAAATAAAAAGTTTCATACTTACATAGACTATCAGAAGTATATGTGTGTGTATACATATATACACACTATGCACACATATCTAATATGTACATATACATGTATATGCATACACATACATACAAAAACTCATACAGTGTTTAAACACTTAGATTAAATCTAGTATTGTATGAGGAATCACAATAATAAAGACCCTGGACTATAAGCTCCTCTCTGCTCCCATACCTTAAATAAACCTCTCTCTCATTAATTAGCTACTGTGGAAATAATCTCCCTCACTAAACAGTCAGACCCTCCAGTAGGAGTTCAACAAAAGCAAAAGTTGTTAAATTTTCAATAGTATATATTGAATAAAGATATAAGATCTTCAAGCACAGTCTGTGAGGTCAAATAAAAGAAAGAAACAATTCTGAAAGATCTATGAGCAGATCGGTTCAAAAATTAAAATACCATGGCCTTAATGATTAACTTCATTTGCTATATAAATGGATTTTCTATGGGAAAAAAAATTCAGCTATTTGTTCAAAAGACTTAAAATAATCTAAGTTCTATACAGAGCATACATAAAAAATGAATTAGTCATTCATCCTGCAAGCTGGTAGTAAACATATGCTATGTGCAAAGAGCTGTCCTAGGCACTGGAGAGGAAAGAGCTATGGTTAAAAAGATGAATGGAGTAAAAGAATTTCCATAATCGTAAAGCACTGTCAGAAATGTGATGGATTGTCACCCGATGAGGGACAGCGTCAATGGCTACAGTAAAGGGCTTAAGATTAGTTTGTGTTCAAAGGTTTACCAGCTAATGATGAAATCATTTTTTAATTTTAATTTTATGGTAGGTTCAATTAAAATAAGCTTTTAGTAGAGAATACTGCAGAATCTCTTCAAAGGGACCTCAAAAGTAAAATAGCTTTTCACCGATTGTGTGTAAATAGAGTATTTCTCTATCTAGAGCTAGTCAGTAATCTTTCTACTCCCAGTTAGTTGTTTGCTTTCTTTGTTTTAGCATTAATGCTAAATGAAAATAGATTTTCTTATATTTCTCTTCTCTAGAAGGTAATTTATTCCTTTGGCATTCCTATTTTAATATTTTAATAGATTAAAAATAAGATATGATCAGGTATAGTAAAACATTCTTACAGTATATAAATCTATCATCCCACCAGCTTCAAAATCTGACTTTTTTTAATTTATTTTTTTTTATTAGATCCACCTGGGCCACCTTCTCGCCCAGAGGTCAAAGATAAAACAAAGTCAAGCATCTCACTAGCATGGAAACCTCCAGCCAAAGACGGTGGCAGTCCGATCAAAGGATACATTGTAGAAATGCAAGAAGAAGGTACTACTGACTGGAAAAGCGTAAACGAACCAGACAAACTTCTAACTACCTGTGAATGTGTGGTGCCGAATTTGAAAGAGCTCAGGAAGTACAGATTCCGAGTGAAAGCTGTCAATGAAGCTGGTGAATCTGAACCAAGTGATACAACTGGAGAGATCCCTGCCACTGATATTCAAGGTACTAGTCCTTAATCCATTTATGTATTCATCTTTTGATCTTATTATGAAATTGATTCATTTGTTGAAGACACGTCAATTACGTTTTTGAAAAAGGTGAGCTAAATCCTGTTATATTATCCATGGTATTACAGAGGTACCAGAAATTTTCATTGACATTGGAGCACAAGACTGTCTGGTATGTCAAGCTGGCACACAGATTAGGATTCCTGCTGTCATCAAGGGACGACCGACACCAAAATCATCTTGGGAATTTGATGGAAAGGCAAAGAAGGCAATGAAGGTAAGAAAATTATAATTCTCTGCATCTCCCATTGACTCACTCTAAGGAATATTTACACTATAACTGACTATCTTCTTTTCTAATAGGATGGGGTTCATGACATACCTGAAGATGCACAGGTAAAAAAAAACAAAAAACTGAAATGATTCAGAATCGGATTGACTTCAATACTACTATGATTTCATTCAGTGTATGACTGCTGTTTTCTTTGTACAGCTGGAGACTGCTGAAAACTCATCCGTAATTATTATTCCGGAATGTAAACGATCCCATTCAGGCAAATACAGCATCACAGCCAAGAACAAAGCAGGACAAAAGACTGCAAATTGCAGAGTTAAAGTCATGGGTAAGAAAGACTTTAGAAGTTATTATGGAACAAGAACAAATTATTTAAAACAAGGCACCACTGTTTATATTGTGATTTGCATCCAACAGACGTACCAGGGCCACCCAAAGATCTGAAAGTCAGTGACATCACAAGGGGTAGTTGCAGGCTTACATGGAAGATGCCGGATGATGATGGAGGAGACAGGATCAAAGGCTATGTTATTGAGAAGAGGACTATTGATGGAAAAGCTTGGACTAAAGTCAATCCAAACTGTGGAAGCACTTCATTTGTAGTTCCTGACCTCATCTCTGAACAGCAATACTTCTTCCGCGTGCGGGCACAAAACCGTTTTGGTATTGGTGCTCCCGTGGAAACCATTCAGAGGACCACTGCCAGAGATCCAATATGTAAGTTTTTAAGTCTAAGATTAAAGTAGCTTCCTAAGCTTGAAATATATTGTTATAAATAATGATTAATACTTTCTTTAACTATTTTTAAAGATCCTCCTGATCCCCCTATTAAACTCAAGATTGGCCTCATAACAAAGAACACAGTACACCTGTCATGGAAACCCCCAAAGAATGATGGGGGCTCCCCGGTCACCCACTATATTGTTGAGTGCCTTGCGTGGGATCCTACTGGGACAAAGAAAGAAGCATGGAAACAGTGCAATAAGCGTGATGTGGAAGAACTGGAGTTTACGGTGGAAGACCTGGTAGAGGGTGGGGAATATGAATTCAGAGTCAAAGCTGTCAATGCCGCAGGAGTCAGCAAACCTTCAGCCACTGTTGGCCCCGTGACTGTCAAAGACCAGACATGTAAGTACCAATGCGTTATCTATCAGAGAATGTCCTCTTCGTGAATGCCTTCCTAGATACTCAAGAACAGTCCAAAATAAAGAGATGTCTCTGTACGTCAGAAGCTACCATGGGTTCAGTCTGGACGTGGGCCCATTACCCAATCACTCATGCCCTCAACTTGCACAGAATTATCATATTTCCATACATATTACCTTTCCCTTACTGAAAGGAGATACTGTTTGGAATTTCCTTACTCTAATTTTTCTCCATGGCAGGCTGTTTTACTTACCAGAAGTTAAAACAGTTCCTCTGCATGCTCCTCAAAAAGGGCAGAAAGTAACCAATTATTTGCTTAGCAACTGCTGAGACCCATTTATCTTCACAATCGAGTTTCTTTTTCTTAAGTAGAAACTTATATACCATCACAGCCATGAATAATCTGGGAACAGCAGCAAAGGAAATGAGACTGAATGTCCTTGGCAAAGGTTATGTGGTTTTATTAAAACTACATGACTTTCTCTATTTGAGAAAAAGATATATCTACTTTAAGAGATAAAATATCCACACAAATATGGTAATAATTAATTCTTCCTCTCATTATTGTTACCATCATTACTGCTGTGTATTTGTTAGTTCTCTCTTCTAAATATAGGAAAGCTGTAGTCACTACTCCCTGTGCATATTCTTATACTAAATTCATGAAAAATGGAAAATTGCTTTGCCTCTATTAGCAGTTAGTTATATTTCTTAACAGGGGAATTCATCTCAGAACGAACAAAGTAGGTCCCCTCATTAACTCTGCATAAATATTAGGGAATATCAGGAAAGAACTCCCAAGTCTAAGATACTATAGTTTCACTTCTCTCTGCCCTTTTTCAATATCTACAATCATAATGATGCCAGGTAAGAGAGAGACAGTAGGTGATACATAGCCACATGTAGATCAATAGAGGATGATGACCACATATGCCTGTTCCCTAAACTGGTATAAATTAACTGAAGACAGATCTGTTCTTTATGTCAGGTAGGGCTATAAAGCCTGCTTATAGTAGATCAAATAACTTTATCATCACTGTGAATTCTACTTTCGATCCTTTAGTGTTTTTTTATGTTCCTAATGACAACTTTTTTTTTTTTTTAATAATCTAGGCCCACCTTCAATTGAGCTAAAAGAATTCATGGAGGTTGAAGAAGGAACTGATGTTAGCATCGTGGCCAAAATTAAAGGTGTGCCATTCCCGACACTAATCTGGTTTAAAGCTCCTCCAAGGAAGCCTGATAACAAAGAACCTGTTGTCTACGACACCCATGTCAACAAACTGGTGATGGATGATACCTGCACTCTAGTGATTCCACAGTCTCGCAGGAGTGACACTGGCTTATATACCATCACAGCTGTGAATAATCTGGGAACAGCATCAAAGGAAATGAGGCTGAATGTCCTTGGTAAAGATTACATGGTTTTATTAAAACTACGATTTTCTGTCCATAAATGTAATATCTGTCTTTAAGATCATTCTCCTAATAAAGTTTTCTTTTTTTAAATCATTTTAGGTCGCCCTGGCCCTCCAGTGGGACCAATAAAGTTCGAATCTATTTCAGCAGATCAAATGACACTATCTTGGCTTCCACCTAAAGATGATGGTGGGTCTAAGATTACAAACTACGTAATTGAGAAAAGAGAAGCTAACAGGAAGACATGGGTGCGTGTCTCCAGCGAACCTAAAGAGTGCACATACACAATTCCAAAATTGCTAGAAGACCATGAATATGTATTCCGAATCATGGCCCAGAATAAATATGGCATTGGGGAACCTCTTGACAGTGAACCAGAAACAGCAAGAAACCTCTTCTGTAAGTAGGACATGTTTCACATTCAAAGTCATTCTTATTTGTGTTTTTCAAAATTTCTTATAAATCACTGTGATTTTTGTCACAGCTGTCCCTGGAGCACCAGATAAACCAACAGTTAGCAGTGTGACTCGAAACTACATGACTGTCAACTGGGAAGAGCCAGAATACGATGGAGGCTCTCCTGTTACAGGATACTGGCTAGAAATGAAAGACACCACTTCAAAGAGATGGAAGAGAGTTAACCGAGATCCTATCAAAGCCATGACTTTGGGTGTTTCTTATAAGGTGACTGGTCTTATTGAAGGTTCTGATTATCAATTCCGGGTATACGCAATCAATGCTGCTGGTGTGGGTCCAGCAAGTCTGCCATCAGACCCAGTGACTGCTAGAGATCCCACTGGTAAGCCTTAAAACCATTCTTCCCCCCACCCCACCAAAAGTGCCATGGAAAAGTCAAGAATACTAACGCATACTGGTTCTTTCCAGCCCCTCCTGGACCTCCATTTCCCAAAGTCACAGACTGGACTAAATCATCTGCGGATTTGGAGTGGTCTCCCCCACTAAAAGATGGTGGATCCAAAATAACGGGATACATCGTTGAATATAAAGAAGAAGGAAAAGAAGAATGGGAAAAGGTAGCTAACACTTGGCATTATGGAAATGTACTATGAATAAACTGAACACTTAGTAGTTATTCTCAATCCCATTAACTCCTAACTGTATTTTTTTATTAAGAAATCAGAAAAATAACATATAATTTAACTGATAATCCAAACATCTCTTAGGTCAAAAAACCTAATCAAAAGTTAAGTCATGTTATTGTTAACTTATCTTTTGGCTATAAAGCCTGAAAAGATGGAATAAATGATGCATATATGTGGAATCTAGAAAAATGGTACAGATGAACCAGTTTGCAAGGTAGAAATAGAGACACAGATGTAGAAAACAAACGAATGGACACCGAGGGAGGAAAGCAAGTGGCCGGGGGTGGGGTGGTGGTGGTGGGATGAACTGGGAGATTGGGATTGACATGTATACACTAACATGTATAAAACAGATAACTAATGAGAACCTGCTGTGTAATAAAATAAAATTCAAAAACAGAACCTATTTTATCAAATTATATAATAAAATGTACATAGATATATATATATAAAAGGATGGAACAAGTAAAAAGTACAGTTTTTTTTCAATCACTTGACAATATTTTCAAACATAATTCCTTCCATTCAGTATTTACCTGTAATATCTGATCCCTAGAACCTAAATTGGCAACAATTTTCCCAAAGAGAGTAAATATGCTGTTGCTATGCTTTGGAAAGCTATTAAAACAAAAAACTACAGTAGTCCCCCCACCGCGATTCCCAAGGGATATATTCCAAGACCCCAGTGGATGCCTGAAACCACGGATAGTACCGAGCTCTCTCTATATATACTATGTTTTTTCTTTATTAATGGGCAGGTAGCATATACAGCGTGAATATGATGGACAAAGGGATAGTTCACTTCCCGGGCAGGGATGGAGCAGGATGGCCCAAGATTTCATTACGTTACTCAGAATGGAACGCAATTTAAAACTGATGAATTGTTTATTTGTGGAATTGTTTTCCATTTAATACTTTTAGGTTTCCGTTGACTTCAAGTAAATGAACACAGAAAACAAAACCACGGATAAGAAAGGACTACTGTATTCTAATTATAAAATGCTTGTGATTTTTCCCTAGGCTAAAGAAAAAGAAGTGAGAGGAACAAAACTCGTTGTGACAGGATTAAAAGAAGGAGCATTCTACAAATTTAGAGTTAGAGCAGTCAACATTGCCGGCATCGGAGAACCTGGAGAAGTCACAGATGCCATTGAAATGAAGGACAGGATTGGTACTTACTAATATTTCTATTATTTTATCAATATTTGCATTTTGGATTGGGAATGAAAAGCACATTTGTTATTTTCAATTGTTTTCCAGTATTACCTGACCTTCAGTTAGATGCCAGTGTCAGAGACAGAATTGTGGTCCATGCTGGAGGGGTGATTCGGATCATCGCCTATGTATCTGGCAAGCCTCCTCCAACCGTTACCTGGAGTATGAATGAAAAAGCTTTACCTCAAGAGGCCACCATTGAGACCACAGCCATTAGCTCATCCATGGTCATCAAGAATTGCCAGAGGAGCCACCAAGGCATCTACGCTCTTCTTGCCAAAAATGCAGGGGGCGAAAGAAAGAAGACAATTATCGTTGATGTATTAGGTAACAACTTTCAATTCGTCCATGCGTCTTTAAAAAATAACACTTTATTTCATCTACAATAAAGCTATATTAGTTTTTAAAAAAACTATGTTACAAATATTTTGGAAAATAAGAAAAATCACCCACAATCCCATTGACCACTATTAGCATTTTTTAAAATTTCCTCCTTTTTTTATCCTAACCATATTTTATATGGCTGTACTCCTATATAAAGTCTTATGTGCTGCCTTTTTATATAATATGCCACCATAAGCATTTACTATGTTATCATATAGTTTTCATAAAAGCAGCTTTCCTGCAAATGTCCATGAATGTTTAACAATTTGCTAAGGTTGACCATTTTCACATCATAGGACCTGTCAGTTATCATAATAAGACAAAAGTCCCTTTGAAGGTGTCAGTATTCTAATTGAAGAGAAGCATCATATTTGGTTATCAATATTGCATTTCTTGTCACTGAATATCGAGTTGAACTCTACGAGGCTTGTTCATGCCTCTCACTGGCTGCTCTACTCCAGTGATTTGCTCAGAAAGTGAAGCCCTCCCACTCAGATCTCTCTCTCAACACATCTCTAGGCACAACCATACTCCAAACACACAGTTTTTATGTGAAAATAACCAGTTCTCTACTGAACATAATATTATGAAAACATGTTTTGCTTTCATTAGTGAAAATGGCATGCGGAAAAAGATCTCATTGAGCAATGGTCCTTCAAGCTTCTAGGTTGTTTCAAACTGCTAAACAGTCTTCTGTCCAATGGCTATTACTTTAAGAACTGGTGTACTTCCAGGTTAAATTTCAAACCTCTCAAAGGTCATTCTGAGATTTGGGGTCTCCTGTGCTGCTCAGATTCACTGGTCACCCAGAAAAAAATTCTCTCCCCCTTTCCCCTCTGGAGAGTAAACTGGACACAAAAAGTAGTCATGCCACTCTTCACCCCTCTCCTGTCTCCCTCTGTGCATTTTCCTCCCAACATTGCCCTCTTATCTGACTCACAAATTACCAAAAAAAAATGTGTGTGTGTGTGTGTGTGTATGTGTGTGTGTGTGTGTGTGTGTGTATATATATATATATATATATATATATATATATATATATATATGTGTGTGTGTGTGTATAAAACTGTTCCTTCAGTTTCTACTAAAGCAGGGGCAACCAGTAACTACTGCAAACCTACTTCATTTTAAAATATGGTTGAATATATTGTGTATGTGTGTGTGTGTGTGTGTGTGTGTATATATATATATATATATATATATATGTGTGTGTGTGTATAAAACTGTTCCTTCAGTTTCTACTAAAGCAGGGGCAACCAGTAACTACTGCAAACCTACTTCATTTTAAAATATGGTTGAATATAGACACAAGGAAAGAAAAAAACCAAATCAATTAATAAACACAAAATCTCACTCTTTTCGTAACATTTTTGTCTCCCTTTTAAAAACAGAGGGTAACAAGTATTGAGCCCAGTAGTCCATTGACGTCAAACAACTGAAAACCTTTTCCTCCTATTTCCAGATGTGCCAGGTCCTGTTGGAATACCATTCCTGTCTCACAACCTAACCAACGACTCCTGCAAACTGACATGGTTTTCTCCAGAAGATGATGGAGGCTCTCCAGTCACCAATTATGTCATTGAAAAGCGGGAAGATGACCGCAGAGCGTGGACCCCAGTGACATACACAGCTACACGACAAAATGCCACCGTCCAGGGTCTCATTCAAGGAAAAGCCTACTTTTTCCGAATTGCAGCTGAAAATAGTATTGGCATGGGCCCGTTTGTTGAGACAACAGATGCGCTTGTCATAAGAGATCCAATAAGTAAGTACAATTTAAAACAATTTCATCTTTAATCACTTTTTCACTCATTTAATAAAAGACTATAGTGACAAAGTAGGTACACAAATGCCAAATATTTCATTCATTTGGCAAGCATTCATTAGGAAAATACGTAGTCTCTGATGTTGGTAGTATTTGAACGTGACTGTGAAAGAGATTGTGGGAATATATATGATTCTTCAAATCCTCCCATGTAATACTACATGGATTCTTTTTTTAATTTCCAACTTAATGGCATGAACATGAAGTATTTTCCTAACTCTAAAACTACCAACTCTGGGGACTTCCCTGGCAGTCCAGTGGTTAGGACTCCGAGCTTCCAGTGTGGTGGGGTGGCGGGCGGGTTCGATCCCTGCTCAGGGAACTAAGATCCCACAGGCTGTGTGGCGCGGCCAAAACATTAATGTTTAATGGGGGACTTTGCTGAATTATTTGGCCTCAATGAACCTCTATTTCCTCATCTGGAAATTAGATTGTATTGAGTGCCTTTCAGCTCTACTCATTTTATGTTGAGATTTCTTTTGTTACTTATCAAAACGAATAGTTTAATGTTTAAATGCAATCCTCGGGCTTCCCTGGTGGCGCAGTGGTTGAGAGTCCGCCTGCCAATGCAGGGGACACAGGTTCATGCCCCGGTCCGGGAAGATCCCACATGCCACGGAGCGGCTGGGCCCATGAGCCATGGCCGCTGAGCCTGCGCGTCCGGAGCCTGTGCTCCAAAACGGGAGAGGCCACAGCAGTGAGAGGCCCGCGTACCACAAAAAAAAAAAAAAAAAAAAAAAACGCAATCCTCAAAAGGCATTATTTACTACATTTTCTATTACATTCTTAACATGACATTCGTCTCACTGTCATTCCACACTTGCAGCTGTACCAGAGCGTCCTGAAGACCTAGAAGTCAAAGAAGTTACTAAAGATTCTGTTACTCTGACTTGGAATCCCCCTAAGTATGATGGCGGATCCGAAATTATCAACTATGTCCTAGAAAGCCGTCTCATTGGAACTGAGAAGTTCCACAAAGTTACAAATGACAACTTGCTTAGCAGGAAGTACAGTGTGAAAGGCTTAAAAGAAGGCGATACCTATGAGTACCGTGTCAGTGCCGTCAATATTGTTGGACAAGGCAAACCATCATTTTGCACCAAGCCAATCACTTGCAAGGATGAGCTAGGTATGTGTCAAATGCAGCTTACACTTTGAAAACGTGTACACTTATAGGTTTACCTTAAGACATCAAACTGACTTTCCTTTATACATTTCAGCTCCTCCAACGCTTGAGCTCGACTTCAGAGATAAACTCACGATTCGAGTTGGTGAAGCTTTTGCCCTCACTGGCCGTTACTCAGGCAAACCAAAGCCTAAGGTTACTTGGTTCAAAGATGAAGCTGATGTGCTAGAAGATGATTGCACTCATATAAAGACCTCGCCAACAACACTTGCTCTAGAGAAGCTCAAGGCCAAGCGTTCAGATTCTGGCAAATACTGTGTGGTTGTGGAGAACAGTACAGGCTCCAGGAAAGGTTTCTGTCAAGTTAATGTCGTTGGTAAGTATTATTTAGCAAGAATTAGAGACATTCTGTTCTTTCCAAAGCAGAAGTGGAAATAATATTTTGTGGTGTGATTTTTTTTTTTTCCTCAGACCGTCCTGGACCACCGGTAGGACCAGTTGTTTTTGATGAGGTGACCAAAGATTACATGGTTATCTCTTGGAAGCCACCTTTAGATGACGGAGGCAGTGAAATTACTAATTACATTATTGAGAAGAAGGAAGTGGGCAAAGACGTTTGGATGCCTGTGACATCTGCAAGTGCTAAAACAACATGCAAAGTTTCTAAACTGCTTGAAGGAAAAGATTATATTTTCCAGATACGTGCTGAAAATCTGTATGGAATAAGTGATCCTCTGGTGTCTGATTCAATGAAAACCAAAGATCGTTTCAGTATGCATCATATTTCTTTTCAGTGATTCAATGTTTGATATTGTTAACGGGAAGAACTAAATTTCTAACATATTTTGCTAATGTTTGTTATAGGGGTTCCTGATGCACCTGACCAGCCAATTGTTACAGAAGTTACCAAAGACTCTGCATTAGTCACCTGGAACAAGCCAAACGATGGAGGAAAGCCCATCACAAACTACATCCTGGAAAAGAGGGAAACTATGTCTAAACGATGGGCTAGAGTTACCAAAGAGCCTATCCATCCATACACTAAGTTTACGGTTCCTGATCTTCTAGAAGGGTGTCAGTATGAATTCCGGGTTTCTGCAGAAAACCAAATTGGTATTGGAGACCCAAGCCCACCATCCAAACCAGTCTTTGCTAAAGATCCAATTGGTATAGTACTAAAGCATTCTTTCAGCTTTCATTTTATCCAACTTTGTTTTCAGCTATACTCTAACTCCTTTTTGGTTTTCTCTTTTATTATGTAGTGAAACCAAGTCCACCTATTAATCCTGAAGCAATAGGTACAACACATAATTCAGTTGATCTAACCTGGCAGCCACCACGTCATGATGGTGGGAGCAAGATTCTGGGTTATATTGTTGAATACCAGAAAGTTGGAGATGAAGAATGGAAAAGAGCCAATCACACTCCTGAGTCATGTCCTGAAACTAACTATAAAGTCACTGGTCTTCAGGATGGTCAATCCTATAAGTTCAGAGTAATAGCAGTCAACGTAGCCAGTGAATCAGATCCAGCTCATGTTCCCGAGCCAGTGCTAGTAAAAGACAGATTTGGTGAGTGTAATGTTCTCAGCTGCCTTTGCAAGGAAGACAGGTTTCATTGTCTATGCTTAAGTGTAAAATATATTAACAAAACAAATCTGTAAGTCCTGTTCTCTTCATTCTAGAACCCCCCGAGTTGATTCTTGATGCCAACATGGCAAGAGAACAACACATAAGGGTTGGTGATACTCTAAGACTTAGTGCTGTCATCAAAGGGGTGCCGTTCCCAAAAGTAACTTGGAAAAAAGAAGACAGAGAGGCTCCAACTAAAGCAAGGATTGATGTTACTCCAGTTGGTAGCAAGCTTGAAATCTGTAATGCTGCCCACGAAGATGGTGGAATGTATTCCTTAACAGTGGAGAATCTAGCTGGTTCAAAAACTGTCTCAGTAAAAGTACTTGTATTAGGTAAGAATTTTAGTACTTGTGATGTACTTAATGCAACAGCATATAAAAGTAACTCTAAATACATTTTTAGTTATCTGGATTAAATCACTTATATAACTGCATTACTTAACACTTTTCAGATAAGCCTGGGCCACCTAGAGATCTGGAAGTCAGTGAAGTTAGGAAAGATTCTTGTTACCTTACTTGGAAGGAACCACTGGATGATGGTGGTTCTGTTATTACAAATTATGTGGTTGAGAGGAGAGATGTTGCCAGTGTCCAGTGGTCACCTCTTTCAACTACATCAAAGAAAAAGAGCCACTTTGCTAAACATCTTACTGAAGGCAATCAGTATCTCTTCCGAGTAGCTGCTGAGAACCAGTATGGACGTGGTCCTTTTGTAGAAACGTCTAAACCCATCAAGGCTCTGGATCCCCTACGTAAGTTGCTCTCTTTGGATACAAAAGTACTGTTTTACTGTTTTGAGAATATTGTTTATTCATCATAACTTCTTCTTCTTAAAAGATCCTCCAGGGCCACCCAAGAACCTACACCATGTAGATGTTGACAAGACTGAAGTCTCCCTTGTTTGGAATAAGCCAGACCGTGATGGTGGCTCTCCAATCACTGGATATTTGGTGGAATATCAAGAAGAGGGCACCCAAGACTGGATTAAGTTCAAGACTGTGACAAACTTAGAGTGTGTTGTTACCGGACTACAGCAAGGAAAGACCTATAGATTCCGTGTAAAAGCTGAAAACATTGTGGGTCTTGGTCTTCCTGACACAACTATCCCAATAGAATGTCAAGAAAAACTAGGTAATTTTTAGATTGGAATTATTTTCTTTCTTTTTAAAATTATTCATATTGTGAAAATCAAAATCTAATTTCCTCATGTTTCCTTTCCAGTGCCTCCATCTGTGGAGCTGGATGTGAAATTAATTGAAGGCCTTGTGGTAAAAGCTGGAACTACAGTCAGATTCCCTGCCATTATAAGAGGTGTACCTGTTCCTACTGCAAAGTGGACAACCGATGGGAATGAGATTAAAACAGATGAACACTATACAGTTGAAACTGACAACTTCTCATCAGTACTCACCATTAAGAACTGCTTAAGGAGAGACACTGGGGAACATCAGATCACAGTTTCCAATGCAGCTGGCACCAAAACAGTGGCTGTACATCTTACTGTTCTTGATGTTCCTGGTCCACCAACAGGCCCTATTAATATTCTGGAAGTTACCCCTGAACATATGACTATCTCATGGCAGCCACCTAAGGATGATGGAGGAAGCCCTGTGATAAATTATATTGTTGAGAAAAAAGACACAAAGAAAGACACATGGGGTGTTGTCTCTTCAGGAAGCAGTAAGACAAAGCTGAAAGTCCCACATCTGCAGAAGGGCTGTGAATATGTCTTCCGAGTGAAAGCAGAGAATAAGATTGGTGTTGGCCCTCCCCTTGACTCCATACCTACTGTTGCTAAACATAAGTTTAGTCCTCCATCCCCCCCTGGTAAACCAGTAGTTACTGACATTACTGAAAATGCTGCAACAGTGTCTTGGACTCTGCCAAAATCTGATGGTGGCAGTCCAATAACTGGTTACTATGTGGAACGTCGAGAAGTAACAGGCAAATGGATGAGGGTCAACAAAACACCTCTAGTGGACATGAAGTTTAGAGTGACTGGACTCTATGAGGGAAATACATATGAGTTTAGAGCTTTTGCTGAGAATCTTGCAGGACTAAGCAATCCGTCCCCAAGTTCTGATCCAATAAAAGCTTGCCGGCCCATCAAACCACCTGGACCACCTATTAATCCTAAGCTGAAAGACAAGACCAGAGAAACAGCTGACCTGGTGTGGACAAAGCCTCTCAGTGATGGTGGTAGCCCCATTCTGGGCTATGTAGTGGAATGTCAGAAAGTTGGAGCAACACAGTGGAGCAGGATTAATAAAGATGAACTCATTAGGCAATGTGCCTTTAGGGTACCTGGACTAATTGAAGGAAATGAGTACAGATTCCGTATAAAGGCAGCTAATATTGTGGGAGAGGGAGAGCCAAGAGAACTAGCAGAATCTGTGATTGCAAAGGACATCCTTCATCCTCCAGAAGTAGAACTTGATGTTACCTGTCGTGATGTTATTACCGTTAGAGTGGGTCAAACTATCCGCATTCTTGCTCGGGTCAAAGGCAGACCTCAACCAGACATAACTTGGTCCAAGGAAGGCAAGGTATTGGCCCGAGAAAAGCGGGTTGACCTAATTCACGATCTACCTCGTGCTGAGTTGCAAATTAAAGAAGCTGTTAGAGCTGATCATGGCAAGTATATCATCTCAGCTAAGAACAGCAGTGGACATGCCCAAGGTTCTGCTATCGTTAATGTCCTTGACAGACCTGGACCTTGCCAGAATTTAAAGATCAGCAACGTAACCAAAGAGAACTGTACTATTTCTTGGGCAAACCCTCTAGATAACGGCGGCTCAGAAATAACAAACTTCATAGTGGAATATCGCAAACCAAACCAGAAAGGCTGGTCAATTGTTGCTTCAGATGTCACTAAGCGATTAATCAAGGCCAACCTTTTAGCCAACCATGAATACTATTTCCGAGTTTGTGCAGAAAATAAAGTAGGTGTTGGGCCAACCACTGAAACAAAAACTCCAATTCTGGCTATTAACCCTATTGATAGACCAGGTGAGCCTGAAAACCTTCATATTGCAGATAAAGGAAAGACATTTGTCTACCTAAAATGGAGGCGGCCTGATTATGATGGCGGTAGCCCAAATCTATCATATCATGTTGAAAGGAAGCTGAAGGGCTCTGATGACTGGGAAAGAGTGCATAAAGGAAGCATTAAAGAAACCCACTACATGGTTGACAAATGTGTTGAAAACCAGATTTATGAGTTCAGAGTGCAAACGAAGAATGAAGGTGGGGAAAGTGACTGGGTGAAGACAAAGGAAGTTGTTGTAAAGGAAGACTTGCAGAAACCAGTACTCGATCTGAAATTAAGTGGTGTGCTAACTGTCAAAGCAGGGGACACCATTCGACTTGAGGCAGGTGTTAGAGGCAAACCATTTCCAGAAGTTTCATGGACGAAGGACAAAGATGCGACAGACTTAACAAGATCACCAAGGGTCAAGATTGCTACCGGTGGTGATTCGTCTAAATTTTCTCTTACTAAAGCAAAGCGAAGTGATGGTGGTAAATATGTAATTACAGCAACTAATATAGCTGGCAGTTTTGTGGCCTTTGCCACTGTCAATGTTTTAGATAAGCCTGGGCCTATAAGAAATCTGAAAATTTTTGATGTGTGTAGTGATAGGTGTTCTCTTCGCTGGGATCCACCAGACGATGATGGTGGCTGTGAAATCCAAAATTATATTTTAGAAAAATGTGAGAGCAAGAGAATGGTTTGGTCTACGTTTTCTGCTACTATCTTAACACCTGGTACTACAGTAACACGTCTCATAGAAGGGAATGAATATATTTTCAGAGTCCGTGCAGAAAATAAAATAGGCACAGGGCCTCCAACAGAAAGTAAACCAGTTATTGCAAAAACCAAATATGATAGACCTGGTCGCCCTGACCCCCCAGAAATCACTAAAGTAAGCAAAGAAGAGATGACTGTGGTTTGGACGCCACCTGAATATGATGGTGGAAAGTCCATCACAGGATACTATTTGGAGAAAAAGGAAAAGCATTCAACACGATGGGTCCCTGTCAACAAGAGTGCGATCCCTGAGAGACGTTTGAAAGTACAGAATCTCCTCCCAGGACATGAATATCAGTTCCGAGTCAAGGCAGAAAATGAAGTTGGAATTGGAGAACCAAGCTTGCCATCAAGGCCAGTGGTGGCAAAAGACCCCATAGGTATGATGTTCTTGCTTTTTCTGGTATTACACCAACTCTTAATCTCAGGCACAGAGGTATTAGACAAATAAGTTAAATCCACAGCATCAAAACTTTAATCTTAGCCAGCAGTTTTCCAAATAGATCTTTTACCAAATCGCCTGAAATGTACAGACAATGGTAGATTCTAATTTTATGAAGGAAAATAAGGAGGACTGAGTAATTGAGAAATTGAATGTACTATCTGCGGTTAATTAAGGATGGACTATATAGAATTACTCATTAACGTATCACTAGTAGTTGTTAACCGTGTGTAAATTTATTCTTATATAATTTACTTTCAGAACCACCTGGTCCACCAACCAATCTCAAAGTGGTTGATACAACCAAAAGTTCCATAACTCTTGGGTGGGGAAAACCGGTGTATGATGGTGGCGCACCAATCATTGGATATGTTGTGGAAATGAGACCAAAGAGACCAGATACATCACCTGATGAAGGCTGGAAAAGGTGTAGTGCTGCAGCGCAACTCGTTCTCATGGAATTTACCGTGACCAGCTTGGATGAAAACCAGGAATATGAGTTCAGGGTTTGTGCCCAAAACCAAGTTGGCATTGGGCGCCCTGCAGAACTAAAGGACGCTATTAAACCTAAAGAAATCCTAGGTGAGGCCCTATGTTATCACTTGATTCATTCATGTTTCACTTCTCACATGATTTCCCCACATTCTGAAGTCAACTGACGGCTTTCGTGTCATTTGCAGAACCTCCAGAGATTGATTTGGACGCCAGCATGAGAAAACTGGTCACAGTGAGAGCAGGATGCCCTATTCGACTATTTGCCATAGTGAGAGGGCGACCAGCCCCTAAGGTCACTTGGCGAAAAGTGGGTATTGATAACGTGGTCAGAAAGGGACAAGTTGATCTGGTTGATACTATGGCCTTCCTTGTCATCCCCAATTCTACCCGTGATGACTCAGGAAAATATTCCCTGACGCTTGTGAACCTGGCTGGAGAAAAGGCCGTGTTCGTGAATGTCAGAGTATTAGGTGGGTTATAAACAAGCGTCTTCCTCCCCTTCAAAAATGCCTTAGTTAATAAGGAGGCTGAGGGAACTTGTATATATGATTTTGTCGTCCTTCACAGATACTCCTGGACCTGTGTCTGATTTAAAAGTTTCGGATGTCACTAAAACATCATGCCACGTTTCCTGGGCCCCTCCCGAGAACGATGGTGGGAGCCAAGTGACACATTACATTGTGCAGAAACGTGACGCAGATAGAAAGACGTGGTCAACAGTCACCCCAGAAGTCAAGAAAACGAGCTTCCACATCACCAATCTTGTCCCTGGAACTGAGTATTTCTTCAGAGTAACTGCTGTCAATGAGTATGGCCCCGGCGTCCCAACAGACATCCCCAAACCAGTGCTCGCAACAGATCCTCTAAGTAAGTTACATCCTTTCTCCCTCCTTTTAACTCCAGTCCCCGACCTCAGCAAAATCAAGATACCGAAACATTGTACTCCACTAATGAAAGGGCCTTCACTTGTAGAAACCTAAACAGTACAAATAAATACCTAACTCACTCACTGAAGACTTTTTTGATCTGACTCATCCGTGTCCTTTTTACTTTCAACATCCCGAACCATAGCTTCCAAATACTTTGAAGCAAGTGGCATACGAAAACATTTATGCATATTTCCAAAGGGATGGATTAGGTTACCTGGGTGGTTTTTTCTTCTAGGTGAGCCGGATCCCCCCAGGAAACTAGAAGTTACTGAAATGACAAAGAACAGTGCTGCGTTAGCCTGGTTACCTCCCCTGCGCGATGGAGGTGCCAAGGTCGACGGCTACATCGTTAGTTACAGAGACGAAGAGCTGCCTGCAGGTCACTGGACAGAGTACTCGGTGGTGAAAGACCTCAGCCTTGTCGTCACCGGCCTCAAGGAAGGAAAGAAATACAAATTTAGGGTAGCGGCCAGAAATGCCGTCGGAGTCAGTTTGCCAAGAGAAGCTGAGGGAGTGTATGAAGCCAAAGCACAGCTGTGTAAGTAGTCAGAGTCGTTTTCCATGCGATAGAAGTTTGTGAGGATTTTCTTTTGACATGTAGATGTTTATCCCTGAAGAAGCTAGTTCCAGAAGTACTTGAAATATAGTAGAGAACAGTGGTTTGGAAACATCTGGACCCACGACAGGTAGTAAATACACCTTAAATCATGACACAGGACACACGTACATATATATGACTTAGAAAAAGTTTCTTAAAGCAACACCCATTCTTATCATGTATGCTGGCCTCAGATATTCTCAATTCGTTTTGATCCCATTCTCTTTACAAAGTTTTAGCAGTAATGCAAACATTAATTTGAATCCACTAACGGGTTGCAATCCACAATTTGAAAAGCACTAGTATAGTTCCCCATCAGAGGAAATTTAACCTCCCTGACAAATTAACGTATCTTTATCTTACTTTTAGTGCCACCCAAGATCCTTATGCCAGAGCAAATTATTATCAAAGCTGGGAAGAAACTCCGAATTGAAGCCCATGTGTATGGAAAGCCTCATCCGATCTGTAAATGGAAAAAAGGAGAAGATGAAGTTGTCACATCCAGCCACCTGGCAGTACATAAAGCAGACAATTCTTCAGTTCTGATCATAAAAGATGTTACTAGGAAAGACAGCGGTTACTATAGCCTCACTGCAGAAAACAGTTCTGGGACAGACACTCAGAAAATCAAAGTTATTGTCATGGGTAGGTTACGTGTTAGACAAATGGCCATCCAAATACGAGTATCATAAACATATTTTACAGTCAAATCCCTATTCTTACATTTCTTTCCTCTCGGTTCATGCAGACGTTCCTGGACCCCCTCAGCCTCCGTTTGACATTTCTGACATAGATGCCGATGCCTGCTCCCTGTCATGGCACATCCCCCTGGAGGACGGAGGCAGTAACGTCACCAATTACATAGTGGAGAAGTGTGACGTGAGCAGGGGTGACTGGGTGACAGCGCTAGCTTCAGTGACAAAAACTTCCTGCAGGGTTGGAAAACTGATCCCAGGCCAAGAGTATATCTTCCGGGTCCGTGCTGAGAATCGATTTGGCATTTCAGAGCCTCTCACATCTCCAAAGATGCTGGCTAAGTTCCCATTTGGTATGTTTCTTTCAGGAAGAAAAAAAAATTGTGTTTTCTTTCTAGTCTGTTACTTAGGCTAGAAACTGATATTTCCCTGAACTTCACCTCCAGATGTTCCCAGTGAACCCAAGAATGCACGAGTCACTAAAGTCAACAAAGACTGCATATTCGTGGCGTGGGATAGACCAGACAGCGATGGAGGGAGCCCCATTACCGGCTACCTGATTGAACGCAAAGAAAGAAACAGTTTACTCTGGGTGAAAGCTAATGATTCCCCTGTCCGGTCAACTGAATATCCCTGTGCTGGCCTGGTAGAAGGCCTTGAGTATTCATTCAGAATCTATGCCCTAAATAAAGCTGGACCCAGCCCACCCAGCAAACCAACTGAATATGTAACTGCGAGAACGCCAGTTGGTGAGTAATTTTTTTGAGTAATTTTTTTTTTTAAAGTATTATGAGGACACATTTAAATCTTGGAGTCTCTGAAGGTTACTATTTCCATTCAGGAATATGTTCTGGGTGATACTGTGAAACACAGAGTTTAAAATCTCTGCTGTTAAGATCAATGCTGAGAATATCTCTTTTGGTTTTAGATCCTCCTGGAAAGCCTGAAGTTATTGATGTTTCCAAGAGTACTGTGTCCCTCATCTGGGCCCGTCCAAAGCGTGATGGAGGCAGCAAAATTGCTGGCTATTTCGTAGAAGCTTGCAAACTTCCTGGTGATAAGTGGGTACGGTGTAATACTTCACCTCACCAGATTCCCCAGGAAGAGTACACAGCTACTGGCCTAGAAGAGAATGCTCAGTATCAATTTAGAGCAATTGCCAAGACTGCGGTAAACATCAGCCAGCCTTCTGAACCTTCTGATCCAGTGACTATCATGGCAGAAAATGGTAAGATTCTGTTGAACATCACAGGCAAAGGTGGACGGCACTCGTAATGTGTATTTCTCCTAATAAAAAACTAAATCTACACCTATGGAAATAAGGACAAGTAAAATGATAGGTACTTCGTATACAGACACTAAAAAATGATCATGGAGAATCTTAATAATATGCTAAACTAAAAAACAGGATACAAACCTGTGTGGACCGCATAATTTTAACCATACACAGGCACAGGCACAAGAAGGTGCCAAAGAAATGCACCAAAATGATAAGAGTGAAGCTTTAAGGATGCTGGAATGATGGGCGATCTTTCCTTTTTTCTTTATACTTTCAGCATTATCAAATTTTGGCATTTCTTTTATAATGAATAATGTTACTTTAAAAAAATCCCACCTTGAAAAAGACAGCGTATGAATTTCCGACTTTTATCAGTAAGAATTATATAATATAGCTTTGCATATATTAAATCCTTTTATCTTATTTCTTTCCAGTTCCTCCCAGGATAGACCTGAGTGTGGCTATGAAATCTTTGCTCACTGTGAAAGCTGGAACTAATGTTTGCCTGGATGCTACTGTTTTTGGTAAACCAATGCCCACAGTCTCTTGGAAGAAGGACGGGACGACGCTGAAAGCATCAGAAGGCATCAAGATGGCCATGCAGCGGAACCTGTGTACCCTGGAGCTGTTCAGCGTGAGTCGCAAAGACTCAGGGGACTATACCATCACTGCCGAAAACGCAAGTGGCTCCAAATCAGCCACCATCAAGCTCAAAGTGTTAGGTAACTAAAGCACTTCACTAGAATCTCATGTTTCACTTTGGTTAATGTGATGTCATAGAATTTACAAAATAATATGTGAGAAGAGATACCTATCTCGATGTATCTTTCGTCATCACGGAATTATTCTCATCACAGAACAAGAGCGTTTTACAGCCGAAAAGACCATTAGAGATCACATATTCCAGTTACATAATTTTAGATATGAGGAAATTAAGATTCAGAGAAATTAAGTAACTTCCAAGGTCGTATAGGAAGTTAATGACAACATAAAGGCTGCAGCCCAGGTCTCCAGACCTCCACTCTACTCATTCCCTATTTCACATGTGCGAGTGAAAGACTTCACTTTTCTTTCTTATCCTTTCAGATAAACCAGGTCCTCCAGCATCTGTTAAAATCAACAAAATGTATTCAGATCGTGCAATGCTTTCTTGGGAACCTCCTCTTGAAGATGGGGGCTCAGAAATCACCAACTATGTTGTTGACAAACGTGAAACGAGCAGACCCAACTGGGCACAAGTCTCTGCCACTGTGCCCATCACCAGCTGCAGCGTGGAGAAACTGATAGAAGGCCATGAGTATCAGTTCCGAATTTGTGCTGAAAATAAATACGGAGTGGGCGACCCGATCTTAACTGAACCAGCAATTGCTAAAAACCCATATGGTAAGAACATTTTCCTGAGGTTTTTCTCTTTTTTTTAAAACATCTTTATTGGAGTATAAATGCTTTACAATGGTGTGTTAGTTTCTGCTTTATAACAAAGTGAATCAGCTATATGCATACATATATCCCCATATCCCCTCCCTCTTGGGTCTCCCTCCCCTGCTCCCTATCCCACCCCTCTAGGTGGTCACAGAGCACCGAGCTGATCTCCCAGTGCTATGCGGCTGCTTCCCACTAGCTATCTGTTTTACGTTTGGTGGTGTATATAAGTCCATGCCACTCTCTCACTTCGTCCCAGCTTACCCTTACCCGTCCCCGTATCCTCAAGTCCATTCTCTAGGTCTGCGTCTTTATTCCTGTCCTGCCCCTACATTCTTCAGAACGATTTTTTTTTTTTTAAGATTCCATATATATGTGTTAGCATACGGTATTTGTTTTTTTCTTTCTGACTTCACTCTGTATGACAGACTCAAGGTCCATCCACCTCACTACAAATAACTCATTTTACTTTTTAAATATTACCTTTTAGACTGGGACATTAACTTGTCAATCAATCTCTGCAGACCCACCCGGACGCTGTGATCCTCCTGTTATTAGCAACATAACCAAAGATCACATGACAGTAAGCTGGAAACCACCAGCAGATGATGGCGGCTCCCCCATCACTGGCTATTTGGTTGAAAAGCGGGAAACCCAGGCAATTAACTGGACTAAGGTCAACAGAAAACCCGTTATAGAAAGAACGATAAAAGCAACAGGTCTCCAAGAAGGCATGGAATATGAGTTCCGAGTTACAGCTATAAATAAGGCTGGACCAGGCAAACCCAGTGACGTATCCAAAGCTGCTTATGCCCAAGATCCTCTGTGTAAGTTTTCATGAGAGAGTCCAATATTCTGTGTTATAATCAACATTCAACTGGGAATGAGGTTCTAATGAAAATTTTCTATTATTATTTATCCTCAGATCCTCCTGGTCCACCAGCTTTTCCCAAAGTATATGATACAACCCGTAGCTCTGTGAGTCTATCTTGGGGCAAGCCAGCCTATGACGGTGGTAGCCCTATCATTGGTTACCTTGTTGAAGTGAAACGAGCTGATTCTGATAACTGGGTGAGGTGCAATTTACCACAGAAGCTACAGAAAACCCGCTTTGAGGTTACCGGCCTAATGGAAAACACAGAATATCAGTTCCGCGTGTATGCCGTTAATAAGATAGGATATAGTGACCCCAGCGATGTGCCAGATAAACACTGTCCCAAGGACATTTTAAGTAAGTATTACCAGGAAAAATATACAGAACTCTTCTCATCAGTCATATTGTAAGAGGGAGTATGGGACTCCCTTATGTAGATTTAGTTATTTATAAGAAGTTTTAGGGTTGGTAACTCTACAAGTATCAGTACATTTTAGGAGCGCTGGGTTGGTACTTTATGGTATTGTATAATAAGCTCAATGGAATGCAAGTATGAGAATTTCATGTCTTCAAAAGAATATAGAATATAGGAATTTTATTCTGAGAATAAAAAGATTTTTTTAAACTAAGTAGTGAGCTATTTATCATTCTTAGGTTTTTATTTTCTCTTCTAATCTACCCCTCTCCAGAAGTATATAATGGTAAGCTCTCCATCATCTTAATTTCTCTTCTCACCATTTCTTCTATTCACTTATTCTCCCTAACCAGTGCTCCTTTTACTTTGGATTACTCGGTATTATACTTCACCTTCTGTGTACTTTTCTTCCTACAATGAAATGAAGAGTATATAGCGGAGTGCCTTCACTGGAAGAAAGCCAAAAACCAATCATCTACTTTTAATATACAGAGAGTTTAAGAGTATATAAGGTTCATGAGATGAGATGCAGATCCTCCAGGGAAAACTTGGGTCAGCCTATAGGATACTGGAAAATAGAAAGATCAATAATTGCTACAGAGTATTAAAATCGTTGGCAACGGGACTTCCCTGGTGGCGCAGTGGTTAAGAATCTGCCTGCCAGTGCAGGGGACACGGGTTCGAGCCCTGGTCGGGGAAGATCCCACATGCCGCGGAGCAACTAAGCTGGTGCGCCACAACTACTGAGCCTGCGCTCTAGAGCCCACGAGCCACAACTACTGAGCCCGCGTGCCTAGGAGCCTGTGCTCCACAACAAAGAGTAGCCCCCACTCACCACAACTAGAGAGAGCCTGCACGCAGCAACGAAGACCCAAAGTAGCCAATGAATAAATTAATTAATTATTTTTTAAAAATAGTTGGCAAAAGTTTTGAGGATTATATTAAGGATTTTCTAAAGAACTAGATAGAGATCAGTTATGGAAAGAAACATATTTTAGGAGTGATCAGGCCAGTTCTTGGAAATACATTTGACCATTATTACTCTGTCTTTACTCCAACATTAAACAGTTCCACCTGAGGGAGAACTTGATGCTGATTTGAGGAAAACACTCATATTACGTGCTGGAGTTACAATGAGGCTGTATGTACCAGTAAAAGGACGTCCACCTCCCAAGATAACTTGGTCTAAACCAAATGTCAATCTAAGAGAAAGGACTGGACTGGACATAAAGTCAACTGACTTTGACACTTTCTTGCGCTGTGAAAATGTGAACAAATACGATGCAGGAAAATATATCTTGACTCTGAAGAACAGCTGTGGTACAAAAGAATACACCATTGTAGTGAAAGTGCTTGGTAAGTCCACTTGAAAAAACAATCATATATATGCTTAAAATGTAGTCTATGTATTTTTTACATATTCATTTCTTATCTACCCACTATTTATTCAGATACTCCTGGGCCACCCGTCAATGTGACTGTCAAAGAAATATCCAAAGATTCTGCTTATGTTACCTGGGATCCTCCCATTATTGACGGCGGGAGCCCCATCATAAACTATGTGGTAGAAAAGCGTGACGCAGAGAGGAAGTCCTGGTCCACCGTGACAACGGAGTGCTCCAAAACAAGCTTCAGAGTTTCTAACTTGGAGGAAGGAAAATCCTACTTCTTCAGGGTGTTTGCGGAAAACGAGTACGGCATTGGTGATCCCAGTGAAACACGTGATGCCATGAAAGCTTCCGGTGAGCAAATAAGCTACCATCCCGTCATTTTGAGTGACATCTTACCTTGGTTATCCAGGGCTTAGACTTATCGTTTCTCCTTTGCTTTAGAAACCCCTGGACCAGTTGTGGACCTTAAAGTGACGTCTGTGACCAAGTCATCTTGTAGCATAGGCTGGAAAAAGCCTCGCAGCGATGGTGGGAGTCGAATTATCGGATATGTCGTTGATATCCTGACTGAAGAAGATAAGTGGCAACGAGTAATGAAATCACTAAACTTACAGTATTCCATGAAAGATTTGACTGAAGGGGAGGAATACACCTTCAGAGTGAGTGCTGAGAATGAAAACGGAGAAGGGACCCCAAGTGAAATCACTGTTGTGGCAAAGGATGACGTCGGTAAGCCTTCAGCCATCATCTCCATTTTCCCTTTGTCATCAAAAGTGCCCTCTTGAGCCCTACTCACTGGCTTATGTAAAAATCCTTTAAAAACTATAACGATCTGAAAAAATTAACTGCCTGGCATTAAAAATAACAATAACTTATCTCTGCTGTTTTACAGTGGCTCCTGACCTTGACTTAAAGGACCTTCCTGGTTTGTGCTACTTGGCTAAAGAAAACAGCAACTTCCGTCTTAAGATCCCCATAAAGGGCAAGCCAGCTCCATCCGTGTCCTGGAAGAAAGGAGAAGATCCTCTGGCAACAGACACAAGGGTCAGTATCGAGTCATCTGCAGTTAACACAACTCTTGTAGTGAATGACTGCCAAAAATCTGATGCTGGAAAATACACAATCACACTGAAGAATGTTGCCGGCACCAAGGAGGGAACCCTCTCCATAAAAGTTGTCGGCAAGCCTGGCATCCCCACCGGACCGATCAAATTTGACGAAGTCACAGCAGAAGCCATGACCTTAAAGTGGGGTCCTCCAAAGGACGACGGAGGTTCTGAGATCACCAACTATATCCTAGAGAAGAGAGATTCTGTAAACAACAAGTGGGTGACATGTGCCTCAGCTGTCCAGAAAACCACCTTTAGAGTCATGAGACTTCTTGAGGGTATGGAATACACCTTCAGGGTCAGTGCCGAAAATAAATACGGTGTAGGAGAGGGCTTGAAATCGGAGCCAATTGTTGCTAGACATCCATTTGGTAAGTGTCTCAAGGTCAGAAAACATAAAGCAAAACATGGTTCTGGCTCATTTATAATACATTCCTGACTATAAATCTTGCATTATCTATTTTTTCCTAGATGTGCCCGATGCTCCCCCACCTCCCAATATTGTGGATGTCAGACATGATTCCGTATCTCTAACTTGGACTGACCCCAGGAGAACTGGAGGCTCTCCAATTACAGGTATTTAGTTGGCTCTTACCCTACAGCGTTTACATTACGATTTCTTCCAAATCTTCCTCCCTGAAAACAAGTTGAATCTGTACTCCTTATTCATAGCACTATCTGCACATACAAACACGTATTTTCCTTTTTTCAGTTCATTATGCATTCAGTACCTGAAGCATTAAGCTAATTCACTAAGCTAATGCTTAATTTCAATGCAAACCTCCTAATGTAATAGTTAATAAAGGCTTTCTTAATGATATCTATTTTTGTAAGTTAAAACTTTTTGACAGAAGGTGCAATAAACGTCTATTCCAAGAGGAAAAAATGGCTCTATGCCTAGGTAATAGAAGTATACATACAAGCAAGAATGATTACTTGTTCCGTGCGCGCGCGCGTGTGTGTGTGTGTGTGTGTGTGTGTGTGTACGTATGTATTTAAAAATCAGGCTACATTTGTACTTTCTATGTGAATTGACACATCACTGGATCTTTCGTAGGGTATCATATCGAGTCCAAGGAAAGGAACAGCCTTTTGTGGAAGAGGGCTAACAAGACTCCTGTTAGGATGAAAGACTTCAAAGTGACAGGACTAACTGAAGGTCTGGAATATGAATTCCGAGTTATGGCAATCAACTTGGCAGGAGTAGGCAAGCCAAGCCTGCCATCAGAGCCAGTTGTGGCACTTGATCCAATTGGTAAGTCATCATACAAAGCAAAATCCAGGTGTATTTTCTTCATGAAGAGAACATTGGTGTGTGTTTGACTGGGTTTCTTTGTCTGTTTTTTGCTTTATTTTAGATCCTCCTGGCAAACCTGAGGTTATTAATGTAACAAGGAATTCAGTGACTCTCATTTGGACTGAACCCAAATATGATGGTGGTCATAAGTTGACTGGATACATAGTGGAGAAGCGAGATCTTCCCTCTAAATCTTGGATGAAAGCCAACCATGTTAATGTCACAGATTGTGCCTTTACTGTTACTGACCTTGTTGAGGGTGGAAAATATGAATTCAGAATTAGAGCAAAGAATACAGCAGGTGCTATCAGTGCTCCATCAGAAAGTACAGGAACCATTATTTGCAAGGATGAATATGGTAGGTCTATTTTACTTTTTATGCACATAAACAAAAGTAAATTAAGCGTCCTTCCTTTTCTGATGAAAATGTTCTTTTTTTCTTTGCAGAGGCACCAACCATTGTCCTTGATCCCACAATAAAGGATGGGCTAACAGTTAAAGCAGGTGACACCATTGTTTTGAATGCCATTAGCATTCTCGGCAAGCCTCTTCCAAAGTCAAGTTGGTCCAGGGCAGGAAAAGACATCAGACCATCAGACATCGTTCAGATAACTTCAACCCCAACATCTTCCATGCTTGCTATCAAGTATGCCACTAGAAAAGATGCTGGTGAATACACCATCACTGCTACCAATGCTTTTGGCACAAAGGAGGAGCATGTGAAGGTGACAGTCCTCGATGTACCTGGTCCCCCAGGTCCGATCGAAGTCAGTAATGTTTCTGCTGAAAAAGCAACGCTTACATGGACACCTCCCTTAGAAGATGGCGGCTCACCAATTAAGTCTTATGTTCTTGAAAAGAGAGAAACCAGCCGACTTTTGTGGACAGTGTTTGCCGAAGATATTCAGTCTTGCAGGCATGTGGCAACCAAACTTATCCAGGGAAATGAGTACCTCTTCCGGGTCTCAGCTGTAAACCAGTATGGCAAAGGGGAACCCGTACAGTCCGAACCTGTCAAGATGGTAGACAGATTTGGTACGTAGAGCATATAAAGGAACTGATATGTTAGCATTTGCAGCAGAATTTAGGAAATCATAGATTTCTCATAAATTTGCTTTCTTTTCAGGTCCACCTGGCCCCCCGGGAAAACCAGAGGTGTCCAATGTCACTAAAAACACTGCCACTGTCAGTTGGAAAAGACCAGTTGATGATGGTGGCAGTGAGATCACAGGGTATCATGTAGAAAGGAGAGAGAAGAAAGGCTTGCGATGGGTGAGAGCAACAAAGACTCCAGTTTCCGATCTCAGATGCAAAGTAACAGGACTGCAAGAAGGAAACACCTACGAATTCCGTGTCAGTGCAGAGAACAAAGCAGGAATTGGTCCGCCTAGTGATACTTCAAATCCTGTTCTAATGAAAGATGTAGCATGTTAGTATTTATCTTTTTCAATACAGCCCATTTGGGAGTGCCAATATTTTATGTAATTTATACAAAAGCCAAACCCTTAACACTTTTGTGCCTTTGTCTCCTTTTCAGATCCCCCAGGACCACCCTCAAATGCACGTGTCACTGATACCACCAAGAAATCTGCTTCTTTGGCATGGGGCAAGCCTCATTATGACGGTGGGCTTGAAATCACTGGCTATGTCGTAGAGCATCAAAAAGTAGGAGATGATGCCTGGATAAAGGATACGACAGGAACCACCCTCAGAATCACCGAGTTTGTCGTCCCTGATCTTCAGACTAAAGAAAAATACAATTTTAGAATCAGTGCCATCAACGATGCAGGTGTTGGGGAGCCAGCAGTGATTTCAAATGTTGAAATTGTAGAACGGGAGATGGCTCCTGATTTCGAACTAGATGCTGAGCTTCGAAGAACCCTTGTTGTGAGAGCAGGACTCAGTATTAGAATATTTGTGCCCATTAAAGGTCGTCCTGCTCCTGAAGTGACATGGACCAAAGACAATATCAACCTTAAAAACCGAGCTAACATTGAAAGTACAGAGTCGTTCACGCTCCTGATCATCCCAGAATGTAACAGATACGACACCGGTAAATTTGTGATGACCATTGAAAACGCCGCTGGGAAGAAAAGTGGTTTTGTTAACGTCAGAGTCTTGGATACACCAGGACCTGTCCTTAACCTGAGGCCTACTGACATCACAAAGGAGAGTGTCACCCTGCACTGGGACCTCCCACTGATAGATGGGGGCTCACATATAACAAACTACATTGTGGAGAAACGAGAAGCAACACGGAAATCCTACTCCACGGTCACCACTAAGTGCCATAAATGCACATACAAAGTTACTGGCTTGTCTGAAGGACATGAATACTTCTTCAGAGTGATGGCAGAAAATGAGTATGGAATTGGTGAGCCGACAGAAACAACAGAGCCTGTAAAAGCCTCCGAAGTACCATCACCGCCAGACAGTCTTAACATTATGGACATAACTAAGAGCACAGTCAGCCTGGCGTGGCCTAAACCCAAGCACGACGGTGGCAGTAAGATCACTGGCTATGTGATTGAAGCCCAAAGAAAAGGCTCTGACCAGTGGACCCACATCACAACCGTGAAGGGGTTAGAATGTGTTGTGAAGAATCTAACTGAAGGGGAAGAATATACCTTCCAAGTGATGGCAGTGAACAGTGCGGGGAGAAGTGCCCCTAGAGAAAGCCGACCCGTCGTCGTCAAGGAGCAGACAATGCTTCCAGAATTGGATCTCCATGGCATTTATCAAAAATTAGTCATTGCTAAAGCTGGTGACAACATCAAAGTTGAAATTCCAGTGCTAGGTCGACCAAAGCCCACAGTTACATGGAAGAAAGGAGACCAGGTTCTTAAACAGACCCAGAGAGTTAATTTTGAAAACACAGCGACTTCAACCATCTTAAATATCAATGAGTGTGTAAGAAGCGATAGTGGGCCCTACCCATTAACAGCAAGGAACATTGCGGGAGAGGTTGGTGATGTCGTCACCATTCAAGTCCATGATATCCCAGGGCCACCTACTGGACCAATCAAATTTGATGACGTTTCGTCTGATTTTGTCACCTTCTCTTGGGACCCACCTGAGAATGATGGAGGTGTACCCATAAGCAACTATGTCGTAGAAATGCGACAGACTGACAGTACCACATGGGTTGAGTTAGCAGCCACCGTTATACGCACTACCTACAAAGCCACTCACCTTACTACCGGAGTGGAGTATCAATTCCGGGTAAAAGCTCAAAACAGATACGGAGTTGGACCAGGCATCACATCAGCATCTGTAGTTGCCAACTATCCATTTAAGGTTCCTGGGCCTCCTGGTACCCCTCAGGTAACTGCAGTTACCAAGGATTCAATGACAATCAGCTGGCATGAGCCTCTTTCTGATGGTGGAAGCCCCATTTTAGGATACCACATTGAAAGAAAAGAACGAAATAGTATTCTCTGGCAGACTGTGAGCAAAGCATTAGTACCAGGCAACATTTTCAAGTCAAGTGGACTTGCAGATGGTATTGCTTATGAATTCCGAGTGATCGCGGAAAACATGGCTGGCAAAAGCAAGCCGAGCAAGCCATCTGAACCTATGTCAGCTTTGGATCCCATTGACCAACCTGGGAAACCGGTTCCTCTAAATATTACTAGACACACAGTGACCCTTCAATGGGCTAAGCCTGAATATACTGGAGGCTTTAAAATTACCAGTTACATAGTTGAAAAGAGAGATCTTCCTAATGGACGGTGGCTGAAAGCCAACTTCAGCAACATTTTGGAGAATGAATTTACAGTCAGCGGACTAACAGAAGATGCCGCATACGAATTCCGCGTGATTGCCAAAAATGCTGCTGGTGCTATTAGCCCACCGTCTGAGCCATCAGATGCTATCACATGCAGGGACGACGTTGAAGCACCAAGGATAATGGTGGATATCAAATTTAAGGACACAATTATAATAAAAGCAGGTGAAGCATTCAAGCTGGAAGCTGATGTTTCAGGTCGCCCACCTCCAACAATGGAATGGACCAAAGATGGAAAGGAGCTTGAAAACACAGCAAAATTAGAAATTAAAATGGCAGATTTCTCTACTAATCTGGTAAACAAGGATTCACTAAGACGGGATGGCGGTGCCTATACCCTTACGGCAACCAATCCTGGTGGTTTCGCTAAACATATTTTCAATGTCAAAGTTCTTGACAGACCAGGCCCACCCGAAGGACCTTTAGCTATATCTGAAATGACATCAGAAAAATGTGTATTGTCATGGTTGCCTCCACTGGACGATGGAGGTGCCAAAATTGACAATTATGTAGTTCAGAAACGTGAAACCAGCAGACTGGCATGGACGAATGTAGCTTCAGAAGTCCAAGTAACAAGACTAAAGGTCCCTAAACTTTTAAAAGGCAATGAATACATATTCCGTGTGATGGCTGTAAATAAATATGGAGTTGGAGAGCCACTGGAATCAGAGCCTGTGCTTGCACTAGATCCTTATGGACCACCTGATCCACCCCAAAATCCTGAAGTTACAGCTATTACTAAAGATTCCATGGTTGTCTGCTGGGGACATCCTGACTCTGATGGCGGCAGCGAAATCATCAATTATATTGTGGAACGGCGTGATAAAGCTGGCCAACGCTGGGTGAAATGCAACAAAAAGACTCTTACTGATTTAAGGTATAAAGTGTCTGGACTGACAGAAGGACATGAATATGAGTTCCGGATCATGGCTGAGAACGCTGCTGGAATCAGCGCACCGAGTGCTACCAGTCCATTTTATAAAGCCTGTGATGCTGTGTTTAAACCTGGCCCGCCAGGTAACCCACGTGTTCTAGATACAAGCAGATCATCCATTTCAATTGCTTGGAACAAACCTATCTATGATGGTGGTTCCGAAATCACTGGGTATATGGTTGAGATCGCCCTGCCAGAAGAAGATGAATGGCATATTGTCACTCCACCAGCCGGGCTCAAGGCAACTTCTTACACTATCACCAACCTCACAGAGAACCAGGAATATAAAATCCACATCTATGCCATGAATTCTGAAGGCATTGGGGAACCTGCACTTGTTCCTGGAACTCCAAAGGCTGAAGACAGGATGCTGCCTCCAGAGATTGAACTGGACGTTGAACTGCGCAAAGTTGTTACCCTAAGAGCTTGTTGTACCCTGAGACTTTTTGTTCCAATCAAAGGAAGGCCAGCACCTGAGGTGAAGTGGACCCGGGAACACGGAGAATCTTTAGATAAAGCTAGCATTGAGTCCACAAGCTCTTATACCCTGCTTACCGTTGGAAACGTAAACAGATTCGACAGTGGCAAATACATACTAACTGTAGAAAACAGCTCAGGCAGCAAGTCTGCATTTGTCAGTGTCAGAGTACTGGATACACCAGGCCCTCCACAGGATCTGAAGGTAAAGGAGGTCACTAAGACATCTGTCACATTGACATGGGAGCCTCCTCTTCTTGACGGAGGTTCAAAAATAAGTAACTACATTGTTGAAAAGCGGGAATCAACAAGGAAAGCATATTCAACTGTTGCAACAAATTGCCACAAGACTTCCTGGAAGGTAGACCAGCTTCAAGAAGGCTGTAGTTACTACTTCAGGGTTCTCGCTGAAAATGAATATGGCATCGGGCTGCCTGCTGAAACCGCAGAATCTGTGAAAGCATCAGAACGACCTCTTCCTCCAGGAAAAATAACTTTGGTGGATGTCACAAGAAATAGCGTGTCACTCTCTTGGGAGAAACCTGAGCATGATGGAGGCAGCCGAATTCTAGGCTACATTGTAGAGATGCAGAGCAAAGGCAGTGACAAATGGACCACATGTGCCACAGTCAAAGTCACCGAAGCCACTATTACTGGATTAATTCAGGGTGAAGAATACTCTTTCCGTGTTTCCGCTCAGAATGAGAAGGGCATCAGTGATCCGAGACAACTGAGTGTGCCAGTAGTTGCCAAGGATCTTGTCATTCCACCAGCCTTCAAACTCCTGTTCAATACTTTCACCGTACTGGCAGGTGAAGATCTGAAAGTCGATGTTCCATTCATTGGACGCCCTATGCCAACTGCAACCTGGCATAAAGATGATGTACCACTGAAGCAGACAACCAGAGTAAATGCTGAGAGCACAGAAAATAACTCACTACTGACGATAAAGGAAGCCTGCCGAGAAGATGTTGGACATTACGTAGTTAAACTGACTAACTCAGCTGGTGAAGCTACTGAAACCCTTAATGTTATTGTTCTTGACAAACCAGGGCCTCCAACGGGACCAGTTAAAATGGATGAAGTGACAGCTGACAGTATCACTTTCTCCTGGGGCCCACCTAAGTATGATGGTGGAAGCTCTATCAATAATTACATCGTAGAAAAACGGGACACTTCCACAACCACCTGGCAAATTCTGTCAGCTACTGTTGCAAGGACAACAATAAAAGCTTGCAGGTTAAAGACTGGATGTGAATATCAGTTTAGGATTGCAGCTGAAAACAGATATGGAAAGAGTACCTACCTCAATTCAGAGCCTACTGTAGCCCAGTATCCATTCAAAGTTCCTGGTCCTCCTGGCACACCGTTCGTAACGCTCTCCTCCAAGGACTGTATGGAAGTACAATGGAACGAGCCAGTCAGTGATGGAGGCAGCAAAGTCACTGGCTATCATCTAGAACGCAAGGAGAGAAATAGCATCCTCTGGGTTAAGTTGAATAAGACACCCATTCCTCAAACCAAGTTTAAAACAACTGGCCTCGACGAAGGCATTGAATATGAATTTAGAGTCTCCGCACAGAACATTGTGGGCGTCGGCAAGCCAAGTAAAGTGTCAGAAAGCTACGTAGCCCGTGATCCATGTGATCCACCAGGAAGGCCAGAGCCAATCATTGTCACAAGGAATTCTGTGACTCTTCAGTGGAAGAAACCCACATATGATGGTGGAAGCAAGGTCACTGGTTATATTGTTGAGAAGAAAGAACTGCCCGAGGGCCGCTGGATGAAAGCCAGTTTTACAAATGTCATTGACACTCAGTTTGAAGTAACTGGCCTAGCTGAAGATCACAGATATGAGTTCCGGGTTATAGCTCGGAATGCTGCAGGAGTGTTTAGCGAGCCTTCAGAAAGTACAGGCGCAATAACAGCAAGAGATGAGGTAGAACCACCACGAATTCGTATGGATCCAAAATACAAAGACACAATCGTGGTTCACGCTGGTGAGTTATTCAACATTGACGCAGATATTTATGGCAAACCAGTACCAACCACTCAGTGGATAAAAGGTGATCAGGAGCTTTCAAATACAGCTCGATTAGAAATAAAGAGCACTGATTTTGCCACCAGTCTCAATGTAAAGGACGCAATACGTGTTGACAGTGGAAATTACATACTGAAAGCCAAAAATGTTGCAGGAGAGATATCAGTCACTGTAAATGTCAAAGTTCTTGACAGACCAGGGCCACCTGAAGGACCTATCGTTATATCAGGAGTTACAGCAGAAAAATGCACACTCGCTTGGAAACCCCCACTACAAGATGGTGGGAGTGATATCATAAATTATATTGTGGAAAAGAGAGAAACCAGCCGCTTGGTTTGGACTGTGGTTGATGCCAACGTGCAAACTCTCAGCTGCAAGCTTACTAAGCTTCTTGAAGGCAATGAATATATCTTCCGTATAATGGCTGTCAACAGATATGGTGTTGGCGAACCTCTTGAATCTGAGCCAGTAGTTGTCAAGAATCCATTTGTAGTGCCAGATGCACCAAAAGCTCCAGAAATCACAGCGGTGACCAAGGACTCAATGGTCGTTGTATGGGAAAGGCCAGCATCTGACGGTGGCAGTGAAATTCTTGGATATGTTCTTGAAAAACGGGATAAAGAGGGCATCAGATGGACAAGATGCCATAAACGTCTGATTGGCGAACTGCGCTTGAGAGTAACTGGACTCTTAGAAAATCACAATTATGAATTCAGAGTCTCAGCTGAGAATGCGGCTGGACTCAGTGAGCCAAGCCCACCTTCTGCTTACCAAAAGGCTTGTGATCCTATTTATAAACCAGGACCTCCAAACAATCCCAAAGTCATTGATACTACCAGATCTTCCGTCTTCCTTTCTTGGGGCAAACCAATATATGATGGTGGCTGTGAAATCCAAGGATACATTGTTGAAAAATGTGACGTGAGTGTTGGTGAATGGACAATGTGCACTCCACCGACTGGAATCAATAAAACAAATACAGAAGTCGAGAAGCTGTTGGAAAAGCATGAGTACAACTTCCGTATCTGTGCTGTTAACAAAGCTGGAGTTGGAGAACATGCTGACGTCCCTGGACCTATTATAGTTGAAGAAAAATTGGAAGCACCAGACATTGATCTTGACCTAGAACTAAGGAAAATTATAAGTATAAGGGCAGGCGGCTCCTTAAGGTTATTTGTTCCTATTAGAGGTCGTCCTACACCAGAAGTTAAATGGGGAAAGGTGGATGGTGAAATCCGAGACGCAGCTATAATCGACAGCACTAGCAGCTTCACCTCTCTTGTTCTTGACAATGTCAACCGATATGATAGTGGAAAATATACTCTCACGTTAGATAACAGCAGTGGGACAAAGACTGCCTTTGTTACTGTGAGAGTCCTGGACACACCAAGTCCACCTGTTAATCTGAAAGTCACAGAAATCACCAAAGACTCAGTATCAATTACATGGGAACCTCCTTTGTTGGATGGGGGATCCAAAATTAAAAATTACATTGTTGAGAAACGTGAAGCCACAAGGAAATCATATGCTGCGGTTGTCACAAATTGCCATAAGAATTCTTGGAAAATCGATCAACTCCAAGAAGGTTGCAGTTACTACTTTAGAGTCACAGCTGAGAACGAGTATGGTATTGGCCTTCCCGCCCATACTGATGATCCAATTAAGGTTGCAGAAGTCCCACAACCTCCAGGAAAAATAACCGTGGATGATGTCACCAGAAACAGTGTCTCTTTGAGCTGGACAAAGCCTGAACATGATGGCGGCAGTAAAATCATTCAGTATATTGTGGAAATGCAAGCTAAACACCATGAGAAATGGTCAGAGTGTGCTCGAGTCAAGTCCCTTGAAGCCGTAATTACCAACCTAACTCAGGGAGAAGAATACCTTTTTAGAGTTGTGGCTGTAAATGAAAAGGGAAGAAGTGATCCTAGGTCTCTTGCAGTTCCAATAGTTGCCAAAGATCTGGTCATTGAGCCAGATGTAAGACCTGCATTTAACAATTACAGTGTACAGGTTGGCCAAGATTTGAAAATAGAAGTGCCAATTTCTGGACGTCCTAAGCCAACCATTACCTGGACTAAAGACGGTCTTCCACTGAAGCAGACTACAAGAATCAATGTTACTGATTCGCTTGACCTCACCATACTCAGTATTAAAGAAACTCATAAGGATGACAGTGGACATTATGGAATCACAGTTGCTAATGTTGTTGGTCAGAAGACAGCATCCATCGAAATTATAACCCTAGATAAGCCTGATCCTCCAAAAGGACCTGTTAAATTTGATGAAGTCAGTGCTGAAAGTATTACCTTATCTTGGGAACCTCCACTGTATACAGGGGGCTGCCAGATCACTAACTACATAGTTCAGAAAAGAGATACAACCACCACAGTATGGGATGTTGTTTCTGCTACTGTTGCCAGAACTACACTCAAAGTGACCAAACTGAAGACTGGTACAGAATACCAATTCAGAATATTCGCTGAAAACAGATATGGACAAAGCTTTGCCTTGGAATCTCAGCCAATTGTAGCTCAATATCCCTACAAAGAACCAGGCCCTCCAGGCACACCATTTGTCACAGCCATTTCCAAAGACTCCATGGTTATACAGTGGCATGAACCAATCAATAACGGAGGAAGCCCAATCATAGGTTACCACCTTGAGAGAAAGGAAAGAAATAGTATTTTGTGGACAAAGGTCAACAAAACTATTATTCATGACACCCAGTTTAAAGCACTCAATCTTGAAGAAGGCATTGGATATGAATTCAGAGTTTATGCTGAAAATATTGTTGGTGTAGGCAAAGCAAGCAAGAATTCTGAATGCTATGTAGCCAGAGATCCCTGTGACCCACCAGGAACCCCAGAAGCAATAATAGTTAAAAGACATGAAATCACTTTACAATGGACCCAACCAGCATATGATGGTGGAAGTATGATTACGGGTTACATTGTAGAGAAACGTGATTTGCCTGAGGGTCGTTGGATGAAAGCCAGCTTCACAAACGTCATTGAAACTCAATTTACTGTGTCAGGTCTTACTGAAGATCAAAGATATGAATTCAGAGTCATTGCAAAGAATGCAGCTGGTGTAATAAGCAAACCCTCTGACAGTACTGGACCGATAACTGCCAAGGATGAGGTCGAACTCCCAAGAATTTCAATGGATCCAAAATTCAGAGACACAATTGTGGTAAATGCTGGAGAAACATTCAGGCTTGAAGCTGATGTCCACGGAAAGCCCCTACCTACCATTGAGTGGTTAAGAGGAGATAAGGAAATTGAAGAATCTGCTAGATGTGAAATAAAGAACACAGATTTCAAGGCTTTACTTATTGTAAAGGATGCCATTAGAATTGACGGCGGACAGTATATTTTAAGAGCTTCCAATGTTGCAGGTTCTAAGTCATTCCCAGTGAATGTAAAAGTGTTAGACAGACCAGGACCTCCAGAAGGGCCAGTCCAGGTTACTGGAGTCACCGCTGAAAAATGCACCTTAACATGGTCTCCACCACTTCAAGATGGTGGCAGCAACATTTCTCACTATGTTGTTGAAAAGAGAGAAACAAGTCGGCTTGCCTGGACTGTTGTTGCTTCAGAGGTTGTAACCAATTCTCTGAAAGTTACCAAACTCTTAGAAGGGAATGAATATATTTTCCGTATAATGGCTGTCAACAAATACGGTGTCGGAGAGCCTTTGGAATCTGCACCAGTACTCATGAAAAATCCATTTGTGCTTCCTGGACCACCAAAAAGCCTGGAAGTCACGAACATTGCCAAGGACTCCATGACCGTCTGTTGGAGCCGTCCAGATAGTGATGGTGGAAGTGAGATTATTGGCTACATTGTAGAAAAAAGAGACAAAAGTGGCATTAGGTGGATAAAATGTAATAAACGCCGCATTACAGATTTGCGTCTAAGAGTAACAGGATTAACAGAAGATCATGAGTATGAGTTCAGAGTCTCTGCAGAAAACGCTGCTGGAGTTGGAGAACCAAGTCCAGCCACAGTGTATTATAAGGCTTGCGATCCTGTGTTCAAACCTGGCCCCCCCATCAATGCACACATTGTAGACACCACTAAAAATTCAATTACACTTGCCTGGGGTAAACCCATCTACGATGGTGGCAGTGAGATCCTGGGATACGTAGTAGAAATCTGTAAAGCTGATGAAGAAGAATGGCAAATAGTTACTCCACAGACTGGCCTGAGAGCCGCTCGATTTGAAATTTCAAAACTCACTGAACACCAGGAGTATAAAATACGAGTCTGTGCCCTCAATAAAGTTGGTTTAGGTGAGGCTACATCAGTTCCTGGTACTGTGAAACCAGAAGATAAACTCGAAGCACCTGAACTTGACCTTGACTCTGAATTAAGGAAAGGAATTGTTGTAAGAGCCGGTGGATCTGTCAGAATTCACATTCCATTCAAAGGTTGCCCAACACCTGAGATCACTTGGTCTCGAGAGGAAGGTGAATTCACAGATAAGGTCCAAACTGAAAAAGCAGCAAACTATACCCAACTATCAATAGATAACTGTGATAGAAGTGATGCTGGAAAATATACTCTCAAGCTGGAAAACAGCAGTGGATCTAAATCTGCCTTTGTAACTGTGAAAGTTCTCGACACCCCAGGACCAATACAGAATTTGGCAGTCAAAGAAGTGAGAAAAGATTTTGTCCTTCTGATATGGGAACCACCCATCATCGATGGGGGTGCAAAGGTCAAGAACTATGTTATTGACAAACGTGAGTCAACCAGAAAAGCATATGCTAATGTGAGTAATAAATGCAGCAAAACAAGCTTTAAAGTTGAGAATCTTACAGAAGGAGCCATGTACTACTTTAGAGTAATGGCTGAAAATGAATTTGGAGTTGGTGTTCCAGTGGAAACCGCTGATGCTGTGAAAGCAGCTGAACCTCCTTCCCCACCAGGAAAGGTCACACTCACTGACGTGTCCCAGACTAGTGCATCGCTGATGTGGGAGAAACCTGAACATGATGGTGGTAGCAGAATCCTGGGGTATGTTGTTGAAATGCAGCCCAAAGGAACAGAAAAATGGAGTGTTGTGGCTGAATCCAAAGTCTGCAATGCAGTTGTTACTGGTCTGAGTTCTGGACAAGAATATCAGTTCCGTGTCAAGGCTTACAACGAGAAAGGAAAAAGCGATCCAAGAGTGCTTGGTGTTCCTGTCATAGCCAAGGACTTGACTATACAGCCTAGTTTTAAGTTACCATTTAACACATACAGTGTTCAAGCTGGAGAAGGTCTTAAAATCGAAATTCCTGTCATTGGCCGACCGAGACCTGAAATTTCATGGGTCAAAGATGGCGAGCCTCTTAAACAGACAACAAGAGTAAATGTTGAGGAAACAGCTACATCAACTATTTTGCACATTACAGAAAGTAACAAAGATGACTTTGGAAAATACACCATAACAGCAACAAATAGTGCAGGTACGGCAACTGAAAATCTCAGCATTATCGTTCTGGAAAAGCCTGGACCTCCAGTTGGACCAGTTCGGTTTGATGAAGTTAGTGCAGACTTTGTGGTCATATCTTGGGAACCTCCAGCCTATACTGGTGGCTGCCAAATAAGCAACTACATTGTAGAGAAGCGAGATACAACTACCACCACTTGGCACATGGTATCAGCAACAGTTGCAAGAACAACAATTAAAATAACCAAACTGAAAACAGGCACTGAGTACCAGTTTAGAATTTTTGCAGAAAACAGGTATGGAAAAAGTGCCCCCTTGGATTCTAAACCAGTTACTGTACAATATCCATTTAAAGAACCCGGACCACCTGGCACTCCTTTTGTGACATCAGTCTCGAAAGATCAAATGCTTGTGCAGTGGCACGAGCCAGTTAATGATGGAGGCAGCAAAGTTACTGGCTACCATCTTGAACAGAAAGAAAAGAACAGCATTTTATGGGTCAAATTAAATAAGACTCCCATTCAAGACACCAAATTCAAAACAACTGGGCTTGATGAAGGCCTTGAGTATGAGTTCAAAGTTTCTGCTGAAAATATTGTTGGCATCGGCAAGCCGAGCAAAGTGTCGGAATGCTTTGTTGCTCGTGATCCGTGTGACCCACCAGGTCGCCCTGAAGCCATTGTTATTACAAGAAACAGTGTCACACTGAATTGGAAGAAACCCGCCTATGACGGCGGCAGCAAAATAACAGGTTATACTGTAGAAAAGAAAGATCTACCTGACGGCCGTTGGATGAAAGCCAGCTTTACTAATGTATTAGAAACTGAATATACAGTGAGTGGACTTGTAGAAGACCAAAGATATGAATTCAGAGTAATTGCAAGAAACGCAGCTGGCAACTTTAGTGAACCATCTGAAAGCACTGGCGCCATTACTGCAAGAGATGAAATTGATGCACCAAATGCCTCACTGGATCCCAGATATAAAGATGTCATCGTTGTTCACGCAGGAGAGACTTTTGTCCTCGAAGCTGATATCCGTGGCACACCTATACCTGATATTGTTTGGTCAAAAGATGGGAAAGAGCTTGAAGAAACAGCTGCCAGGATGGAAATTAAGTCTACTATTCAGAAAACAACTCTTCTTGTCAAAGACTGTATACGTAGTGACGGAGGACAATATATCCTGAAACTCAGCAACGTGGGTGGAACAAAGTCTATACCAATCACTGTAAAGGTACTTGACAGGCCAGGGCCTCCTGAAGGGCCTCTGAAAGTTTCTGGAGTGACTGCTGAAAAATGTTACCTGGCATGGAACCCACCTTTACAAGATGGTGGTGCTAATATCTCACATTACATCATTGAAAAGAGAGAGACAAGCAGACTCTCCTGGACCCAGGTTTCAACTGAGGTACAGGCCCTTAACTACAAAGTCACTAAACTTCTTCCTGGTAATGAGTACATTTTCCGTGTCATGGCTGTGAATAAATATGGAACTGGAGAGCCTCTGGAATCTGAGCCTGTTGTAGCCCGTAATCCTTATAAACCACCAGGTCCTCCTTCCCCACCTGAAGCCTCAGCAATCACCAAAGAGTCTGTCGTCGTAACATGGGCACGCCCAGTGGATGATGGAGGTGCTGAAATCGAGGGCTACATTCTTGAAAAACGAGATAAGGCAGGCATCAGGTGGACCAAGTGCAACAAGAAAACACTAACAGATCTTCGATTCAGGGTAACTGGCCTTACTGAAGGGCATTCCTATGAATTCCGAGTTGCTGCTGAAAATGCAGCTGGTGTGGGTGAACCTAGTGAGCCATCTGTTTTCTATCGTGCATGTGATGCTCTGTATCCACCAGGACCACCAAGTAATCTAAAAGTGGCAGACACTTCCAGATCTTCTGTCTCCCTGGTGTGGAATAAGCCAATTTATGATGGCGGCGCTCCTGTTAAGGGCTATGTTGTTGAGGTCAAGGAAGCCACTGCTGCTGAATGGACAATGTGCACTCCGCCAACAGGATTACAAGGAAAGCAGTTCACCGTGACCAAGCTTAAAGAAAATACTGAATATAACTTCCGTATTTGTGCCATCAATTCTGAAGGCGTAGGTGAACCTGCAACTATACCCGGTTCAGTTGTTGCTAAAGAGAGGCAAGAGCCACCAGAAATAGAACTGGATGCTGATCTCCGAAAAGTGGTCATTCTGCGTGCGAGTGCTACTTTACGCTTATTTGTCACTATCAAAGGTCGACCGGAACCTGAAGTTAAATGGGAAAAGGCAGAAGGCATTCTCACTGACCGGGCCCAGATTGAGGTGACCAGCTCATATACAATGTTGGTAATTGATAACGTTACCAGATTTGACAGTGGTCGGTATAATCTGACACTAGAAAATAACAGTGGCTCTAAAACTGCTTTTGTTAACGTCAGAGTTCTCGACTCACCAAGTGCCCCTGTGAATTTGACCGTAGGAGAAGTGAAGAAAGACTCAGTGACACTGGCTTGGGAACCACCGCTTATTGATGGCGGAGCTAAGATTACGAACTACATCGTTGAAAAACGAGAAACCACGAGAAAAGTGTATGCTACTGTTACAAACAATTGCACGAAGAACACTTTTAAGATTGAAAACCTGCAAGAAGGATGTTCTTACTACTTCCAAGTCTTGGCTTCCAATGAATATGGGATTGGTTTGCCAGCTGAAACAACTGAACCTGTTAAAGCTTCTGAAACACCCCTCCCACCTGGAAGAGTAACTCTTGTTGATGTGACCCGTAACACAGCTACAATTAAGTGGGAGAGACCAGAAAGTGATGGTGGCAGCAAAATTACCGGTTACGTAGTTGAAATGCAGACCAAAGGGAGTGAAAAATGGAGCATGTGCACACAAGTTAAGACTCTAGAAGCAACTATATCTGGCCTAACTGCTGGAGAGGAGTATATCTTCAGGGTAGCTGCACTTAATGAAAAAGGAAAAAGTGACCCAAGACAACTTGGAGTGCCAGTAATTGCAAGAGATATTGAAATAAAGCCTTCAGTTGAGCTTCCTTTCAATACTTTCAATGTAAAGGCTACAGACCAACTGAAGATTGATGTTCCATTTAAAGGAAGACCTCAAGCTACTGTAAGCTGGAAAAAAGATGGTCAGACTCTTAAAGAGACAACTAGAGTAAATGTTTCTTCTTCAAAGACTGTAACATCACTAACAATTAAGGAAGCTTCAAGGGAAGATGTTGGAACTTATGAATTATGTGTTTCAAACAGTGCTGGATCCATAACAGTTCCTATTACTATAATTGTGCTTGACAAACCAGGACCTCCCGGACCTATACATATTGATGAGGTTAGTTGTGACAATATAACCATTTCTTGGAATCCTCCAGAATATGATGGTGGCTGCCAGATTAGCAATTACATCGTTGAAAAGAGAGAAACCTCTTCTACAACATGGCACGTAGTTTCACAGGCAGTTGCAAGAACATCCATTAAAATAGTTCGTCTAGTAACAGGAAGTGAGTATCAGTTCCGTGTTTGTGCAGAAAACCGCTACGGAAAGAGCTCCTACAGTGCCTCTTCAGCTGTAGTTGCAGAGTATCCATTCAGCCCCCCAGGTCCTCCTGGTACTCCTAAAGTTGTGCATGCCACAAAATCCACCATGTTGGTAACCTGGCAAGTGCCAGTTAATGATGGAGGAAGTCAAGTACTTGGCTATCACCTTGAGTATAAAGAAAGAAGCAGCATTCTTTGGTCAAAAGCAAATAAGAGCCTCATCACTGCTACTCAAAGCAAAGTCTCCGGCCTTGATGAAGGACTGATGTATGAGTATCGTGTATATGCTGAGACTATTGCTGGAATTGGTAAATGCAGTAAGTCTTGTGAACCAGTCCCTGCAAGAGACCCTTGTGACCCTCCTGGACAACCTGAAGTCACAAATATCACGAGGAAATCAGTGTCGCTTAAATGGTCTAAGCCACATTATGACGGTGGAGCTAAGATCACCGGATACATTGTTGAACGTAGAGAACTACCAGATGGCCGGTGGCTGAAGTGCAACTTTACTAACGTACAAGAAACATACTTTGAAGTAACCGAACTTACTGAAGACCAGCGTTATGAATTCCGGGTTTTCGCAAGGAATGCTGCTGACTCAACTAGTGAGCCATCTGAATCCACTGGACCTATCACAGTTAAAGACGATGTTGAGGCTCCAAGAATTATGATGGATGTCAAGTTCCGAGATGTTATTGTTGTCAAAGCTGGAGAGGTCCTTAAGATAAATGCAGACATTGCAGGGCGACCTCTGCCAGTAATTTCCTGGGCCAAGGATGGTGTAGAAATTGAAGAGAGAGCAAGAACAGAAATTGTCTCAACAGATTACAATACTTTGCTAACAGTGAAAGACTGTGTCCGACGAGACTCTGGGCAGTATGTGCTAACACTGAAGAATGTTGCTGGAACTCGGTCTTTTGCAGTTAATTGCAAGGTACTTGATAAGCCTGGCCCACCAGCAGGACCACTTGAAATAACTGGCCTCACTGCTGAGAAATGCTCTGTTTCTTGGGGACCGCCCCAAGAAGATGGTGGCGCAGCTATCGACTATTACATTGTAGAAAAACGCGAGACAAGTCGCCTTGCTTGGACAATATGTGAAGGAGAGTTAAGGACAACATCCTGTAAAGTGACCAAGTTGCTCAAGGGCAATGAATACATCTTTAGAGTAACCGGTGTTAATAAACATGGTGTTGGCGAGCCCCTGGAGAGTATGGCTGTAAAGGCACTAGATCCATTTACGGTTCCAAGTCCACCCACATCTTTGGAAATTACATCTGTGACCAAAGAGTTCATGACACTTTGCTGGGCAAGACCAGAGAGTGATGGAGGCAGTGAAATCTCTGGATACATAATTGAAAGGCGAGAGAAAAACAGCCTACGATGGGTGCGTGTAAACAAAAAACCAGTTTATGATCTGAGAGTGAAATCAACAGGACTTCGGGAAGGATGTGAATATGAGTATCGGGTATATGCAGAAAATGCTGCAGGCCTGAGCCTTCCAAGTGAAACCTCTCCCTTAATCCAGGCAGAAGATCCCGTGTTCTTACCATCTCCTCCATCCAAACCCAATATCGTGGACTCAGGCAAGACCAATATAACTATTGGCTGGGTTAAGCCCTTATTTGATGGTGGGTCCCCAGTAACTGGATACACTGTAGAATTTAAAAAATCTGATGAAACTGACTGGAAAACTGCCATTCAGAACTTACGGGGCACAGAATACACAATAAGTGGACTAACCACAGGAGCCGAATACATTTTCAGAGTAAGATCTATCAATAAGGTCGGTGCTAGTGATCCCAGTGATAGCTCCGATCCCCAGATAGCAAAGGAAAGAGAAGAAGAACCTGTATTTGATCTTGACAGTGAAATGAAGAAGACCCTGATCGTCAAGGCCGGTGCCTCCTTTACCATGACTGTGCCTTTCCGAGGAAGACCGGTACCCAGTGTCTCCTGGAGCAAACCAGACACTGACCTCTGCGCTAGAGCTTATATTGATTCCACAGACTCTCATACATCACTGACTATTGAAGATGCCAATAGAAATGATTCTGGAAAATACACATTAACAATTCAGAATATTTTGAACGCTGCTTCACTGACCTTAGTTGTCAAAGTTTTAGATTCTCCTGGTCCTCCAGCCAGTATTACTGTACATGATGTCACCAGGGAGTCTGCAGTGTTATCCTGGGATGTTCCTGAAAATGATGGTGGAGCACCAGTGAAGAATTACTACATAGAAAAACGGGAGGCCAGTAAGAAAGCATGGGTCTCAGTGACCAGCAACTGTAACCGCCTCTCCTACAAAATTACCAACTTACAAGAAGGGGAGATTTACTACTTCAGAGTCTCTGGAGAAAATGAGTTTGGTGTTGGTGTACCAGCTGAAACGAAGGAAGGAGTAAAAATAACAGGTATGTTTTAAGAACAAAGAAAACCTACATATCCATATTCATTTGCCTAGACTAGTGTGAATCATTTTAATTATTGTTTAATCTTAAATGCTTTTGGTTCACACCTCGAACAATTCATACTATAGCACAAAATGAAATCTTACTACTAGAGAAAGTTCTTCATTGATTAAGAAAAAGTAGAAATTTACATAGCTAGAGTTGGATAATGTATTCTGAATGTAAGTATAATTGAATTTGACTGCACGTATATATATATATAAACATATATAGTGTGTGTGCAGAAATTGTATGATAGTGTTTCTTACAAGATTGTTCATCTCATTCCTCATTTTTACACCCATGATAAATTTGGGATAAATTTAATCATTTTATTTGGTCATTTGACACTTACTTGATTTGAATGCTATGACATGCTATAACATAAAATGACAAAGCCTGGGAAAGTTTTGCTTGGCTCAGAAGCCAAACTGATCATGTAAAAAGTAAGAAAGACTCAAATAAAAGTAACTCTGTGGCCTTCATTTAAAAATCTTTCTTTTCACAATGCAGGAAGAACACAGGTGGGGAATAAATGTTCTAATAACTTCTCTTTCTTCTGATGTTTTACTTTCTTAGAAAAACCAAGCCCACCCGAAAAACTTGGAGTAACAAGTGTATCCAAAGATAGTGTTTCCCTGGCCTGGGTGAAGCCAGAACATGATGGTGGAAGCAGAATTGTACATTATGTCATTGAAGCACTAGAAAAAGGACAGAAAAATTGGGTGAGATGTGCAGTGGTAAAGTCAACCCATCATGTCATTTCTGGTCTGAGGGAGAATTCTGAATACTTTTTCCGGGTGTTTGCTGAAAATCAAGCTGGTCTGAGTGACCCAAGAGAGCTTCTGCTTCCTGTCCTTGTAAAGGAGCAGCTAGGTATGTCTAATTTTATGCAGAAGCAAAATTTGAAATTACTTGCATTGACTTAAGTTAATTTGCAAGAAAACGTTTTTCACCTTCACCTTCCATACTCTTATTTTTCAGAACCACCTGAAATTGACATGAAGAACTTCCCAAGTCATACCGTCTATGTTAGATCTGGTTCAAACCTTAAAGTTGATATTCCAATTTCTGGAAAACCACTGCCCAAAGTGACCTTATCAAGAGATGGTGTCCCGCTGAAAGCAACCATGAGATTTAACACTGAAATTACTGCTGAGAACCTGACCATCAATCTCAAAGAAAGCATTGCTGCTGATGCTGGAAGATATGAGATCACTGCTGCCAACTCCAGTGGAACAACCAAAGCTTTCATTAACATCATCATACTGGACAGGCCTGGTCCCGCAACTGGCCCTGTTGTGATTAGTGATGTAACTGAAGAGAGCGTGACTCTCAAGTGGGAGCCACCTAAGTATGATGGTGGAAGTCAGGTTACCAATTACATTGTACTCAAGAGAGAGACAAGTACTGCAGTATGGACTGAAGTGTCTGCGACAGTTGCAAGAACCATGATTAAAGTCATGAAACTGAGCACAGGACAAGAATACCAATTCCGCATCAAGGCAGAAAACCGCTTTGGCATCAGTGATCACATAGATTCGGCTTGTGTGGTTGTCAAACTACCATACAGTAAGTTGTCAAACTTTTCAAAGATCCCAGGTTTCCATATACATAAATGTTTTAAAGGTCTGTATTAACCTGTGGGATTTCTCTCTTTTGTAGCAACACCTGGACCGCCATCTACACCATGGGTCACTAAAGTCACTCGAGAAAGTATCACCGTGGGCTGGCATGAACCAGTGTCCAGTGGAGGCAGTGCAGTTATAGGCTATCACCTGGAAATGAAAGACAGAAACTCTATCTTATGGCAGAAAGCCAACAAAATGGTCATCCGCACCACTCACTTCACAGTCACAACCATCAGTGCTGGACTTGTCTACGAATTCAGGGTGTATGCAGAAAATGCTGCTGGTATTGGAAAACCCAGCCATCCTTCAGAACCAGTCCTAGCCATTGATGCCTGCGGTATGTATTTGTCATTAGAAGGACAGTTCTCACTACTTAAAAACGCAAACCTTCTTTCTGCAAAGCAAAATAATGTTGAAGTAAGTGCCACTAATCTGCTTCCTGTCATTACCACAGAACCCCCAAGAAATGTCCGTATCACTGATGTTTCAAAGAACTCTGTCAACCTTTCGTGGCAACAACCAGCTTATGATGGAGGAAGCAAGATTACAGGCTACATTGTTGAGAGACGAGACCTTCCAGATGGCAGATGGGCCAAGGCCAGCTTCACCAACGTTACCGAGACTCAACTCACTGTCTCTGGCTTGACTCAGAATTCCCAGTACGAATTCCGTGTCTTTGCTAGAAATGCTGTCGGTTCCATCAGCAATCCATCTGAGGTTGCAGGCCCCATTACATGCATCGATTCTTATGGTAAGCATTTTTAGCAGTTTGAATCCCAACAGCAATTTAACTCAGTATTTTGTCTTACTTTTGTGGTCCTAATCTGTAGGATAACTTTTACTATGTACGTTGTTAGACTTTTAGAAGAAATTATGAATTAGCTGTGAGTCGTAGGAAAATTCCATAACCCCTCCAGGCCTCTTGACGTAACTGTAAAAACATGAGATTTGGACTACAGGATACCTAAAGAGCTTTCTGACTTCAGCCTTTCATGATGCTTTGATTACATGAGTTGGTGTTTTCACTCTTCTGTTTAAAATTTTCAGCATCAATAATTAAAACCATGGTTGAATGCCCAGAGAATATTCCTCTGAAATAAGTGAAAGACTAAACAGAGGCATTAATGATGATAATATTAGCAGCAGCTAACATTTACTGGGTACTTTCCATGAATTCTCTCCCCTAGTTCTAACAGCCTTAAGATAAGCCCATTTTACAGAAGAGAAACTGAGGTTTAGAGCACTTATATAACTTCCCCAACATCAAGCAGCTCATTAACAATAGGGTGGGTATTCAAACAGACAGACTCCAGAATTCTCTCTACATGGCTGTCAGTCCAAAATACACACACTTGACCATTCTGGAAAATAAGTGGCACATTCAACTCAACAGTGCTTTGAAAATTAAAATTTCATGAGAGTTAGGTACCCTGTGACACTTTTTCTAAAAGTCCCCATTTTCAAGGAGGAGTCTCTACGGTATCTGGGCAAAAGTATCCACTCCCATCCTCATGCTGAGAATCCCAGGGCTTCTCTTTATGAACCAGGCTTTGTAGACACTGAGTCAGTATTTGTGAGACTGTGAAGCAAGTCAAATTAATTCTGTTTCTCAAAAACCTTAAGCAGCCTGGCAGAAAATCAGTCCAGGCAAGTTTACAGCTCTGTGAGTAGATAATTCAGAATTCAAGGGTCTGATGTGAAATGCCCCCACTTGGATACCAGTGAACTGGGAAGGGAAAATAAAAAGAATCAGAGGTAGTCAGAGGAAGGAGAGCTAGAATAAAAGAAAACATATAATTCAGCTTCTGCAATGATGCTCTCACTGCCATATCCCATCGCATCACTGGAATAAAACACCTGATAGATGTTAAAATACATTTCAAAGGCATTTAAGTCCCTGTGCAATTAGTGCAGTGTCACTGGGGTACAGAGCTTACTCACAGTCTTTCTTCCCCATCTGTGATAAAAGAGTGGCTTGTAAAATTAAATGTAAAATATAAACAGTATTAGAACTACTTCGTGTGCATTATTTAATAAAGGCCAATGAGCTTACTTTGAAGTTGCGGCAATTATTTATTTCATCCTTGTGATTTTCTAAATATTTCTCATCTGTTTTTCTTGAAGGTGGACCCGTAATTGATTTGCCTCTAGAATATACAGAAGTTGTCAAATACAGAGCAGGTACATCTGTGAAGCTCAGAGCTGGCATTTCTGGCAAACCTGAGCCTACAATTGAGTGGTATAAAGATGATAAAGAGTTACAAACCAGTGCACTGGTGTGTGTCGAAAATACCACTGACCTTGCAGCTATACTCATCAAAGATGCAACTCGCCTTAACAGTGGAAGCTATGAATTAAAACTAAGGAATGCCATAGGCTCAGCCTCAGCCACCATCAGAGTGCAGATCCTTGGTAGGTGGTGAATACAGGCCCACATCATATTTTGTTTGCCTAAAACTTAATAATTTTAAATTAGAAGCCTTCTAAAATTTACTAATATACCATTTTGTTTTTTCATTCACAGACAAACCAGGACCTCCAGGTGGACCAATTGAATTTAAGACCGTCACTGCTACAAAGATAACTCTTCTCTGGCAGCCTCCAGCGGATGATGGCGGTGCAAAAGTCACTCACTACATCGTGGAAAAGCGTGAGACAAGCCGCGTCGTGTGGTCTATGGTGTCTGAAAATTTGGAAGAGTACATCATTACGACCACCAAGATTATCAAAGGAAATGAATACATCTTCCGGGTTCGCGCTGTGAACAAATACGGAATTGGTGATGCACTGGAATCTCACCCAGTGGTAGCAAAGAATGCATTTGGTGAGACATGATTTCATTAGAAAACTAAAATCAAATACCTGAAAATTTAAAAATAAATGTAAACTGGGAATTCCCTGGTGGTCCAGTGGTTAGGACTTGGCACTTTCACTGCCAAGGCACGGATTCGATCCCCGGTTGGGGAACTAAGATCCCTCAAGCCATGCAACGCGGCCAATACATACATACATACATACATACTATTCTGCTAGCTTATGAATACGTTTTCAGAGCTTGATTGACTTTTATTTTCTTGTTCATCATATTGCTTCTCATTATCATCCTTTTCACCAGGTAGAAAGTATAATAAATGAAACCAATATTCTTAGATAGGATTTGAAGATTAAAAGGTAGAATTTATCAGTAATGTTGATCCTTTGAACTCATTTTCCTCTTCCTTTCTAAACAGTCACACCTGGGCCTCCGAGCGTGCCAGAGGTGACAAAGATAACCAAGAATTCGATGACTGTTGTCTGGAACAGGCCAGTTGCAGATGGTGGTAGTGACATAAGCGGCTATTTCCTTGAGAAACGAGACAAGAAGAGTCTGGGATGGTTTAAAGTCCTAAAGGAGACTATCCGTGACACCAGACAGAAAGTGACAGGACTCACGGAACACAGTGACTATCAATACCGAGTTTGTGCTATAAATGCTGCTGGACAGGGTCCATTTTCTGAACCATCTGACTTCTACAAAGCTGCTGATCCTATTGGTAAGTGTGGTGTCTTCACCTATGTCTTCTTTCATGTCACCAAACTGTACACGATTATGTAATTACGGTACTGTGATTGGCCATGCCAGATCCTCCAGGCCCACCGGCTAAGATAAGAATCGAAGATTCAACTAAATCGTCCATCACTCTTGGCTGGAGTAAGCCGGTCTACGATGGGGGCAGTGCTGTTACTGGATATGTTGTTGGCATGAGACAAGGAGAGGAAGAGGAATGGACTGTTGTCTCTACAAAAGGAGAGGTCAGAACTACAGAGTATGTGGTATCTAACCTGAAACCTGGAGTCAATTACTACTTCCAGGTATCCGCTGTAAACTGTGCCGGACAAGGGGAACCTATAGAAATGACTGAACCCGTACAGGCCAAAGATATACTTGGTACGTACCTACTGGTATGATTGTGTTTTTATTTTTTTAATAGAGGAAATCACTCATTTCCTTGCTTTAAAATTCATTGTATATGCCCATTTTATGTCTACAGAGGAACCAGAGATCGACCTAGATGTGGCTTTCAGGACCTCCATTATAGCTAAAGCCGGTGAAGACGTACAAGTGTTGATTCCCTTCAAAGGCAGACCTCCACCTACTGTCACATGGAGAAAAGATGAGAAGAATCTTGGCAGTGATGCCAGATACAGCATTCAAAACACTGATTCATCTTCATTACTCACTATTCCTCAAGTCACTCGCAATGATACGGGCAAATATATTCTCACAATAGAAAATGGCGTTGGTCAGCCAACGTCTTCAACTGTGAGCGTTAAAGTGCTTGATACACCAGCTGCCTGCCAGAAACTACAGATTAAACATGTTTCTCGAGGCACAGTCACATTGCTCTGGGAGTCTCCTCTCATTGACGGAGGATCTCCCATAATTAACTACATCATTGAGAAGAAAGATGCCACCAAGAGAACATGGTCTTCAGTGTCACACAAGTGTTCTAGCACATCCTTTAAGGTAACAGATTTGTCAGAGAAAACTCCATTCTTCTTCAGAGTTCTTGCAGAAAATGAAATTGGAATCGGGGAACCCTGTGAAACTACAGAGCCAGTGAAGGCTGCCGAAGTACCAGCTCCTATACGCGATCTCTCAGTGAAAGACTCAACAAAAACATCTGTTACCCTGAGCTGGACCAAGCCTGACTTTGATGGTGGTAGTGTCATCACAGATTATACTGTGGAAAGGAAAGGTGAAGGCGAACAAACATGGTCACATGCTGGTGTAAGTAAGACATGTGAAATTGAGGTTAGCCAACTCAAGGAACATTCAGTCCTGGAATTCAGAGTGTCTGCCAGAAATGAGAAAGGACTGAGTGATGGCGTCACTATTGGGCCAATTACAGTGAAAGAACTTGTAATTCCGCCGCAAGTTGACCTGTCAGAAATCCCTGGGGCACAAGTCACTGTGAGAATTGGGCATAATGTGCACCTCGAGCTACCTTATAAAGGAAAACCTAAACCATCTATCAGTTGGCTGAAAGACAGTTTGCCGTTGAAAGAAAGCGAACGTGTTCGTTTGAGTAAAACTGAAAACAAACTTACTTTGAGTATTAAGAACGCAAAGAAGGAGAATGGAGGGAAATACACCATTATTCTCGATAACGCAGTTTGTCGAAACTCATTTCCCATTACAATCATCACACTCGGCCCACCATCAAAGCCCAAAGGGCCCATTCGATTTGATGAAGTCAAGGCTGACAGTGTCATCATATCATGGGATGTGCCCGATGACGATGGAGGGGGAGAAATTACCTGTTACAGCATTGAGAAGCGAGAAGCTTCACAAACTAATTGGAAGATGGTGTGTTCCAGTGTTGCCCGGACAACTTTCAAAGTTCCTAATCTAGTCAAAGATGCTGAATACCAGTTTAGAGTTAGGGCAGAAAACAGATATGGAGTCAGCCAGCCACTTGACTCAAACATCATTGTGGCAAAACACCAGTTCAGGATTCCTGGCCCCCCAGGAAAGCCAGTTACATACAATGTGACTTCTGATGGCATGTCCCTAAGTTGGGATGCTCCAGTTTATGATGGCGGTTCAGAGGTTACTGGATACCATGTTGAAAAGAAAGAAAGAAATAGCATCCTGTGGCAAAGAATTAACACATCACCGATATCTGGAAGAGAACACAGAGCTACTGGACTAATGGAAGGCCTGGATTACCAGTTCCGTGTATACGCTGAAAATTCTGCCGGCCTAAGCTCACCTAGTGACCCAAGCAAATTTACCTTAGCTGTTTCCCCAGTAGGTAAGTGACCGAGGATTATTCAAATATATTTAATTCCACAACTGAATGTGTTAGTGACAACTCAAACACTGCTTTTCTTCCACGTATCACCTTCTCACATATTTCCTAGCCACTAGAGAGCTGGTCAGGTAAAGCAAGGGGGATGATTTTAAATCAGTCTAAAAGAGCAATTTAAAATTCTTTTTTTAAAGACTCTGATACAAAAAAAAAATTGCAATTAATGGCTAAAATGAGTTTGGGGGATTTATTTATTTTCCTTCCACTGAAGATTAAGAGTTGATTACAGAAATAACGATGCCTTTAACTTGCATCTAATTTATAGACCCACCCGGCACTCCTGACTACATTGATGTCACCCGGGAAACCATCACTCTGAAATGGAACCCACCACTGCGTGATGGAGGCAGTAAGATTGTGGCCTACAACATCGAGAAACGGCAAGGGAGCGATCACTGGACCAGATGCAACTTTAGTGATGTCAGCGAATGCCAGTACACGGCAACAGGACTTAGTCCTGGGGATCGATATGAGTTCAGAATACTTGCAAGAAACGCTGTTGGAACCATAAGCCCGCCCTCACAGTCTTCTGGCGTAATTATGACAAGGGACGAAAATGGTAAGCATTTACAACCAATTTCCAATGTAACTAAGAGCATTCACATTTAAAAAAAAAAAAAAAAAAAAAAAAAAAAATATATATATATATTTTGGGGGGGCTGGTCTATAAAAATGGGAAGAGAAACAACATTTCATACAGATTACCAAAGGTTGTTAGGTGGATGAATTCGATTTTCTACCTTTCAGATGAAGAGAAGAAAAAAATGTAATTAGCATCAATTCTTTTTACCACGTCTACTATTTCATTTCCATATAAATAGCATGCAAGTGGGAATGAGTTTTTAGCTTTGTGATTTCAGTCATTTATAATAAATGAAGAAAAAAAGGTCCCAAGAATAACTGTCCCTCTCGACTGAAGTTACTAAAACACAACACAGGTCCAACAGCACAATTATCACCTTGCCTGAGTGCAGCTGATGGCCCCGCACAGGAACTTGTTTGAATATGCAGCAGTATCAGGAAGTAAATGATCCGTAAATGTTTCATTTCTCTTTTTACAAATGGAAATGCAAGATTAATAACATGACAGATATAACAAAGGCAATAACCTAATAATATGCAAATGTTTAACCCCATAGTCTAAATTCTCAACTATCAATCCTTTCAGAATAGCCTTTGGTATAAGCATTACCCTTTCAGGATTTATGATATGGTGCCAATGAAAAACATGCTTATTTAAGTCTTCATTAAGCCAAACTAATGCATATTGTCTCTTTTGTAGTTGCACCAATTGTAGAGTTTGGCCCTGAGTACTTTGATGGTGTCACTATTAAGTCTGGAGAGAGCCTTAGAATTAAAGCTTTGGTGCAAGGACGGCCAGTACCTCGAGTAACTTGGTTCAAAGATGGAGAAGAAATTGAGAAGAGGATGAATATGGAAATAACTGATGTCCTTGGATCCACCAGCCTCTTTGTTAGAGATGCTACTCGGGACCATCGTGGTGTATACAGAGTGGAAGCCAAAAATGCATCTGGCTCCACAAAAGCAGAAATTACAGTGAAAGTACAAGGTACTCATAAAATAGCTTCTTAATCTTACAATGTACAGGACTTGGATTAAAGACATGCCTGATTGCATTTTAATGGCCAAGGAGAAAGAAACTAACTCTGGAACCTTTTTCTTATAGATACACCAGGAAAACCAGTCGGGCCAATAAGATTCACCAGTATAACTGGCGAGAAGATGACCTTGTGGTGGGATGCTCCACTCAATGACGGCTGTGCTCCCGTATCGCACTACATCATTGAAAAACGGGAAACCAGCAGACTTGCTTGGGCGCTAATTGAGGATAATTGTGAAGCCCTCAGCTATACCGCCACTAAACTAATAACTGGCAATGAATACCAATTCCGTATTTCTGCAGTCAACAAGTTTGGTGTTGGCAGGCCACTGGATTCTGACCCAGTGGTTGCTCAAATACAGTACAGTAAGCGACCATTTTTACTAAGTGGTACTATGTCATAAGGTTAACTTCCAAGCAAATGTGTCTAATTGGTTTCTTTCTTTCTTTGTTTTCATTTTACAGCTACTCCCGATTCCCCTGGCACTCCAGAACCTAGCAATGTAACAGGCAATAGCATTACCCTGACATGGGCAAGGCCAGAATCAGATGGTGGCAGTGAAATCCAACAGTACATCCTTGAAAGGAGAGAAAAGAAAAGCACACGATGGGTGAAAGTGATCAGCAAACGACCAATCTCTGAGACAAGATTCAAAGTCACCGGTCTGACAGAGGGCAATGAGTATGAATTCCATGTCATGGCTGAAAATGCTGCAGGAGTAGGACCTGCAAGTGGTATCTCAAGACTAATCAAATGTAGAGAGCCAGTCAACCCCCCAAGTGCTCCCACTGTGGTCAAAGTGACAGACACATCAAAGACAACTGTGAGCTTAGAATGGTCTAAGCCAGTGTTTGACGGAGGGATGGAGATAATTGGGTATATTATTGAAATGTGCAAAGCTGACTTAGGAGACTGGCACAAGGTGAATGCAGAAGGATGTGTGAAAACAAGATATACAGTTACTGATCTACAAGCAGGTGCAGAATACAAATTCCGGGTTAGTGCTGTCAATGGTGCTGGAAAAGGAGACAGCTGTGAAGTGACCGGCACCATTAAAGCAGTTGACCGATTATCAGCTCCTGAGTTAGACATCGATGCCAACTTCAAGCAGACTCATATTGTGAGAGCTGGGGCCAGTATTCGCCTCTTCATTGCCTATCAGGGTAGACCGACTCCGACAGCTGTGTGGAGCAAACCTGACTCTAACCTTAGCATTCGGGCTGATATCCATACAACAGACTCCTTCAGCACCCTCACCGTGGAAAACTGCAACCGAAACGACGCAGGGAAATATACCCTTACTGTGGAAAACAACAGCGGTAGTAAGTCAATCACATTCACCGTAAAGGTGCTAGACTCTCCAGGCCCACCTGGCCCAATTACCTTCAAGGATGTGACCCGGGGATCTGTTACATTGATGTGGGATGCCCCTCTCCTTGATGGGGGTGCCCGAATCCATCACTACGTGGTAGAGAAACGAGAAGCCAGTCGCCGTAGTTGGCAGATAGTCAGTGAAAAATGCACTCGTCAGATCCTCAAGGTCAACGACCTGGTAGAAGGCGTTCCATACTATTTCCGTGTTTCTGCAGAAAATGAGTATGGTGTTGGTGAACCCTATGAAATGCCAGAACCAATGGTAGCCACGGAACAGCCTGCTCCACCAAAGAGACTTGATGTCATTGACACAAGCAAATCCTCTGTGGTCTTAGCTTGGCTTAAACCTGACCATGATGGAGGCAGCCGAATCTCTGGCTACCTGCTCGAAATGAGACAAAAGGGATCTGACTTCTGGGTTGAAGCTGGTCACACCAAACAGCTGACTTTCACAGTGGAGCACCTCACTGAGAACACTGAATATGAATTCCGCGTGAAGGCCAAGAATGATGCTGGCTACAGTGAACCCAGGGAAGCCTTCTCTTCTGTCATCATCAAGGAGCCTCAAATTGAGCCCACAGCTGATCTCACTGGAATTACCAATCAGCTCATAACTTGCAAAGCAGGCAGCACGTTTACCATTGACGTGCCAATCAGTGGTCGTCCCGCCCCCAAAGTAACATGGAAGCTTGAAGAAATGAGACTTAAGGAGACAGATCGCGTGAGTATCACAACAACAAAAGACAGAACCACCCTGTCTGTAAAGGACAGCATGAGAGGTGACTCTGGAAGGTACTTCCTGACCCTGGAAAATACAGCTGGTGTTAAAACATTTACCATCACAGTTGTGGTCATTGGAAGGCCAGGTCCAGTAACTGGCCCCATTGAAGTCTCATCTGTCTCAGCTGAATCATGCGTCCTGTCATGGGCTGAACCTAAAGATGATGGAGGCACCGATATTACTAATTACATAGTTGAAAAGCGTGAGTCAGGCACAACAGCTTGGCAGCTTGTCAATTCCAGCGTCAAGCGCACTCAGATTAAAGTCACTCATCTCACAAAATACATGGAATATTCTTTCCGTGTCAGTTCAGAGAACAGATTTGGTGTCAGCAAGCCTCTGGAATCAGCACCAATCGTTGCTGAGCATCCATTTGGTAAGAAAAATAGAAATCGTATTTCCAAGTCTCTATTATTAAATATTTCCCCTGAATTTTATAAAACTATATTCATATTTGATACCTTTGCTTATATTTAGTCCCACCAAGTGCACCTACCAGACCTGAGGTCTACCATGTGTCTGCCAATGCCATGTCTATTCGCTGGGAAGAACCCTATCATGATGGTGGCAGTAAAGTCATCGGCTACTGGGTTGAGAAGAAAGAACGTAACACCATTCTTTGGGTGAAAGAAAACAAACTGCCATGCTTAGAGTGCAACTACAAAGTGACCAGTTTGGTAGAAGGACTGGAGTATCAGTTCAGAACGTACGCACTCAATGCCGCAGGCGTTAGCAAAGCCAGTGAAGCATCAAGACCTATGATGGCTCAAAACCCAGTTGGTAGGTATCAGAATTTAAGGGTACATTTGTTTATCACCATCATCACCATCATCGTCATCATTATTGGTACTAGCAAAATTCAGAGTTGCATTTAACCTTACTTTTGCATCCCTTCCAGATGCACCAGGAAGACCAGAGGTGACAGATGTCACCAGATCAACGGTGTCACTGATTTGGTCTGCCCCAGTGTATGATGGAGGCAGCAAGGTTGTAGGCTACATCATAGAGCGTAAGCCAGTCAGTGAAGTTGGAGATGGTCGCTGGCTCAAGTGCAACTACACCATTGTATCTGACAATTTCTTCACCATTACTGCTCTCAGTGAAGGAGACACTTATGAATTCCGTGTGTTGGCCAAGAATGCAGCAGGCGTAATTAGCAAAGGATCAGAATCTACAGGCCCCATCACTTGCCGAGATGAATACGGTAAAGAATAGTCAATGCTCTCCTTTTAAGTTATAGTCAATGCTCTCCTTTTAAGTTATCACAATTTCTGTAACAATAAACTATCGTATATTCATTCACATCTATTTTGCCTGTGACAGCTCCACCCAAAGCCGAACTCGATGCCAGATTACAGGGTGATCTGGTTACCATCAGAGCAGGCTCGGATCTTGTTCTCGATGCTGCAGTTGGTGGCAAACCTGAACCCAAAATTATCTGGACCAAAGGGGACAAGGAACTAGATCTCTGTGAAAAAGTCTCTCTGCAGTACACTGGCAAACGAGCAACTGCTGTGATCAAGTTCTGTGACAGAAGTGACAGTGGAAGATACACTTTAACGGTGAAGAATGCCAGTGGGACCAAGGCCGTGTCTGTCGTGGTCAAAGTTCTCGGTAAGTACGTCAAACGATCTTTGATTTTCATAGCTTTCTCAAGCGTGGGCAGAAAGAAACACCTTCCTCATTGCTCGTCCTTACACCTGTTTCAGATTCCCCGGGCCCATGTGGAAAGCTCACCGTCAGCAGAGTAACAGAGGAGAAGTGCACTTTAGCCTGGAGCCTTCCTCAGGAAGATGGAGGTGCAGAAATAACTCACTACATCGTGGAAAGACGCGAGACTAGCAGACTCAACTGGGTGATTGTGGAAGGCGAATGCCCAACCCTATCCTATGTGGTTACCAGACTCATCAAGAACAACGAATACATATTCCGAGTGCGGGCAGTAAACAAATATGGCCCTGGTGTGCCTGCTGAATCAGAGCCCATTGTCGCCAGAAACTCCTTCAGTGAGTATTAACACTCAAACAGTTCAGCAGTTGAAATGTAATGGGATCGGGGAGAAGGGAGGACAGTCATAGCAATAGTGATTTTGTGCGATTCTGATCATCCTTTTATTTTCATAAAAATATAAACAGCTATTCCATCACAACCTGGCATACCTGAAGAAGTTGGGGCTGGCAAAGAGCATATCATCATTCAGTGGACAAAACCTGAATCTGACGGTGGCAACGAGATCAGCAACTATCTAGTAGACAAACGTGAGAAGAAGAGCTTGCGCTGGACACGTGTGAACAAAGACCATGTGGTGTATGATACCAGGCTGAAGGTGACTGGCCTGATGGAAGGTTGTGATTACCAGTTCCGGGTGACCGCAGTAAATGCTGCTGGTAACAGCGAACCCAGCGAAGCTTCCAACTTTATCTCTTGCAGAGAACCATCATGTGAGTTCCGAGAATCATAAATTACCCTAATGCCCATCAAAACCACATTACGAATAATTTTCCAACATGCCATTTCCAGTAACTTGTAGAATTTGTGAATGGCCTAGAAAGTCATATGCTTATTAGAAGGATCTTAAATACAGCCTAAGACAGAAAACATTTCAACTACTACTTCTGTCAATAAGTTAGCAGTTACATTGCTAAAAATTGTTGCAGCATTTTCCAATCTGTGATAAAAATAAAGTATTCTACTACCGATATGAAAGGGATGTATTTTGCAAATCTTCCTAAGAATGGAGAGAATTTTGTTGTAATGATAATAACTACTGAAAAGAAAAAAAGACAACATCTCTTTTAAGAGGCTTAGCAGAGCATAAAGCTTCTTGTATTTTAGTAAGCACCTAACAAAATAATTGTCACAAAAGCTTCAGAAATAAGTGGCAAATCCTTGTACAAAGTTTAAGCCCAAGAACTAAAAGGAATAAATCACTTGGATTGAATCGAGGAAGTAGAAGAAACTTATTCCTGTACTTATTAGCAATGTAGAGGTGACAAGTGATATTAACCCTGCTGAAAGCTGAGCAACTAAAGAGAAGTCCCTGAGAATGGGTGCTGTTAGCAGTGAGCTTAGCAGGACACAGCATAGTTAGCCAAAGTGGCCAGAAAGAAACATCTACCTTTCTAAAGAAGTTTAACTCTTAAAACAATAATAATAGTAATAATAGAGCAGACAGTGCTATCCTGCAACATCAGAAGAGCCTAGTTACAAAGAGTATCTTGGTGAGTGTGGACAAAGAACGGTAATGCCTCAGTGAGTCTTGAAAACCAAAAATACAAATCTCAAGCTTCCTTATTTGTGTAATACCTGCATCCTTATTTTAAAATTTCATAGATACCCCTGGACCACCTTCTGCTCCCAGAGTTGTAGATACCACCAAACACAGCATTAGTTTAGCCTGGACCAAGCCCATGTATGACGGTGGCACTGACATCATAGGATATGTTCTTGAAATGCAAGAGAAGGACACTGACCAGTGGTACCGAGTGCATACCAACACCACAATAAGAAATAATGAATTCACTGTGACAGACCTTAAAATGGGCCAGAAATACTCCTTCAGAGTCGCTGCTGTGAACGTGAAGGGCATGAGTGAATACAGCGAGTCAACTGCTGAAATTGAGCCCACGGAAAGACTAGGTATTTATAATATAAGGTTTTAGGTGAATTATTTTCTCATCACACCTGTTCATGAATTAATTAAGTTTTGACATTTACTTTCCAGAAATACCGGATCTTGAGCTTGCAGATGATTTAAAGAAGATTGTGACCATCAGAGCTGGGGCCTCGTTGCGGCTGATGGTGTCTGTATCTGGAAGACCACCACCCGTCATCACATGGAGCAAGAAGGGCATTGACCTTGCAAGCCGGGCGATCATTGACAACACTGAGAGTTACTCTTTACTTATTGTGGACAAAGTTAACCGGTATGATGCTGGAAAATACACCATTGAAGCTGAAAACCAATCTGGCAAGAAATCAGCAACTGTCCTTGTTAAAGTATATGGTAAGTATTTGTCTTAAGATGAACTATGCTGTGAGTAGATTCTTTAAAAAGATACACCTTGACCTCTGATTATCACCTCTCTAAAAGGAACTATGTTGAGTATGTTTTCCTGCCCCCCAAAAAATCTATCAACCAGTCAGGCAAACAGGAAGTATGGATCTTTCATTCTCTTGTTTTAGATACTCCTGGTCCCTGTCCTTCAGTGAAAGTTAAGGAAGTATCAAGAGATTCTGTGACCATTACTTGGGAAGTTCCCACAATTGATGGTGGAGCTCCTGTCAACAATTACATTATTGAGAAGCGTGAAGCTGCCATGAGAGCATTCAAAACAGTAACTACCAAATGCAGCAAGACGCTCTACAGAATTTCTGGACTTATAGAAGGAACCATGTACTATTTCAGAGTGCTGCCAGAAAATATTTATGGCATCGGAGAACCTTGTGAAACATCTGATGCAGTTCTGGTCTCGGAAGTACCTTTGGTGCCTGTGAAGCTAGAAGTTGTCGATGTCACCAAATCCACTGTTACCCTTGCCTGGGAGAAACCACTGTACGATGGTGGTAGCCGGCTCACTGGCTATGTTCTTGAGGCCTGCAAAGCTGGCACCGACAGATGGATGAAGGTTGTCACCTCAAAACCCACAGTCCTAGAGCACACTGTTATTTCCTTAAATGAAGGTGAACAGTACTTATTTAGAGTAAGGGCACAAAATGAGAAAGGTGTGTCAGAACCAAGAGAGATCATCACAGCCGTGACTGTACAAGACCTCAGAGGTATGTACCAAATCACCAAAATAGCAATAATAGTAAAGGAAAATGAAGGAAACATTCAGAATTCATGACACTTTGTCATTAGAAATAATACTTATGAATAAATGCCTACTTTTTCTCATAGTGTTGCCAGCAATCGATCTTTCTACAATGCCTCAAAAGACCATCCACATCCCAGCCGGCAGACCAGTAGAGTTGGTGATACCAATTGCTGGTCGCCCACCTCCTGCTGCTTCCTGGTTCTTTGCTGGCTCTAAACTAAGAGAATCAGAGCGTGTCGCAGTTGAAACTCATACTAAGGTAGCTAAATTAACCATTCGTGAAACCACTATCAGAGATACTGGAGACTATATACTTGAACTGAAGAATGCAACCGGAACTACTTCAGAGACCATTAAGGTTATCATTCTCGGTAAGGATGAGAGACCAAGACACAAGCAAGCTGTTGTTGTTTAGTCACCCAATTTTGATCTGAAGTGAAAATTAACCTCCGGGATTTCTTTTTTTTTTTTTTTTTTTTTTTTTAAAAAAACCCTTG
>NW_020175831.1:5863580-5984077 GCF_003031525.2 Neophocaena asiaeorientalis asiaeorientalis | reverse complement strand
GGGTTTTTTTTTTTTTTTTTTTTTTTTTTCATAGACAAGCCTGGTCCACCAACTGGGCCTGTCAAGATTGAAGAAATTGATGCTACTTCGGTGACCATTTCCTGGGGACCGCCTGAACTGGATGGTGGTGCTCCACTGAGTGGCTACGTGGTAGAACAACGTGATGCCCACCGTCCAGGGTGGCTGCCAGTGTCTGAATCAGTGACTAGACCAACATTTAAGTTTACCAGGCTCACTGAAGGAAACGAGTATGTGTTCCGTATCGCTGCGACAAACCGCTTCGGGATCGGCTCGTACTTGCAATCTGAGGTCATAGAATGTCGCAGCCGCATCAGTAAGTCCTGGACGCCCGCCCCCGACTCTCCCCACCTCTGATTCTAAATATTAACAAGAGGGAATTTATTCTTAATATACCCTTATGTAAGTAAAAATAGGTCACAAAGTTAATCCCAGGGTCTTTCCAAGGTTTCTAAATCTCCTTTTCTTGGAAGTTTTCAACATGGTTGGGGTTTTTTTTAATGGGAGAAAGAGAGGAGGGAGTTAGGGAAGGATGGATGGAAGGAAAGGGGGGAGGGAGGACTGGCTGTTACAGTGAGAAACAATACAGAATACATGCTTAATAAATGTTTATAAAATGGAAGAAAATGAGGAACAGCAAGAAAAGTACAAAAATGAAAACACGAGAAAAACAGTTGCAAGAGTCTTATATGTACCATTTTAAGATGGTATATGCAAGACACACTTATACAAATGTATGAGTCTTCAATTTATTCATGGTGCCATGTTGTGTTTACCTCTGTCTTGCTGCAGATATTCCTGGACCTCCAGAAACATTACAGATATTTGATGTCTCACGTGAGGGCATGACACTTACTTGGTACCCACCAGAAGATGACGGTGGCTCCCAAGTGACTGGATACATCGTGGAGCGCAAAGAAGTGAGAGCAGATCGATGGGTCCGTGTAAATAAAGTACCAGTGACGATGACACGGTACCGCTCCACTGGCCTTACTGAAGGCTTAGAATATGAACACCGTGTCACAGCCATTAACGCGAGAGGAACTGGAAAACCAAGCCGTCCTTCCAAACCCACCATTGCCATGGATCCAATTGGTAAATACCTTTTGTATAAGTTTATTGAGGTATAATTTAATGTGGTAACAGTCACCCTTCTGAAATACGGAATTCTATAAGTTTTGTATAACCACCACCACAATCAAAATATAGAATATTTCCAACAGCTCAAAAAGTTGTGTCCTCTGTCATCAATCCCCTCCCCACTCCAACCCCAGGCAACTTTGGGCAAATAACTTTTTATATTCTTCTCTTGAGTCTATTTCTCCCGCTTTAAAATGGAACTCACAATACACACCCTATATCACAGTTAAAATTGTAAAGCAAGTTAATATTTCTGGAAGCACTTTAAAAACTGATGGTAAATGTAAGATAGTATTAGTGATTATAAACAAAGCACAAATAAGACAAGGAAAAACCAAGAGCTTTAAGTAATGTTAACTGATTAAAATGAATTAAACATTTACAAAATGAAAAATATTCTACTGTTATAGTCCATGTTTCCACAACTCACTGAAATTGTTAGGTGGTGCATTTGATTTTCAACTTTGCAGAAACTTTAACAAGTATGTTGTTGTCTTATTCTTATTTCCAGCTCCTCCAGGAAAGCCACAAAACCCAAGAGTTACTGATACAACAAGGACATCAGTCTCCCTGGCCTGGAGTGTTCCAGAAGACGAAGGAGGATCTAAAGTCACAGGCTACTTGATCGAAATGCAAAAAGTTGATCAATACGAATGGACCAAATGCAACACCACCCCAACCAAGATTCGGGAGTATACTCTCACACACCTACCTCAGGGCGCTGAATACAGATTCCGTGTCCTAGCTTGTAACGCTGGTGGACCTGGGGAGCCCGCTGAGGTACCAGGAACAGTCAAAGTCACGGAAATGCTTGGTAAGACATATGATCATTCACTTTCTGCTGTAATTGCCTTAAGACTTATTTCCTACACCCGCCTCCCAAAATGCTAATTGTAACCCTACCTTTCTTCCCAGAATATCCTGACTATGAACTTGATGAAAGATACCAGGAAGGTATCTGTGTAAGACAAGGTGGGGTCATCAGACTTACCATACCAATCAAAGGAAAACCATTCCCAATATGTAAATGGACCAAGGAAGGCCAAGATATTAGTAAGCGTGCCATGATTGCAACCTCTGAAACTCACACTGAGCTTGTAATCAAAGAAGCAGACAGGGATGATTCTGGCACTTACGACCTGGTTCTGGAAAACAAATGTGGCAAGAAGGCTGTCTACATCAAGGTCAGGGTGATAGGAAGTCCCAACACTCCAGAAGGACCACTTGAATATGACGACATACAAGCTCGCTCTGTAAGGGTCAGTTGGAGACCCCCTGCCGATGATGGTGGTGCTGACATCTTAGGCTACATCCTCGAGAGACGAGAAGTGCCTAAAGCCGCCTGGTACACCATCGACTCCAGAGTCCGAGGTACATCTCTGGTCGTAAAAGGCCTCAAAGAAAATGTGGAGTACCATTTCCGTGTTTCAGCAGAAAACCAGTTTGGAATAAGCAAACCCTTGAAATCTGAGGAACCAGTCATACCAAAAACACCACTGAGTAAGTGCTCTTCCAACCATAACACTGTAAAAATCCTCTCAGTGCTCTTTTGTTTCGAAAGGAAAGCCACCAGCTTACTAGAGTTGGGACTGCATTCTAACACATGTGTTTTCCACTTACATTCCTAGACCCTCCCGAGCCTCCAAGCAATCCCCCAGAAGTACTAGATGTGACCAAGAGTTCTGTCAGCCTCTCCTGGTCCCGGCCCAGAGACGATGGTGGTTCTCGGGTCACAGGCTACTACATTGAACGCAAGGAGACATCAACTGACAAGTGGGTCAGACACAACAAGACTCAGATCACCACCACAATGTACACCATCACCGGGCTTGTTCCTGACGCGGAATATCAGTTCCGCATCATCGCACAGAATGACGTTGGTCTAAGTGAGACCAGCCCTGCTTCTGAACCAGTTGTTTGCAAAGATCCATTTGGTAAGGAAAGAGTTTCCAAAGGGGTTAGAATCAGAGAGGCAAACCACCTTTGCTGTTTTTCTTTTATTTCAGCAGGAAAGCTGATTTCCTTTTCAACTGTTTTCAAATATTTCAGATAAGCCAAGCCAACCTGGAGAACTCGAGATTCTTTCAATATCCAAAGACAGCGTCACTCTACAATGGGAGAAACCTGAATGCGATGGTGGCAAAGAAATCCTTGGATACTGGGTTGAATATAGACAATCTGGAGACAATGCCTGGAAGAAGAGCAGTAAGGACCGCATCAAGGACAGGCAATTCACAATAGGGGGTTTGCTGGAAGCTACAGAGTATGAATTCAGGGTTTTCGCTGAGAATGAGACAGGGCTGAGCAGACCTCGAAGAACCGCTATGTCTGTAAAGACGAAACTAACATGTAAGTAGCCATTAGTTCTCTGCTTATGGTTTACAAACTGAGCAACATGTTAAGGCTAATTCTTCCTCTGGACTAAGCAGATCTCCAGAAAGCTTTACTGGAGAGCAAGTGTTTGGAAAGAAATCACTCACTCTGGCATATGCACACACAGGGAACAGGTGATGCTTCTAGAGGAAGTCATTCCAAGCACATAACCTCAGCAGTGAACTGTTAGGTGCAGTGAACTGATTCCTAAAGCAATTTCTCCCTTGAATACAATGGTGTTTTTTTTTAATACTCCTAGTAAGACTTGAAGGGTCAACAAATGTACCCCGCTTCAGTGAACCTAAGTAAGGGCAAATCTACAGATTTATAGAGAACTAATATTCCCCCAAAACCCTATACATTGTTAATGCCTCCCGATCATAAAAAGTCACCCTACATAATAATATGATGATGTGCTCATTGAATCTCTACTTTCCAGATGATCCTCCAGTCACTGTGAAGCCTTGTTAAGAATTAGACTCATATGTAAATAATGGTGTCTAATAAAGTATTAGTCAATAGGATGAATTCATTCCTGATATACAAGGACAGAGGATTATAGATTCAGTAGTAACAATAATGCATTAATGTTATCTCTCATACCCTTCAGCTGGAGAGGCCCCAGGAGTACGCCAAGAAATGAAGGATGTCACCACCAAACTGGGTGAAGCTGCTCAACTCTCATGCCAGATCGTTGGAAGGCCTCTACCAGACATTAAATGGTACCGATTTGGTGAGGAGCTGATACAAAGCCGCAAGTACAAAATGTCTTCAGATGGACGCACACATACTCTAACAGTAATGACCGAGGAACAAGAAGATGAAGGCGTTTATACCTGCATAGCTACCAATGAGGTTGGAGAAGTAGAATCCAGTAGTAAGCTTCTCCTGCAAGCAACGCCACAATTCCATCCTGGTTACCCACTGAAAGAGAAGTATTACGGTGCTGTGGGGTCAACGCTTCGACTTCACGTTACATACATTGGCCGTCCAGTACCTGCCATCACTTGGTTCCATGGCCAGAAACTTTTGCAAAACTCAGAAAACATTGCTATTGAAAACACTGAGCAGTATACTCATCTCGTCATGAAGAATATCCAACGTAAGACTCACGCTGGGAAATACAAAGTTCAGCTCAGCAATGTTCTTGGAACGGTGGATGCCATCCTTGATGTGGAAATACAAGGTATTTTATTTTCATTCTCAGTGGGGGTTTTTTTTGTTGTTGTTTTTTTTTTTTTTTCACGGGCCCAACCGCTCCGCGGCATGTGGGATCCTCCCGCACCGGGGCACGAACCCGTGTCCCCTGCATCGGCAGGCGGACTCTCAACCACTGCGCCACCAGGGAAGCCCTTGTTGTTGTTTTTAAAGAAAAAAGAAAAATATCCTGGGAGACACACTACAGAAACCACTCCAATTGTATTTTCTCCCAACAGATAAACCAGACAAACCTACAGGACCAATTGTGATTGAAGCTCTATTGAAGAACTCTGTGGTGATCAGCTGGAAACCACCTGCAGATGACGGAGGCTCCTGGATCACCAATTATGTGGTAGAGAAACGTGAGGCCAAGGAAGGGGTTGAATGGCAGTTGGTGTCTTCAGCCATCTCAGTGACAACCTGTAGAATTGTGAACCTCACGGAAAATGCTGGGTATTACTTCCGGGTTTCGGCTCAGAACACGTTTGGCATCAGTGACCCTCTAGAAGTCTCCTCAGTTGTGATCATTAAGAGTCCATTTGGTGAGTACAACCTCTACAGTCTCCCTATGGCAAAATTCCATCTGTATGTAAAACTTTTTTTTTAAACAGAAATAACTTTTGAAAGGAGATAGCAAAGATTCAGCGAAAGTACAAGTGCCTTTTATCTCACTTAAATTGAATTTTTGCTTATCTAAAAGGGCACATGTACACCCTATCCCCTTCTTCTCTAAAAAGGAACTTTGTGTTTCAGTAAGTTTCTCAGCATAAAGTAACCAATTTCATTTTTCTGGATTAGTTATTCTTAATAGAACTTTGGGTTCATAACATTTTATTTTTTATAAAATAAGCTCTTCATAAAGCTGTTTGTTTCACCCCATGAGTCAAATGCTTTTTGTTTTAAACAGAAAAGCCAGGTGCTCCTGGCAAACCAACTATTGCTGCTGTCACAAAAGATTCTTGTGTTGTGGCCTGGAAGCCACCTGCCAGTGATGGAGGTGCAAAGATTAGAAATTACTACCTGGAGAAGCGTGAGAAGAAGCAGAACAAGTGGATTGCTGTGACAACAGATGAAATTCGAGAAACCGTCTTTTCAGTGCAAAACCTTATTGAAGGTCTTGAATATGAGTTCCGTGTGAAATGTGAAAACCTAGGTGGGGAAAGCGAATGGAGTGAAATATCAGAACCTGTCATTCCCAAATCTGATGTCCCAATTCAGGCACCACACTTTAAAGAGGAACTGAGAAATCTAAATGTCAGATATCAGAGCAATGCTACTTTGGTCTGCAAAGTGACTGGTCATCCAAAACCAATTGTGAAATGGTACAGACAAGGCAAAGAAATCATCGCAGATGGATTAAAGTACAGGATTCAAGAGTTTAAGGGTGGCTACCACCAGCTCATCATTGCAAGCGTCACAGATGATGATGCCACAGTTTACCAAGTCAGAGCTACCAACCAAGGAGGGTCTGTGTCTGGCACTGCCTCCTTGGAAGTAGAAGGTAAAAACAAATCAGCAAACACCATTTTGGTGCTAGATTACATATTAATTGGGGGGGGGGTGCTCTTAAATAGTGTTGGGTATTGCTAAATTATATTCTTCCTTCTTTTATTCTGATACAGTTCCAGCCAAGATACACTTGCCTAAAAATCTTGAAGGCATGGGAGCAGTCCACGCTCTCCGAGGTGAGGTAATCAGCATCAAGATCCCATTCAGTGGCAAACCAGACCCAGTGATCACCTGGCAGAAAGGGCAAGATCTCATCAACAACAATGGCCACTACCAAGTTATTGTCACAAGATCTTTCACGTCACTTGTTTTCCTCAATGGAGTGGAGAGAAAAGATGCTGGTTTCTATGTGGTCTGTGCTAAAAACAGGTTTGGAATTGATCAGAAGACAGTTGAACTGGATGTGGCCGATGTTCCCGACCCACCCAGAGGAGTCAAAGTTAGTGACGTTTCACGAGATTCTGTCAACTTAACATGGACTGAGCCAGCTTCTGATGGTGGCAGCAAAATCACCAACTACATTGTTGAAAAATGTGCGACCACTGCAGAAAGATGGATCCGCGTAGGACAGGCCCGAGAAACACACTATACCGTGATCAACTTATTTGGAAAAACAAGTTACCAGTTCCGTATAATAGCAGAAAATAAATTTGGCCTAAGCAAGCCTTCTGAGGCTTCAGAACCAACCATAACCAAAGAAGATAAGACCAGAGCTATGAACTATGATGAAGAGGTTGATGAAACCAGGGAAGTTTCTATGACCAAAGCATCTCACTCTTCAACCAAGGAACTCTATGAGAAATATATGATTGCTGAAGATCTTGGGCGTGGTCAGTTTGGAATTGTCCACCGTTGTGTTGAAACATCCTCAAAGAAGACATACATGGCCAAATTTGTTAAAGTCAAAGGGACTGATCAGGTTTTGGTAAAGAAAGAAATTTCCATTCTAAACATCGCTAGGCACCGAAATATCCTATACCTCCATGAATCATTTGAAAGCATGGAAGAATTAGTTATGATCTTTGAGTTCATATCAGGACTTGACATATTTGAACGCATTAACACAAGTGCTTTTGAACTTAATGAGAGAGAAATTGTAAGCTATGTTCGCCAGGTCTGTGAAGCACTTGAGTTCTTACACAGTCATAATATTGGACACTTTGACATTAGACCAGAAAATATCATTTACCAAACAAGAAGGAGCTCCACCATTAAAATCATAGAATTCGGTCAGGCCCATCAGCTGAAGCCAGGGGACAACTTTAGGCTTCTGTTCACTGCCCCTGAATACTACGCACCTGAAGTCCACCAGCATGATGTTGTCAGCACAGCCACAGACATGTGGTCACTCGGAACACTCGTGTATGTGCTGTTGAGTGGTATCAATCCATTCCTGGCTGAAACTAACCAACAGGTAATTGAGAACATCATGAATGCTGAATATACCTTTGATGAAGAAGCATTCCAAGAGATCAGCACTGAAGCCATGGACTTTGTTGACCGGCTGTTAGTGAAAGAGAGAAAATCTCGCATGACAGCATCTGAGGCTCTCCAGCACCCATGGCTGAAGCAGAAGATAGAAAGAGTCAGTACTAAAGTGATCAGGACATTGAAACACCGACGTTACTACCACACCCTGATCAAGAAAGACCTCAACTTGGTTGTGTCTGCAGCCAGGATCTCCTGTGGTGGTGCAATTCGATCTCAGAAGGGAGTGAGCATTGCTAAAGTTAAAGTGGCATCCATTGAAATCGGCCCAGTTTCCGGACAGATAATGCATGCAGTCGTTGAAGAAGGAGGATATGTCAAATACGTATGCAAAGTTGAAAATTACGATCAGTCTACCCACGTGACTTGGTACTTTGGTGTCAGACAGCTGGAGAACAGTGAGAAATATGAAATCACCTATGACGATGGAGTGGCCACCATGTATGTCAAAGACATTACCAAATTCGATGACGGTACCTACAGATGCAAAGTAGTCAACGACTACGGGGAAGACAGTTCTTACGCAGAGCTGTTTGTTAAAGGTGTGAGAGAAGTTTACGACTATTACTGCCGTAGAACCATAAAGAAACTTAAGCGCAGAACAGATACCATGAGACTCCTGGAAAGGCCACCAGAATTCACGCTGCCTCTCTATAACAGGACAGTTTATGTGGGTGAAAATGTCCGGTTTGGAGTAACTATAACTGTCCACCCAGAGCCTCGAGTTACATGGTATAAATCAGGTCAGAAAATCAAACCAGGTGATGATGATAGGAAGTACACATTTGAGTCCGACAAGGGTCTTTACCAATTAACAATCAACAGTGTAACTACGGATGATGCTGCCGAATACACTGTCGTTGCAAGAAACAAATACGGTGAAGACAGCTGCAAAGCAAAGCTGACTGTGACCCCACACCCACCTCCAACAGGTACGACCCTAAGACCCATGTTCAAACGGCTACTGGCAAACGCAGAATGCCAAGAAGGCCAAAGTGTCTGCTTTGAGATCAGGGTGTCTGGCATCCCCCCGCCAACATTAAAATGGGAGAAAGACGGTCAGCCACTGTCCCTCGGGCCCAACATTGAAATTATCCACGAAGGCTTGGATTATTACGCTCTTCATATCAGGGATACTTTGCCTGAAGACACGGGTTACTACAGAGTCACAGCCACAAACACTGCTGGATCCACCAGCTGCCAGGCCCACCTACAAGTGGAACGCCTGAGGTACGTCAAACAGGTGTTCAAGACTAAGGAGGAGCGCGAGCGACACGTACAGAGGCAAATTGACAAGACGCTGAGAATGGCTGAAATTCTTTCCGGAACTGAGACTGTGCCACTGACACAGGTCGCCCAGGAGGCACTGAGAGAAGCTGCCACCCTTTACAAACCAGCCGTCAGCACCAAGACTGTAAAAGGGGAATACCGACTTGAGACAGAAGAAAAGAAGGAGGAGAGAAAACTCCGCATGCCTTACGAAGTACCAGAGCCACGCAAGTACAAACCGGCTGCCATAGAAGAAGACCAACACATTAAGCAGTTCGTGCCCATGTCTGACATGAAATGGTACAAAAAGATACGCGATCAATTTGAAATGCCTGGGAAGATGGACAGAGTTGTACAGAAAAGACCCAAGCGCATCCGCCTTTCAAGATGGGAACAGTTCTACGTGATGCCTCTTCCACGCATCACCGATCAATACAGACCCAAGTGGAGGATTCCCAAACTGTCCCAAGATGACCTTGAAATGGTGAGACCAGCCCGCCGGCGTACACCTTCTCCTGATTATTACTTTTATTACAGACCCAGGAGACGTTCTCTCGGTGACATCTCGGATGAAGAATTACTCCTGCCCATTGACGACTACCTGGCAATGAAGAGAACAGAGGAAGAGAGGCTGCGTCTTGAAGAAGAGCTGGAACTGGGTTTTTCAGCCTCACCCCCAAGCCGGAGCCCACCACGTTTTGAGCTTTCGAGTCTGCGTTACCCTTCCCCACAAGCTCACGTCAAGGTGGAGGAAGCAAGAAAAGACTTCAGATACTCAACGTATCACATCCCAACGAAGGCGGAGACGAGCACGAGTTACGCAGAGCTGCGGGAGCGGCACGCCCGCACCTGGCACAGGCAGCCCAGGCAGCGGCAGAGGATCATGGCCGAGAGAGAGGACCAAGAGCTGCTGCGTCCAGTCACCACCACCCAGCGCCTCTCGGAATACAAAAGCGAGCTGGACCACATGGCGAAGGAAGAAAAATCTAGAAGGAAATCAAGACGCCAGAGAGAAGTGACTGAAATAACGGAAATTGAGGAAGAATATGAGATCTCCAAACACGCTCAGAGAGACACTTCCTCCTCGGTGTCCAGGCTGCTGAGACGCCGGCGCTCCCTGTCTCCGACCTACATCGAGTTGATGAGGCCGGTGTCCGAGCTGATCCGGCCGCGGCCACAGCCAGCTGAGGAATATGAAGATGAAGATGACGTAGAAAGAAGGTCTCCTACCCCAGAGAGGACTCGCCCACGTTCCCCCAGTCCTGTGTCTAGTGAGCGTTCACTGTCAAGATTTGAGAGGTCGGCAAGATTTGATATCTTTTCCAGGTACGAGTCCATGAAAGCTGCTTTAAAAACTCAGAAGACATCAGAAAGGAAGTATGAGGTTTTGAGTCAGCAGCCTTTTACGCTGGACCACGTGCCTCGAATCACACTGAGGATGCGCTCCCACAGGGTACCGTGCGGCCAAAATACACGTTTTATCTTAAATGTTCAGTCTAAGCCAACTGCCGAGGTCAAATGGTACCACAACGGTGTAGAACTCCAAGAGAGCAGTAAGATTCATTACACCAACACCAGTGGGGTTCTGACCCTGGAAATTCTGGACTGTCATATTGATGACGGTGGAACATACCGTGCCGTGTGCACCAACTACAAAGGTGAGGCTTCTGACTATGCAACCTTGGACGTCACGGGAGGGGATTACACCACCTATGCTTCCCAGCGCAGAGACGAAGAGGTGCCCCGATCCGTTTTCCCTGAGCTGACGAGAACAGAGGCATATGCGGTTTCATCATTTAAGAAAACATCTGAGATGGAAGCTTCCTCTTCCGTCAGGGAAATGAAATCACAGATGACAGAGACAAGGGAAAGTCTCTCATCATATGAACACCACGCATCTGCAGAAATGAAAAGTGCTGCAGTCGAAGAAAAGTCGCTGGAAGAAAAATCCACACACAGGAAGATCAAGACGACTTTGGCAGCAAGAATTCTCACGAAGCCGAGGTCCGTAACGGTGTATGAAGGCGACTCTGCAAGGTTTTCTTGCGATACAGATGGTGAGCCGGTACCGACTGTGACATGGCTGCGTAGGGGACAAGTCATAAGCACTTCCGCCCGCCACCAAGTGACCACCGCAAAGTACAAATCGACCTTTGAGATCTCTTCAGTCCAGGCTTCGGATGAGGGCAACTACAGCGTGGTGGTAGAGAACAGCGAAGGGAAGCAAGAGGCACAGTTTACTCTGACCATTCAAAAGGCCAGGGTTACTGAAAAGGCTCTGACATCACCACCGAAAGTCAAATCCCCAGAGCCTCGGGTAAAATCCCCAGAAGGAGTCACGTCTCCAAAACAAGTGAAATCCCCAGAACCGGTGACTTCTCACCCAAAAGCTGTATCACCCACAGAGATAAAACCCACACCAACAGAAAAGGTTCAGCAGCTGCCAGTCACTGCCCCACCCAAGATAATTCAGTCCTTGAAAGCAGAAGCTTCTAAAGATATAGCAAAGCTGACCTGTGTGGTCGAAAGTACTGTATTGTGTGCAAAAGAGGTCGCCTGGTATAAAGATGGTAAGAAACTGAAGGAAAATGGGCATTTCCAGTTTCATTATTCGGCAGATGGTACCTATGAGCTCAAAATCCATAACCTCACTGAATCTGATTGTGGAGAATACATTTGTGAGATTTCTGGTGAAGGTGGAACTTCCAAAACTAACTTCCAATTTGTGGGACAAGCCTTTAAGAATATCCATGAGGAAGTTTCAAGCATATCAGAAACCAAGAAAGCAGCTCAGAAAACTGCTGAGTCAACACAAACCAAGAAAGCGGCTCCGAAAACTGCTGAGCCAACAGAAACCAAGAAAACTGAACCAAAAGCTCCTGAACCAGTTTCCACAAAACCAGTAATTGTTACTGGGCTGCAGGATACAACTATTTCTTCAGACAGTGTCACTAAATTTGCAGTTAAAGCTACTGGAGAACCCCAGCCAACTGTCATCTGGACAAAGGATGGAAAGGTAACCAGTTTTTAAATGATCCTTAAACTTACCTTCTAAAAAAACTAACCTCTTCCCTCTTCCCCATCTCCCAAAGAAAGTTTAAAATTAAATCATTTTTTAAAACTCAAATCACATGCATTCTACAGGCCATAACACAAGGAGGTAAATATAAACTCTCTGAAGACAAAGGAGGATTCTTCCTAGAAATTCGTAACACTGATACTTCTGACGGTGGACTTTATACTTGTACAATAACAAATTCAGCTGGATCTGTGTCCTCTAGCTGCAAATTAACAATAAAAGGTAGGTTGGCTTTTATTCTTACCAATCATTTTCAGAAAACAATATGAAGGAAACATTTCTAAACACTATTCCTTATACACACACACACACACAAGTATTAAAATAAAACTGTTTTACCAAGTTACAGAATACCATTTGTACACAAATGTACAAATACACATATTTGAAGTTAGCATATACTTTTATATTTATTAAGTGTCTAATTGTATGTGGTGTTATATAAGATTCCATAGAGATTATGTAAGATTCCTGCTCCCAGGAACATTTAAGAATAAAGTCAGGTGATTATACAAAATGGCACTTCTTCCCTAAAGCTTCACTCTTGCTAATTTTCCAAAGCAGTGGAAAGTTAATGAAAGAACTGTATCGGTTTTCCCAATTAAAATTAGTTTGCTTTCATCTCAGTCTTCTAAAACATAATTCAATTGTTTTAATTACTCAAAATCTCCTAAATCCACCCATCTCCTAAATCCTTCAACTATTCTTTTCAAAACTTTTTTTCCCCTTAAGTCATAAAAATCATTCTTCTGTTTAGTTGAGTTTAAATAATCATTACACTGATCACCAAAGTCATGCATGACCAGTCTCCAAGATTGGGACTGAGAAAGAGTTAGGTATTACCTACACTGCATGCGTTAAGTTAATATTTTTTCTTCGTATATTATTCACTTACAGAATCCACAAGAGAAGAGGGTGGGGCCTCTTTCCAATTCAGTTTGCCTTATAGAGCTTTCTTTTTCAGCTGTAAAAGACACTGAGATACAGAAAGTATCGACACAAAAGACCTCCAAAAGTACATCCCAGAAGAAGGCAGCTGTCCAAGAGGAAATTTCCAAAAAAGCCCTAATCAAGATGTCAGAGGTGAAATCTCCAGAGAAGCTGGCCCTCGAGGAGGAAGCTTCAACAGTTCTGATTTCCGAAAAAGTCAAGAAATCAGAAGCGACCTCCCTGGAAAAATCCATTGTCCATGAGGAAATCACTAAAACATCACAGGCATCAGAAGAAATCAGAACTCATGCCGAGATTAAAGCATATTCTACTCAGATGAGTATACCTGATGGTCAGAAAGTGACTTTAAAAGCCAACATTGCTGGTGCCACTGATGTGAAATGGGTATTGAATGGGGTAGAGCTCAGTAACTCCGAGGAGTACAGATATGGCGTCTCAGGCAGTGACCAGACACTGACCATCAAGCAGGCTGGTCACAAAGATGAAGGGATCCTCACCTGCATTGGCAAAACCAGCCAAGGAATCGTCAAGTGTCAGTATGATCTGACCCTGAGCAAAGAACTCTCAGATGCTCCAGCCTTCATCTCCCAGCCCAGATCTCAAAATGTTAACGAAGGACAAAATGTTCTCTTTTCTTGTGAAATCAGTGGTGAGCCATCGCCTGAAATCGAATGGTTTAAAAACAACCTGCCAGTAAGTTGAGTTATGAATATATTACTGAAGAAAGCTTTAAATACTCCATCTACGCCTGAAGAGCTCAAAGAAACCCTTTTTTTCTCTTCTTTTTAGATTTCTGTTTCTTCAAATGTCAGCGTAAGTCGCTCCAGAAATGTATATTCCCTTGAAATCCGAAAGGCCTCAGTAAGTGACAGTGGGAAATACACAATTAAGGCCAAAAATTTCCATGGTCAGTGTTCAGCTACTGCTTCCTTAATGGTCCTTCGTAAGTATATCTTTACCATTTTCCTTACTTGCTTAAGGCCATTATCTGAGTTTTTTTGTTTGTTTTTTGCTTTTGTCTTCTGAGCCCAGCAAACTCTCTGGAGCCTCATTAAGTTCCATGTGTAAGAGACACAGGCCTCCTGTGTGAATTCATTCTTAACGGTCAGCGTTTCTTTACAGCGAGACAGGAACATGGATAAGTTAACTTTCAAAGCAAAGCTACCAACTGTCCTATTACATGTATTTTCAGAATGCACAATATAAAAATTATTTTCTGTATGACTAATCATTTTTCTCCTAGTGATTCTAGCACCTGCATGTAATGTAATGATAGAAATATAAGGATTCGTTTCTGGGAGACACTGAGCTAGCTCTTGACAACTGTATGTATGTATTTGCTTGTGCTTCCACAGCAAATTGTTTGGGTTGCATTTCTGTGTGTGTGTCTAAGTGTTCCATTTCTGTAAGTCAGTGTCAGATGTCACCAATTAACCAGATGTCATTGGTGTTCACTGTGTATCTGCTATGCTCCACAGCTCTAGTTGAAGAACCTCCCAGAGAGGTAGTATTGAGGACAAGTGGTGACACGAGCTTGCAAGGAAGCTTCTCATCTCAGTCAGTCCAAATGTCTGCCTCTAAGCAGGAGGCCTCCTTCAGCAGCTTCAGCAGCAGCAGTGCTAGCAGCATGACCGAAATGAAATTTGCAAGCATGTCTGCCCAAAGCATGTCCTCCATGCAAGAGTCTTTTGTAGAAATGAGTTCCAGCAGTTTTATGGGAAAATCTAGTATGACACAACTGGAAAGCTCAACTAGTAGGATGCTTAAAGCAGGCCTAAGAGGTGAGCAATCAAATTACTGGTAGAGGTAGACAAGCCTAGTAGCATGGTAGAGTCCTTAGTACATACAATTCAGTAGAAAGCAAATTGTTATATTTTCAGTGATCCTGAAACTTTTTTCTTGTTGTTGTTCCATAAAGGAATTCCACCTAAAATTGAAGCTCTTCCCTCTGACATCAGCATTGACGAGGGCAAAGTTTTAACAGTAGCCTGCGCTTTTACGGGTGAGCCTACCCCGGAAATAACATGGTCCCATGGTGGAAGAAAAATTCAGAATCAAGAACAGCAAGGGAGATTCCACACTGAAAACACAGATGACCTGACAACTCTGATCATCATGGATGTACAGAAACAAGATGGTGGACTTTATACCCTGAGCTTAGAGAATGAATTTGGATCTGATTCTGCTACTGTGAATATAAATATTCGATCCATTTAAGAGGGCCTGTGCTCTCATATTCAGACATTCTGAACCTTTCCTGAACGATTCACATAGACTAATCTTTCTGATCTGTAAATACTTAAAAAAAATGTAGTTTTGTATCAACCTAAATGAGTCGAAGTTCAAAAATATGCATTTCAATCTTTTCTTAATTGTTGACCTAAGAAGATTATACATTTTCTAGTGACATGTACATACTGTATATAGCCGAATTAACGGTTATAAAGTTTTGTACCATTTATTTTATGACATTTTACAATGTAACTGTTGAAACTAACTGTTGGTAGGAGAAAGTTTCTTATGGAACGAATACCCTGCTCAACACTGAATCAATCTTTGTGCCTCAACATAATGTTGATGTCTAAGTATGCCTCAATGGGTCGAGAAATTCCCCATTGAAGACGTCCTATCCACCGACATGATGCTGTGCACGTCACCTGATATGTGCACCGATACTTACTGAATCAGAAATGTAAGGCATTGGTGATGTTTGCATTTACCCTCCTGTAAGCAACACTTGAACGTCTTACATTTTCTCTGATGATGTCACACTCAAAATGATCATGACTTAAATATTACCAGAGCAAAGTGCAACGGCCAACACTTTGTTCGCTCATTTCACACTGTCTCTGACCATAGAGAGTGCCTGGGTAGCTTGGAAAAGCAACATCACCTGGCCATCCCCTCATTTAACCAAGCTGTTCATGCGTTCCTATGCCAGAGCAGTGCCAACTCTTGGAGGTCCCGGGGTGCAGCCAACGCCTTCGTGTGGTAGCTCTAAATTTAAATTACACCAGAGAAACCGGGGCAACTAAGCAATGAGCCACAGCAAAAAATAAAGAACAACAACAACAAAATAAAGCTGTCGTTAAATTAAAAACAACAAAATATTACTAACTGCCCAAAATATCAATTTGATGTAGTTCTTTTCATGCAGGTTTAAATTCAATTGTTAGTTATAATTGTTGGACCTCCTTGAGATAGTAACAACAAAATAAAGCAAGCTATCTGCACCTCAAAATTTGTGATTGGTTGTTTTCTGTAAAATTCTGCGGTTGGGGAGGTATGTGCCTTTGCAAATCACAGAAATGATCATAGATAAGAAGAAGCAACTCAAGTTCTTCACAGCAAATATTTAAATTACCATGTTGAATGCATTCCACAATTTTTTAAAAGCATAGATATGATTCTCATGGATAAAGTTACCCCCAAAAGTTAACAAAAATCCCCCAAAATAATAGATCAAATCTTCTAAGCTTATTATCAAGAAAAATATTTTTATGGGAGCTGATTCATTAAATCCAAAGATATTGAACATTACAATTCACAATATTTTGTGCCAGACAGCAACGCAAAGATGAGCAAGATGAAATAGACCCTGTCCCTCAAGGAGTATAGAAAAGAATATGACAATTTCAGGGAAAGTGATCAATTGTGCAACTGAATCCATTACTGGCTATTGCAGCTCCAAACTGAGACAGAACAAATCAAAGTCCTCAAAGCTACAGAACTCGTTTTAAATGGTATAGTCCTACTAGGCTTTTCAAAACAACTTCATAATAAAATATCTAGCACCAGAAAAATCTGTATTTATCCACCTCAATTAGATAATCCTAATTGTAAACCTATAAAGTCGATTCTTTGCCTAAATTACCCCCTAAATGTACGTACAAGCGGCCAAAGCTGAAGCAAATGCACTGTCAATTCTTACTCCCCCAAAGAAGATCTTGGGTCTTCGTTAATTTATTCAGCAAGCATTCTGTCTTATGTCAGATGCCCTAAAAGCAGAGCCTAAGACTTGACTCTAGCATAAGTAATTTTTTGAGGGACTGCTCTCAGGAAAAAGGAAGTGAGGGAAGCAGAGTAGAGGAAGAAAGCTAAGCAAGAATGTCGTCTCCGCGGGAGCTTCAGCCGCATCCCACAGGGAGCATAAATTGCACCAGAGTTGGTTCCACCTGGGAGCAAGGGCGCTGACCTTCTCTCCAGCTGTGCCTACAGGCTGGGAGCTTGTGGGAGCGGGGGCGGGAAGAGGGAAATAACCTCCGGGTTGAGGGGCACCCCTTGGCCAGAGCAATCTCTGCAGACTAGGGCAGCTAAACAGCCAATACACAAGAAACTGGGCCGGGTACACATCACCTGGATCTGGGAGGTACGGACAGCACCCACTACACCATCTAACAACTTGAAATGCCAGTTCTTACCTTAAAACGAGAGAGGCAGGGATTCCTGAGGATGACTCCCAGCCCTGACAGGCTCATGTTCTAAGGAGTCCTATCCGTGGCTGAGGCGCAGTCCGTGCTGCTCAGAATTCTGAAGCTGAAGGAACTGTAGTTGCAGCTCCCAAATCCAGAGATCCATTTTGGGCCTGGGAGAAAGGGGAGGGGCTAAGGCCTATCCCGGGAAGGAAATCCACGCCAAGACGAGAGGCCTGACTTCTTTTCAACCAGTAGCAGAAGCCCACGCCTCTGAGAGCGGCAGGGTGTGGCCAAGGGGTCACACGTGAGGGGACTGCGTAGGGAGGATCCTGGGAAGTCCCTCAGAGGCCCTCCGGCTGGAACTACAAGCACCCCTTTCCGGGTTTACCAGCCAGCCTCCCTCCGAGAGCGCCTCCAATAACGGCGCTCCCCCGCGTAGGGTGGGTGGGGATTCCTGTCAGTCCCACCCCACCTCCAACAGCCCCAGGAATGCCTTCCCAGCAACTTTGCATTTCCTGTTCAGACCACCTTGTCTCTCCCCCCTGTCGGCAGGGGGCGCCAGAGAGCAGCAAGCAGACGCCTTCTTCCTGGTTCAACCCTCCAATCCACAAAACCTATGAGTAATCTTCACTCTCTTCCTGCCCCTCTTTCTGCTGAATCCTTCCTGTATATTTTATAAAGCCCCCACTTGGCTACACTCATAAGCAGCATAGTGTAGGAATTATATATACGCACTCAAAACCCAGAGTACCAACCCAAATCCAGGATCTGCTATTTGCTAACTTGTGTCACCTGGAGTAATTACTGACCTTCTCTATCCCTTGATGTTCTCACCCATAAGATGGGAATAACAACAGCATCAACCTCACAGGTTTTGTGAGGATTAAACAAATTACTACATGTGAAACTCTTAGAGCAGTGCTGCCACAGCACCCCATAAACACCAGCAATCAGTATTATATTAGAGACCACCATGCAAAACATCGAAGTTAGGGACCAGAAAAACATTTTAGAGGGGGTGTAACACAGACCTCACTTGTAATCACTAGATACATTATTTTGCTAGGGCTGCTAGAACAAAGTACCACAACCCTGGGGGGCGGCGGGGAGGAGGCTAGGAGTCCTAAATGAAAGTGTCAACAGGACTGGTTCCTTCCGAGAGTTGTTAGGGAAGGATCTGTTCCAGGCCTCTCTGCTTGACTCGTAGATGGCCACCTGTTCACATAGCATTCTCCCTGCATGCATGTGTGGGTCCAAATATCCCCTGTTTAGAAGGACATCAGCAATAATGGATTAGGTTTCACACTAATTTTACCTTATTTTAACTTCATTGTCTGTGTAAAGACTATCTCCAAATAAGGTCACATCCTGAGGTACCAGAGTTTTGGACCCCAACATATCTGTGGGGAGGGGTACACAGCTCAACCCATAACACTAGACATGATGGGCATGAGACAGCACATCTTTAAAAGAAGTGTTTTGGTAGAGTTTCTCAAAAGATGAATTTATTATCTCTAACCAGTAGTAGCCAATTATATAGATGAACCATCTAGAGGTAGGGAGGTAGGTAAATCAGAAACAGCAGTAAAATAACAGGTTAAATTGACAGTCTCCATGGTGAGACATTATTCTTCAAGAAAAATGTTTTATGATTGTGCTCAAGGAAAAGAAAGTAATTTGTATTTGTTTATTCAGCCCCAAATGTAATTTTAAGAAATTCGGGCCGAGAAAACCCAGTTTCCTTGTAATAGGAGAAAACACTGTCTGCTAGGTAAACAGAAGGACTTTTTGCAAGAGAGATTGGCCGCCCTTTTCTGGTGGTGCAGTGGTTGAGAATCCACCTGCCAATGCAGGGGACACAGGTTCGAGGCTTGGTCCACGAAGATCCCACATGCCACGGAGCAACTAAGCCCTTGCATCACAACTACTGAGCCTGCGCTCTAGAGCCCGCGTGCCACAACTACTGAAGCCCGCATGCCTAGAGCCCGTGCTCTACAACAGAAGCCATTGCAATGAGAATGCCGCGCACTTCAACGAAGAGTAGCCCCTGTTCGCCGCAACTAGAGAAAGCCTGCACATAGCAACGAAGACCCAAAGCAGCCACACACACAAAAAAAAATCGATGGGCCAATCTATTTTTTTTTTTAATTAATTTATTTTTTTAATTAATTTTGGCTCCGTTGGGTTTTCAGGCTTCTCATTGCAATGGCTTCTCCTGTTGTGGAGCACGGGCTCTACGCAAGCGGGCTTCAGTAGTTGTGGCACGCGCGCTCAGTAGTTGTGGCTCATGGGCTCTAGAGTGCAGGCTCAGTAGTTGTGGCGCAAGAGCTTAGTTGGTCTGCGGCATGTGGGATCTTCCCGGACCAGGGCTCGAACCTGTGTCCTCTGCATTGGCAGGCGGATTCTCAACCACTGCACCACCCAGGAAGACCTGGCCCATCGATTTTTATTCTAAGGTTATAAAAATAGTTTTATGCCTTTTGGTATGTCTGGGTCGATATTTCCCAAACTCTTCCTCAAGATGTTGGTAGATATTATGGGAAAATTGTCCCACAGCCAAATAAACTTAGGATTTGGGAAATCGTACTTCTTTATGCAGGACTTCCCAGGCCTTGATGAGCTAGTGTGTGTTGTGGTCCTCCAAGAGGCGATACAACGCTCCCCGAACTTATCTGATGATGGAACTGTTTTCACTGGTACTGTACATGATGTAGGCTGAGACAGACCACAGTAGGTGGAAACATGGGAGGTCTGAAGAGGATTGGATCTTGGTAGAGGAGGAACTAGGTATCACCTAAGAAATGAAATTAAGTGCTATGATAAAAAAAGAAAAATCCGGGGCTTCCCTGGTGGCGCAGTGGTTGAGAGTCCGCCTGCCGATGCAGGGGACACGGGTTCGTGCCCCGGTCCGGGAAGATCCCACATGCTGCGGAGCAGCTGGACCCGTGAGCCATGGCTGCTGAGCCTGTGCGTCCGGAGCCTGTGCTCCGCAACGGGAGAGGCCACAACAGTGAGAGGCCCACGTAACACAAAAAATATAAATAAATAAAAATTTAAAAAAAAGAAAAATCCAAGGCGTTTGAGAGCACATTGCTAGGGCATCTGATCCAGTCAGAGAATTGGGGAACAGTCAGATTAGAGGAAGTTACATGTAGAAGCTGTGACCTAAAGTGTGGGGTGAACTGAGGAGCTAAGGAGGAGCTTTCAGGCAGAGGATCCTTGTGCCTGCAGAGGTCTGGGGCAAGGGGAACACGACACATTCAAAAAAGTTAATAAGGGGGTGCAAGAACCTCTGAAGGGCTGGAGGTGAGAAGCAGGGCAACATTGCAAAAGGCCTCTTATACCCTATTATGGACTTTGGGCTTTTCTGTAAGAGGTAAGGGGAACCATGAAAGAGATTTAAGCAAACTAGTTACTTGATCAAATTTTACTTTTACAAAGTATTTAGCTATTCTGAGAAAACTATGACATGTATTTGCCATTCTATGCCCAAGAGCTTATTTCTTCCCAGCAGACTCCACTCATAGGAAGACCTTCACCTATGACCAAATTTCTAACCCATAATGTCCCTGTAATTACCGTTCCTAGGCTTTATAGCCATCCGTGGAAAGGTGTTTCCTAAGAATGTCTGGGGACTTAGGGAAACATGTAATAAAGCCAGACTGGTTGACTCTCCAGGTAAAGGAAAAGGTATGAGAGAGGGGGTGACTTGTGGAGACAGGAGGGCAACTTACTGCCGCAATTCTTCTCGGTGACAATGACCACTGCTGTGGAACTGCAACAAATCTGGCCCAACAAGCCAAGTTCTGATGATGCGATGTCAGGAATGTGGCTCCTGGGGACGACTCCCACTTACTCCTGCTCCATTTTAAGAAAAGGTGGGAAGCAGGTAAGAGGAGTGGTCAGGTATGCCAATGCTTTCCAATCTGTCAGGAAATCACTGCAAAAGATAGCATGTCCTAAAAGTGAGGCGGCCGAAGCCATGACAGTCGAGCGGACGGCGGGCCGGAATCATCATACCTAAATCCACTCATTATGCTGCTACTGGCCTTATGACATTGATTTCACGGCTGAGTGATATTCCATTACACACCAGAAATACATCTACACGTAGAACAACTCCTACAGAACACCTACTGAACGCTGGCAGAAGACCTCAAACCTCTCAAAAGGCAAGAAACTCCCCACGTACCTGGGTAGAGCAAAAGAAAAAACAATAAACAGAGACAAAAGAATAGGGACGGGAACTGCAACAGTGGGAGGGAGCTGTGAAGGAGGAAAGGATTCCACACGCTAGGAAGCCCATTCGCGAGCAGAGGCTGCGGGTGGCGGAGTGGGGACGCTTCGGAGCCGTGGAGGAGAGTGCAGCCACAGGGGTGCGAAGGACAAAGCGGACAGATTCCCGCACAGAGGATTGGTGCCGACGGGCACTCACCAGCCCGAGAGGCTTGTCTGCTCACCCGCCGGGGTGGGCGGGGCTGGGAGCTGAGGCTCGGGCTTCCATCAGAGCGCAGAGAGACGACTGGGGTTGGCGGCGTGAACACAGCCTGCAGGGCGTTAGTGCACCGCGGCTAGCCCGGAGGGAGTCCAGGGAAAAGTCTAGACTTGCCGAAGAGGCAAGAGACATTTTCTTCCCTCTTTGTTTCCTGGGGCGCGAAGAGAGGGGATTAAGAGCGCTGCTTAAAGGAGCTCCAAAGACGGGCGCAAGCCGCGGCTAACGGCGCGGACCCCGGACACTGGCATGAGACGCTAAGGCTGCTGCTGCCGCCACCAAGAAGCCTGTGTGCGAGCACAGGTCACTATGCACACCCCTCTTGCGGGGAGCCTGTGCAGCCCGCCACTGCCAGGGCACCATGATCCAGGGACCACTTCCCTGGGAGAACACACGGCGCGCCTCAGGCTGGTGCAACGTCACAACGGCCTCTGCCGCCGCAGGCTCACCCCGCATCCGAACCCCTCCGCCACCCGGCCTGAGTGAGCCAGAGCCCCCGAAGCAGCTGCTCCTTTAACCCCATCCTCTCTGAGCAAAGAACAGATGCCCTCCGGCGACCTACATGCAGAGGCGGGGCCAAGTCCAAAGCTGAACCCCGGGAGCTGTGAGAACAGAGAAAGGGAAATCTCTCCCAGCAGCCTCAGAAGCAGCGGATTAAAGCTCCACAATCAACTTGATGTACCCTGAATCTGTGGAATAGATGAATAGACAATGAATCATCCCAAACTGAGGAGCTGGACTTTGAGAGCAAGATTTATGATTTTTTCCCCTTTTCCTCTTTTTGTGAGTGTGTATGTGTATGCTTCTGTGTGAGATTTTGTCTGTATAGCTTTGCTTTCACCATTTGTCCTAGGGTTCTGTCCGTCCGTGTTGTTTTTTTCTTTTCAAAAAATTTTTTTTCTTAATAATTATTTTTTAAGGTGGGAGAGCCAACTTCAGGACACTGGTCCACAAGAGACCTCCCAGCTCCACATAATATCAAACGGCAAAAATCTCTCAGAGATCTCCATCTCAACACCAGCACCCAGCTTCACTCAACGACCAGCAAGCTACAGTGCTGGACACCCTATGCCAAACAACTAGCAAGACAGGAACACAACCCCACCCATTAGCAGAGAGGCTGCCTAAAATCATAATAAGTCCACAGACACCCCAAAACACACCACCAGACGTGGACCTGCCCACCAGAAAGACAAGATCCAGCCTCATCCACCAGAACACAGGCACCAGTTCCCTCCAACAGGAAGCCTACACAACCCACTGAAACAACTGTAGCCACTGGAGACAGACACCAAAAACAATGGGAACTAGGAACTTGCAGCCTGTGAAAAGGAGACCCCAAACACTGTAAGTTAAGCAAAATGAGACGACAGAGAAACATAGCAGATGAAGGAGCAAGGTAAAAACCCACCAGACCTAACAAATGAATTAAAGCAATTATACTCCAATAAAGATGTAAAAAAAAAAAAAAGTATCTACACACAGCTCCCTTAAAAAGAGGATAAGCCCCACTTTGGAAACCACTTTCACGGCTCTGGTGCTTGGGATTCCTCTCCTTCCTCAGCCAGGAGGGGCCTCTGTTAACAAGCCTTGTGTTGGTGCGTATAGTTGCCCCTCAGTATAGCGGGGAACTGGGGGGGCGGGGATTGGTTCAAGGACCACAGTGGATACCAAAATCCACAGATGCTCAAGTCCCTTATATAAAATGGCGTAGTATTCGCATATAGCCAAAGCACATCCTTCTGTATACTTTAAATCATCTCTAGATTACTTATGCATAATAGAATGTAAATGCTATGTAAATCATTGTAAATACAATGTAAATGCTATGCAAATATTTGCTGGTGCAGCAAATTCAAGTTTTGCTTTTTGGAACTTTCTGGAATTTTGTTTTTCAAGTATTTTCTACCCGTTGTTGGTTGAATCCAAGGATGTGGAACCCATGGATACAGAAGACCGACTGTACTTACCTACAAGGTCTCCTGAACTAGCAGAGCCTCAAAGACAAATGTTCCTTGCTAAGGATATAATAGGTATAAATTCCCTGAGTTATAGGGGAAATCTCAGGGATGTGGAGGGAAACTTGTGACACCAGCCTCAGCCTCAGAGAGGAACATGGGGGCAGAATTCTCTGCAATTGTAACAGGAATGAAGCCAGTTATTTGTTTACAGCCTCCAGTCCATCTGACATCACTGCAATGTTTTTAGATTTTAGTCAGGACACCTGACTCCTCATTCCCCACCCTGCTGAGAACCCTGGCCCACATCCATAAGGGGGGCTGGCTGTCCCCTCTCTACTCCCACTTCCCTGCCTCAAACAACCCAAACAAGCTGGAGAGAAGGGATACCAGCAGGCCCATCTGGCCAAGACCAGAAGGGAGACCGAGATGCCCTGTCCCGATAAGCAGAAGGACCACCACAAGGAAGAGAATGAGGCCTCCAGAAGGAAAGCGGAAAGTGGAGTACACTGAGATCCAGAGCCTTCGGATAACGTGCCCAAATTCACACAGCTGGTAGCACAGCTGGATCTAGAAGCCAGGTCTCCGTTTACCACTGTGGTCTTGCCACCCCTTCACGACTACAAAAATCAATCCTGCTGGAGGGTGAGATGGCCAGAGAGAGTGTTTAAGGAGAAGAGGGCTCTGTTCCCCTTCCAGGTCATTATAGTTCCAGGGCAGGGTAGACAACAAAATCCCTTCAGGTCCCTCCCAGTAAAAAGGCCCCTACATAGTCAATTCCTCTTCTCCGAAAGCTAAGGCCAGAAATACTGAACGTTTTATTGGCATTTGCAATATAGCCAGGAAATAGGGTGCTTATCTGACCCAGGATATCATAGTAACAGACAGTGGTGGCAGAGCCAAAAGCTTTGTGGAAACAATGTTATGAGCCCTAAAGAAATAACAGAAAAGAACCTTTCCAACCTACAAGGAAGGAGGCACCCTGACAAAACAATCAGCTGGATTCTGGGTGGGTGCTGAGACAAAGGGAAACCAGCTGAGACCCTAAAATGTTTAAGGCAGGGGACCGCGGCCATGATAGGGGAAGTTTCTGAAAGCTGGGAATTGGGTAGATATTACTTCAGAGACCTTGGAGGGTTTGGTTTTATTCATTTCAGTTTATGACTAGGATGAGCATTTTTTCACTCAAATTTCTTTCTTTCAAAAAAGAATCCTCAAAGTAATGGTATGAATGAAGAAGTATCCTTACAAGGACCATACTTTCCATTTTTCTTTAATACACAAGGCGGCTGTGAAAGGGATTGAAAGAGCATGGCCTTCAGCCTGGTGACCATTCTTTGAGTTCCTTTCTCTTTCCCCATCTTAGGGAGAGAGGAATTTGATGGTGATGGTGATAGTGATGGCAGTTTCTGTCACATATGCTCTAGATCAGAAAATCATCTTAAGTTATTAACCTGCTGACATGAGCACACATTGCTAGCGTCATTTTCCAACCCTGTGTGAAAATGTCTTTACTTGCTTAGGACAGAAAACCAGAGACAGAAGCAAAAGGCCAGGTATATCAAGATCAACATATACCTAATACCACCTCCAACACTGCTTCTCCAACTTTAAAGTGCATAGGGACCACCTGCACTTGCTCAAACGCAGACTCTGGTTCAGCAGATCTGGGGTGGGGACCTGGGAGTCTGCATTTCTAACAAGCTCCCAAGTGACACTGATGCTCATGATCCTCAGACCATGCTAAGAACAACCTGGAAAAATGCCTGGCTTTTCACGCTGTTAGATGATGGTCCCAAACTTTAATGCTTTTTATATACACCTCTTCTTAAATGCCACAGTTAGGAGGGGGAGTTTCCACCTGGCTCAGTGGTCTTCAACCCTGGCTACCCATTGGAATTACTGAGGAGCTTTTAAAAATACCACTGTAATTGGTCTGGGTCAACCCAGCATCAGGAAGCTTAAATGCTCCTGGGGGCTTCTAATGTGCAGCCAAGGTAGGGAACCCCTGATCTCGCCAAATAAGGTGATCCACTTAATGTTTCCACTTCAAGGTTAACTGCTATTCTCCTAATATCTTTTCTCACATCACAGCACTGACTTTAACTTAGCCAAACAGAGTTTACATTTAAGTGTGTAGCAAACGAGTAGTCATATATTTTTTTAAAGCAAAGGTTACCCTTCCTTAAATTTTCAAAATTTTTCTTAGTGACATGGCAAATTTATTAAGCATTTTTCCCCACAGTGTTGACATGCCTCCGTTTTATTGATTTATAAAATTGCTACAATACTTTAAACAAGCAGGATTTTCGTAACGAAAATATCGAGTACACCTTTTGGCATTTGGAAGGAAAAAGAATGCTCACAAAATAATTATACATATATTTTAAATGAGGTTTATTTTTCCCCCTGGGAATAAAAATCCTATTCTGAAAATGTTTCAGAATTAGAGTGCTTAGTTATATCAATCTAAAGCTATTTTTGCTATTAGGTTACTAGGTTTATTTAGAGACTAGCTTTTCAATCAATTTCAATATTTCCAATTTATTTAACTTCTAAAGTTACAAACTGTTCATTTAAATACCCACGAACTCTTATTGCAAGAAGCATATTAGTTAAAACTAACCAAAAATAGACATTTAGAAGGAAAAAATAAAATAAAATAAACCATGTGTTTATGTTTCCAATAATATTTATGCACACAAAAAGCTATTTAAAACAATCATGATATTTTCTAATGCGTATTTATGTTAGTGTGCAAATGTGAATAATACTATTCAACTAGCTAACTAAAAAAGTAAACAGTTAGGAAAGCCAACTGTAGTTAAGATAGTCAATTTATCTCAACTATTAAAAATAAAACAGTGAGTTTTTAAGTACACTGGAGAATTAGAAAGCAAAGACGAATACTAGCCACATAGTGCTTAGTAAGTAGCCAATACTGACTGAACAAAATTTTTTGAAGAGGTGGATAAATATATACCCTATCCTAAATCTAGATGCCTCCAATAACTCCCCACTCTTTCCAAGTAATTCATTTTCCGAAAGAGTCCACCGAATATGGAGATACTGAGGAGGCTATTTTGGGGGACTCTATAACCATCAATCAAAATGGGAGAAAAAGTTACAAATATCAAATCCTGTTGTACACCTGCAACTAATATAATGTTATATGTCAATTATACCTCAATTTAAAAAAAAAAAAACCTCTATTTTGTATGAGCCATTAAAAAATAGAGAAAAAGATAAAATAGAGTGAATAAGAAAAAAAAGGAAAGTTAGAACTGGAAAAGTTCATATGACTTTCTCTTTGGCTAATTACAGGTAATATTGGAAAGCTCTTAGAAACTTACTTTGAACATTCAACCATGATTTTTATAACATACAGCCATGATTTCCTCAGAGCTCGTAAAAAGAAAAGGTTGAGATAACACAGAATTTTGACAGAGGGCAAAAAAATCACATCATGTGTCTTTTACTGTTTCTAGAGCAAGCTAGAGACTTGAACTTAAAAACATCATCTAAAAAATTATATCCATTCCTTTACTCCCAAAAGAAAGAAAAACACCTGCAGGTGTCAAATCTGACAGTGACAGATGCAAACATTATAGCTGAGGAAGTCACATGTCCCCCCAAAGAAACTGTTATGAGGACGAAAAATGATAGGTCATTGGTAGGTACATTTTGCTAGGCTTCATGACTTAAGGCAAACTTAAGGACACTGTGCGGCCAACGTAGCCTGATTCACAAAAGCAAGAAAGAAAACTTGCAGTCTGTACACTCTCCCCCCAAAAGTCACGGCCTGTATTTTAAAAACACAGCAAGGAGAAAGAAGGGCAACTTGTCTAAGGAGGTTTGCTACTTACGCAAAACCACTAATGAACTAAAACTCTTCTCTCAAGTGATGACTAAGGGTGATCTAAATGAAAAAGGTGACACATGCAAAGCACTGGTATGCTATAGAATTTCACTTCCTAAACTGATACTTTTTAAAGTTTTTTTAAAGTATGGCACTTTTTTCCCTGAGCACCACATCAAGGTTGCAAAGGTCTTCGAATTCACAAAGGCACTGCTAATAAGTTAATGGTGTGCACTACTCATGCACACATATACACTTGGTCTGAATACAGAGATGATGGGTTATTTTTGTTTCCATTTAAAAATATATACACATGGGCTTCCCTGGTGGCGCAGTAGTTGAGAGTCCGCCTGCTGATGCAGGGGACGCGGGTTCGTGCCGCGGAGCGGCCGGGCCCGTGGGCCATGACCGCTGAGCCTGCGCGTCCGGAGCCTGTGCTCCGCAGTGGGAGAGGTCACAGCAGTGAGAAGCCCGCGTACCGCAAAAAAAAAAAAAAAAAAAAAAAAAAAAAATATATATATATATATATATACACACACATGATTAAGTTCACCCTAGTGTGATAGTGCAAACTGAAAACAGGGAATCAATTATGAGTTGTTCAACTTGGTTTATTGTGAGTGTTTGAAAATGTAATCTAGCAAAATTCTGCAGAGTCAGACCATAATCATTGCCCTATATTCTGGATGACAGAATATCCTTGCCACCATTCCCACACCTTCCCCACCAAGCCCACAGCAGACATCATTAATCAAGTAGGTAGGTCACTCTCTGCTGATCCTAGCCTCAAACTTAGAATCCCGGAAAGCCACAACTAACTGAGCAGAGTTGGCACAGAAGGAAAAAAACCCAAAAAGACAGTGTGCCAATGGTCAGGTACGTTAAACCACAGGTATTTACTGACTCACACTTCTTTCTGGCCAACAACCGCAAATCAAGAAAACAAACAAAATAATAAAGTCAAATAGGAGTTGTATATATGACTTGTATTCTAAGGCCTCACCCAAGATGGGGTGTCACGACAAGGAGCTGTCAACAATCGTCTGGGTATGCCAGTTCTGAAGGCATGCTGAAACACTTGTATAACCTAGTAACCACTTGTATAACCTAGTAACCACAAATGCCACAGGAAAAGGGCAAGTATAGAAATTTCCTATTTAATTTAAGTACAGAGTCTGATTCTGATGGTAAGACTTAAAAGGTATTTGTTGGGCTTCCCTGGTGGCGCAGTGGTTGAGCGTCCGCCTGCCGATGCGGGGGACACGGGTTCGTGCCCTAGTCCGGGAAGATCCCACGTGCCGCGGAGCGGTTGGGCTCGTGGGGCATGGCCGCTGAGCCTGCGCGTCCGGAGCCTGTGCTCCGCAACGGGAGAGGCCACAACAGTGAGAGGCCCGCGTACCACAAATAAAAAAAAAAAAAAAAAAAAAAAAAGGTATTTGTTGTATGCTCATTTACCACACAAATTTGGCAACTAAAGGTTTTTAATCATGTACACATTCCAAGACAGAAATCCAGACCTTTTACCATCTCTAGGCCACTTTTGATTGCTGCCAAACAAACAAAAAACACAACTCTATTTTGACCAAATAATGGTAGCTTCTACAGCAAACTTATTTTAACCTTTGTAACTCAACTTGTAAAATCAATTGTAAAACTAAACATAAATAACTAAACATATCTCAAAACAAAATGGTTCCAAGTTGCATTGTCCACAACCAAAACAAACATGCGTACAGAACTGTACGCACACACACTCACACACACAATTAAAGAAAAGCACTAGAAACGCCAGGATTACTTTCAAAAGAAAATGGCCTCATTCTGGCTATCTAGAAAAAGCCATCAATTCATAGTTCCTTGCATAGAAGGGTTAAAAAGGAAATAAAAGAGTTAGAATGTCAGGTCAGGAATGGCAGCGGTCAGAATTATTCTACTGTCACACACAAGACATACTTATAAAGATATGTAGAGTCACCTTCTCCTTTATTACCAGCTGCACCACATAGATGTGCCACTGTTTACTTAACCACCTTGCTTTTGATGAGGGTATCTGAATGACTGCATAAAATAAAAGTCACACTTACATAAAACAAAAGTCAACGCGTAGAGGAAAGGTCTGGAAGGGCACGTAGCAGAAGAGTGGTTACCCCTGGGAAAGCGGGGTTGACAAGGTGAACTTTCACTTTATTCACACTGTCTAAATGATTACTTAATAAAGAGAATATATTCAGGTACAGCTTTAAAAAAAAAAATAAGAGGAATCGGGGGAATAACCCAGCTCTCTCAGAGTCTGAAGTCCAGAGTACTGAGACAGAAAGATGATGGCACTGAGCGGGACTGAAATGCTTTCCTAGGTCCCCTCCTTTTCACTACACATAAGTACTCTTCATTATTCTTCATTCCTAAACTGCTACATCTCATCCAAGATGACCACCTCTGCCTACTCATACCAAAAGAGGGTGGGAAAGAAAAGAGTGTGGGTATAGCTCCTGACAGCCATGGATCCTTTCATGACACTATTCTCTCTCCTTTGCTCTTAACTGTCCCCATGCTACCAAATCTGGTAATATACTTTATATTGAGATTTAAGTGGGTAAAACAGTCTTTGTGACAACTTTCAACAGCACAACTATCAACAGCATCCTCCTCTCACTCTGACACTAAGGAGAAAATTCATTACAGAGTCATGTATTTTATTCATCTTTGGTATTCTATTACCCCTCACTAATGTCAAAGGAATTACTTAATTTGTTAATATTCCTGTATATTAATGCATTTGTTTTATCTATCAAATTAATCAAAACATAATCCTCCCTTCCATAAGTTCTGGATTTTATAAATTCCAGGTTAGTTATTTATTCAGCAACTAATGTTAGACCAGAAGCATATGAACTAAAATACTAAATGAAGAGGTAATTTAAACACTTAAGTGTTTCAGGATATAGTTACAAAATATTTACCATTCTAATCAATCGCACGTGAGTTAATCTTGGTTCTGTATCCTGGTTGCTCTTGTATTCTTGTACTTTAACATCCTTGTTACGAAGCTAAATTGAGGTAATGCAACTGGCCCATAGTAAGTGTTTTATTATCAAAGAGACCAGCAAAAGACTATATGGGGGGAAGGGGTGCACATTACAGGACAGAAGGGGGAAGTTCCATCCTATGAAAATATACTAGATTAGTTGCTGCATTTGGGAAAGAGGCAGCATAAGGGCTCTAAAGATGTAGACATTAAAGTTCCAGAGATGAAATATCAAAGCAAATAATGAGACATAATAAAAATAATATATTTACATCTAGGGAGGGGGAAATGCCAGCATCAAGCTAATAGCAGGCACTGTTTGACCCTGCCCATGACTACCTGTTTCATCTGTCCTACCAAAGTCATCCTGGTAATTTGCAAAGAGGTTTATTCACACTAAGCAACTGGCCACTCTTTTGTAGAAAAATTTCTAGCATCTCTAGTGTACTGATATTTACAGCCCTTTGTCACAACCATGGGACTCTAGTGAGAGAGAATGCAAACCTCCTTACATATAAAAATCCCCTTCCCCGAAGTATGCAACTTAATATCCATAAGAAGAGTAAAGTGAGCACCTACTCACATTTCACCTCTAAAAATTAGTATTCAGTGTTATCATATACACTCTTAATCCAGACACAAAGACGATACTTAAGATAATTGAGCAAATGCACACATTCTGCTTTATGTAAGTTCATAACATTTTCTGAAAAGTATACAAACATTCACTAGGTCATAGGTGCAGTGACTGGAGTCTACTATTTCTCTACTTCTATACTCTATATATTCAGAGTATCTCATCTACTGGCTGTAAGGCATATAAACATCACCTCCTTAATTCTGTTTTTTATACTTCATATTTAGATGATTAAAATAAAACTCAATACCAATAAAGCTTAAAAGCACATCAAAATTGTTATTATATGCTTTTGAAACTTTTAGCCTAACTATTACTGATTGGATTTTTAAGGCTTTAATGTGTCTTAAAAACATTTAACCTGAGCATTTCATGTGAAGTCTAGTTAAATGCAGGGTCAATAATGTCAAACACTAGAGAATTCCCTGGCGGTCCAGTGGTGAAGACTACGCCTTCCAATGCAAGGGGTTTGATCCCTGGTTGAGGAGCTAAGATCCCACATGCCTTGTGGCCAAAAAGCCAAAACATAAAGCAGAAGCAAAACTGTAATAAATTCAATAAAGACTTTAACAATGGTCCACATAAAAGAAATCTTAAAAAAAACAATAATATCAAACACTAGATTTTCTCATGTATCAATAACTCTTCCTTTGGTGAAAACATCTTTATTCAAGTCTAAGTGGGTTATTGAATTAAGAGTGATAGTACTAATAATAATAATGGTAACAATATTTATAATAGCTAATACTTATTAACACATACTATGTGCCAGGCACTGGTCTAAGTGCTTCATATGTATTGATTCTTCTAATCCTCACAACAACCCTATGAGGTAGGTAATATAGTAAAACCATATTAATTGAAAATCATTAGAGAGTGGAAAGAATGAATTACAGAATAATACTTTCTACAATTTTATACACATTATTACAACTTAAACCTAGACTTCCAGTTAAATATAGTAGACTGACCAACATGTCAGAACAGACTACATAGCCATGAGATTTCAACAAGTTTATAAAAATAAAATCCAGGAGGAGGTGTGATAACTAACCTAGCAGAGTAGAGGACGTTAAAGCCTATGTACCCAGAAGAGAGGAGCCAATACACTCAACCAAACACCTAACAAGTTCAGAACCTGAAAGTAGCAGGTGCTGCAGAAAAAGGGGATGAGGCATAGGGCTGAAATTAGGACTAGATGTCTATAAAATGGGCAACTGGACCCCAGGTCCTCTCCCCACTCTCCACAGCCAGACAACCCACCCAGCCCCAAACTCCATCCACTGGAGAAACTGAAGCTGAGGGTCACCAAACATAGAAGACAACTGCAGTGGGGTGGGGCAGGGTATGTGGAGGCCGAAAATAGAAGGATTAAGTAAAAAACCACATACAAACTGTGGAGTCCTCAGCCCTTTTTTCCCACCCTGCTGCTAGAATGAGGAATCCTTCCCAGGGAAACTGAATAGCTCCAAAGAAAAGACCTCCTCTGAAATTTAGGGAACTCCAAGACAAAAGGCCAGCTCTGCCTGAGGCAGATAACTGATAAACCCAGCCCACACATAAGGAACTATGAAGTCAGCTTTTTAGTACCTAATTCTTAAAATGAATGGATGACCTCTCCAACTTTCTAAGAAAGCCTTCAGAATGGAAGACACAATCCAAAACAAAAAGAACAGGAAACAATGCAGGAAACAGGAAAGACATGAGGAAAACACCCATAATCATCCTCATAAAAATGGAACAGAGAAAAAAGATATCTTAGAAATTAAAAGATAGAGCTAAAAAAAAAATTCAACAGAAGAGCTGGAGGAACAGAAAAAGAACAATTACAATACTACAACTTAGGAGAGAAAAGAGGATCATTTAGATGTCCAACATTCTTTTAAAATTAGAGGATCAGTCTGGGAGGTCCAACATTTAAATGACAGGAATTCTAGAAGAACAGGATGGAGAAAATTATCAAAAAGGTAACACAAAATGTTTCCCAGAATTGAAGTAGACAAGTCTGCAAATCGAAAGATTCCACCAAGTCAAGTACCCATCCACCTGAATGAATAAAGACCCACACATCCTCATGAAATATTGGGCATAAAGAGAAGCTCTTAGAAGCTTCCAGAGTGTAAAAACAGGTCCCACAGGAATCATGAAGGCTATAAGACAATGGAGCACTGCCTTTAACATTCTAAGAGAAAATTATTTTCAACAGAGACTCCAAACTACCAATCTATCAAGAGTAGAGACATTTTCAGACCTGTAAAGCCTCAAAATCTTTACCTCTCATGCACCTTTTCCCAGGAAGTTTTTGATAGTGGATATACTTTGGCAAAAAAAAGTACAGTAAATCAAGAAAAAAGATCCAATAAACAGGAGATCCAACATGAGACTGAAAAACAAAGGGATCCCAGAATGACCACCAAGCCATGCACGGGTCTGGAGAGCAATGGTCCAGATGGCAGAAGATGAAGGACTGTGGAAAAAATGTCGCCAAAGGGAAAAGGAAAAAAAAAAGGAACTGATGGATTATCTAATGTTGCTTAGCATTTAAGCCTTTGGATACTCATCGTGACAGGTATATTAAAAACTAAGCAAATTTTAAAGTCAGGAAATTATTATTGTAATTCAAGGAAAAATAAGATTCTAGTAGAAAGGAAACAATGATAGGAAATAATTGATAATAATTGATAATGATCAATAAACAACATTTGTATCTATTGATTTAACAAAAAAGTTGTGATTAATCTACATTGGGAGGGGTAGGGGAGGTGAGGATATAAGCAAAGTAATCCTGCCTGCCATAAAAGGAATTCAAAAAATCATTTTTAAAATTGACAAATCAAGAAAGCGTAATAAAACATTTTCAAGGAAGGTAAATACTAGAACAAACCACTAAGAGCTAGAAGTACTTGTCTCCATGGCTCTAAGAGGAGGAACTACTCCTTTTCATTATAAGCCTTGCACTTCTACTTGAGCTTTTAAATTATGTGCATGAATTACTTTAGTAAAAAGAAAGCTAGTTTTTAAAAAAAGAAAAGAATTCAAACTTACAAATTCAGTATGAATTCAAAGAAAGGAGGATTGTGGAACAGGAAAGCATGAGAAGGAAGCCCTATCTACCAGCTACAATTACTTACCCCACCAGGGCTATTCACAGAGAGACCTCCTCAAAGGAGCTCCCGCAGCCTAACCAGGCTTTTTTACAGGCCAGGATATTCCCTCTGCTCCAAGCGGCAGGAGCAAACGACAGACCCAGAGGCACTTCATTTAATAAAAGTGAAGAATTGGTAGAGTCCAAATTAATGATACTATAATGTGTATGGAATCAGTATAAACAGCAATAAAATACTGCCATATTACAAGGATACATTTCCTGAGATCTTATGATAATTTCTAAACACTAAGTATAATAACACACAGTGGAAAATCTACAATTCAGGGTGAAGTTCCATGGTGACAGTCAAAATGAAGATACTTTACCTCTTGCCTTGGAATTTAAGCTTAAGCAATAGCATCCATTTCTGGACTTATCCTGATTAAAGATAACACAATAATTCAGTGTAATATAACAAAGTTCAAATTTGGTCCATTTACAAAAGAATTCTCATCAAAGTTGTTTTAATCATAGAAGTCTTGGATTCCCACACAACACAAACCAGGTACTTGAAAAGTAAAGCAAGTACTAGCTCTGCTTAGAAGAACACTGATATACCAAGAGTCTCTAAATTTCTCAATAACCCCATGGCCTAGATAAAGCAAAACAAGAACCAATAGTTATACATTACAGAAAGTCCTGAAAAACTAAAATTCTTATGAAATTGTTCTTATTTGGTTCATCTTTTTCTTAAAATTCAAAAAAGTCAGGCACACTTGAAAATACACTGGGCTCCTCAAAATGCAAGGTTCCCTGAAGCTTTATAGGTTGCTTCATGCTACCAACTCACTGATCAAAAATCTAGATGTAATTCATGATACATTGATATCCCCTAAAAAAAAAAAATGATTTCACAAATGTGTTGGTTCCTAAGGGAGAAAAGGTGGTTCCAGTCACAATAAAAGCCATACTTAGGAATATAGCAAACTTTTTCAAAGGACCTGTTTCAAGGAGAAAAAAATGATATGAACCAGAAATAAATGTATTTTATTTTTTAAGATATTTACAGGAAACTGTTCAGGAACTCATATTTTTTGATAAAGCAATAGAAAATGGATTTATTTTCCATGAGTTCAAAAGCTTTGTTATAGTGTTTTCATTATAAACATACTGGTTCCAAAAAAAACTACCAGATAAACTCCCACAATTAGTACCACCTTGACCTTCATAGTCTTATCACCACTCATTCTTACTACAAAAAATAAAAAATAAAAAAATAGAAGCAGCAAAAAATCTGATTACTCGCTCAACATGAAAACTTACATTATCAAACTTCCTTTTTCTCAAATTAGACATATGAAGTATAACATGAGCAGAAAGATTCTTCTTAATATAGTCTAATGACCTGTGTGCTATTTAAAATCACAAATACTTTGAGTAGCATAGAGTTAACCTAAATGTATATTAATGTATATAGATTGTTTATGTCCATTTTAAACTTAAGGAAGAAAGCCTGTAACTACAGACTTATTTTAATAAGGAAATACCAAATATTAATTCTTTTAAAAAAATTCTCACATAAACTTACAAGAGAAATTTAAAATGAACAGGACGCACTATTCTAAGCTCACAGGCAAAAAAGCTAAAAATATGCCTAATTTGTGTATTTACTATGAGGTCCAAAGATACAAACAAAATCAAAGCAATAAAGAATATTATTACCACTTGATAAAGATTAGACAAACTATCAATAAATGTAAAAAATACAATGTATTATATGATGAGTTTGAATGCAAAAACCACATATTTATTAAACATATGATTAACTTAAAAACACCAAACCAGTTTGTTTTAAAGTGCTCCTCATCCAAAACCTTGGACAAAACCATCACTCCAAAGTGAACTGAAAAAACAGTTTACAAAGCAAACACTGACAATAGGTATGGACAGGCACTACCAAAAAATGCTATTTGTTCTTTAATTAAATAATGCCATTCTCAAGTTATGTAGGGCAGTCACCTTGACAGATTCCTTTTTTATAAGTATTCATAAATAAAAAATGTCTAGATATTCTAAAGAGCCGCAAACATTAATACCTTACAACAGCAGCTTACGTCTATTTTCGGAAAAAAGCACTAAAATCCTCTTCCATTGCAAGTCATTTATTTCTCTGGTGGAAGTGAGCAAGGTCACTACAATATTAACCTCTTTTCTAGAACAATGTAAATAACAAGGTATACACATCTTAAATTTGGTAGGTCATAAAAGTTAGGATGCAATCATTTTTTCTGATGCAACAGAAAAATAAATAAGTAAAAATTAAATACTTTAACCCAATATTTGGTATTGATAAATCAGTAGTGTCAACTTCATATACAAAGGACAGCACAATCTCGTTTTTAAAAAATCCTCAATGTCATGGTATTTGGGGTAAAAATATTTCGAATATTAAATGTTTCCTTTTTGCTTAAAGGAATATAATACAAACACCATCAAGCTGCGACCGTAACTCACTTTCAGCTGGGTTAAAGTGACCATTTGGTCCATGGCACAAGTTACATATATCACACTTCTGTCAAACTGAAACCTTAGGTTTATAAGATTTCATGTTTATAAGCTACAATACACACTGACTAAGATGTCAGTCCCTCACAGTATTTTAGAAAAATATCTACATTTGTCCTTACAGATGTCAAAATGTTACACCATCATTTGTTCAAAAAACAAAAAGATGCACATTCATACTGTGAAGTTATTAGGAAAATACTCTTGCAAATAAACTATATAAAGATAAAATACACTTCAAAGGTATGTGGGTTGTTTTTTGTTTGTTTTACAATATTCTATAAAGTGCAGAGAAATCCTAAGGGAAAAATTACTCCCTATAACATAGTTTAATTACAGCAGCTTTTGCATAGCAATACTTAGAGGAAGTTGGACACTTCCGTTTCCTCAGGAAGAGAAGGATGGAAGAGGATCTTCCGATTCAGATTTTTTTTTGGCCATAAGTCTGCTTTCTTCAGGAATGGTTGCTGATGCCAAATCTCCATTAAGTGTATTTCTGGAACAGTGAACAGGTCCTATTAAGAAATTGATTAAAAGGTTAAACATCCTATCAATAGTAACTCCAGTCCTCCATGAAAGAATATTTCCTATTCAGGGACATGAAATTCCTTTAGCTTCCTGCTAACTTTCTGATCGTTTGTTTAAGAGTAAAAACGTAACTTTTCTAGTATTGGCAGTTGTAAGGAGAAACTTCAGAGTTCTTGAGAAATTATGAAACTATCTGAAGGAGAGATACTTGTTTTGTTCATTGCTAGAACCAAGGTTGGCACACATGAGCAGCCAATAAGTATTTGCTGAATTGAATTTAGTCTTTCTTAACTATCGCTTTTCCAACCTGATCGCTTTAATGCTGTTGGTGTCCTCCTCGTTTTCTAGGCAAAGAAACCAAGTCCCAAAAAAGATTACAGGCCTAACTCAAGAATCACACAATAACAGAACTGGAACTAATTCAGGTCTTGCTCTTTTCATCACAAGACTTTCTTTTTCTTTCTTTTTTTTTTTAATATTTTAATTTTATTGGAGTATAGCTGATTTACCATGTTGTGTTAGTTTTAAGTACACAGCAAAGTATCACAAGACTTTCTGAGGAAAGCTGACAAGGTATGTCACAGTGAAAGTTCTCACATCTCCATATGGGATGCAGCTCACAAAACTATCACTGCAGCTGCCAAGTGAGCACATCAAACACACTGGCATGGTCCTATTCACTTTCACATGTACATATTTTTTTAATTTAGCATGAACATTTATTACTTTTATAATTTTTAAAACTAGTTAATAAAAGTAGAAGCAGCTGCATATCTCAAGAAAAAGAATATGCTGCAATAAAGACTTTCAACTAAGATTGCTAATTTGCAGAACATACTTTCTAAGAAAGAGCACTAATTCAGTCTCTGCTTTGTCAACTAACTGGGACACTAAACTTTAGGATAAACAGAAGGAAATCTAAGGATAAATTAGATTTATCCTTAGATTAATAAGGATATCTTAGATATCCTTAGTGGCCTACCCTACACTTGCCAATTTTAAAAAGTTCTAGAGAGGTGAGATATATGTATGTATAAAAATATTAACGTCTGTGTATATAAACATTAATGCATGTATGGGTGTGTGTGTGTGTAACTAATTTTGTTACCCTCCTTAACAGCTAAATTAGGGGATGTTAAGTGGAATATTTACACTGAGATCTTATAAAAACAGTTTTCAAAAATTCAGAACCAGGGCTTCCCTGGTGGCGCAGTGGTTGAGAGTCCGCCTGCCGATGCAGGGGACACAGGTTCGTGCCCCGGTCTGGGAAGATTCCACATGCCGCGGAGTGGCTGGGCCCATGAGCTACGGCCGCTGAGCCTGCGGGTCCGGACCGCAACGGGAGAGGCCACAACAGTGAGAGGCCTGCGAGAGGCCTGCATACGGCAAAAAAAAAATTCAGAACCAGGTTCGCTAGGGGTGTCGCCTTAGAGATCTGCACGGGCTGGGCCTGCGAAAGGATCAACATGCCTTGCCTTTAGCTAGAGATTTACTGCATCCTTCCTTGGAAGAGGAAAAGAAAAAACATAGAAAGAAACAGCTGGTTCAAAGTCCAAATTCTTATTTTATGGATGTAAAACGTCCAGGCTGCTACAAGATTACCACGGTTTACAGCCATGCTCAGACAGTGGTGCTTTGTGTAGGCTGTTCGACCGTGTTGTGCCAGCCGACAGTAGGAAAGGCCAGACTCACAGAAGGGTGTTCATTTAGAAGAAAGCAACACCGATGATCCACACAACTTCCTGAATTTGTGTTCTATCGCAGAAAGCCTTATCAGTTCAGTAATTCCAGTTAATCTACCAAGATAATTAATTATGTTTAATTTTGTAAGGTATACAACAGCACTCTCCTATTTTGGTGTCAGTTCTTCAATAAAGTATTGATTACGGGCAAAAAAAAAAAAAAAAAAAAAAAAATTCAGAACCAGAGTGCCTAAAAGAGAAGAGAGCTAAGGAAAATGGCTGGCTTTAAAAGAATTAATTTAGCTATAACCAATGAAAATGACGCCCTTAAAAAAAAGAAATGGCAGGACTTCCCTGGTGGCGCAGTGGTTAAGGATCCACCTGCCAATGCAGGGGACACGGGTTTGAGCCCTGGTCCAGGAAGATCCCACATGCCGCAGAGCAACTAAGCCCGCAAGCCACAACTACTGAGCCTGTGCGCCACAACTACTGAAGCCCACGCGCTCTAGGGCTTGGTGTCGCAACTACTGAGCCCGTGTGCTGCAACTACTGAGCGCACGCACCTAGAGCCCATGCTCCACAACAAGAGAAACCACCACAATGAGAAGCCCCCGCACCACAACAAAGAGCAGCCCCCACTCACCGCAACTAGAGAAAGCCTGTGTGCAGCAACGAAGACCCAACGCAGCCTCAAAATTTAAAAAAAGAAATGGCATCTAAAGAAAAGTACAAGGCAGAATAGAACTCTTTCATAAGCTCTGGATGAAAAGGTTCATGTATAAAAGGCAGAAAGAGCAAGGTAAATCAGAATGTATGTTACCTGCCCCAGGTGACATTTCTTCCCATACTTAAGCTCTTTAACCATTTTCCTCTTTTTCTTATCACTTCCAAGATCTAGTAAATTGGCCCAGGAAAGTTTCTCCCAACCCTTTTCAACACTCAATTCTTTTCCTTCTTTCATTTCTTTACTCATTGCCCCAACTTATATTCAAAATGATAATGAGCATAGTGTTCTATATCAATAAATAGATTAGTTCTGTAAGAAAAATGGGCATTAAAAAAAAAAAAATGCAGGCTTCCCTGGTGGCGCGGTGGTTAAGAATCCTCCTGCCAATGCAGGGGACACGGGTTTGAGCCCTGGTCCGGGAAGATCCCACATGCCGCGGAGCAACTAAGCCTGTGCACCACACCTACTGAGCCTGCACTCTACAGCCCGTGAGCCACAACTAGTGAGCCCACGTGCCACAACTACTGAAGCCCAGGCGCCTAGAGCCTGTGCGCCACAACAAGAGAAGCCACCGCAATGAGAAGCCCATGCACCACAACGAAGAGTAGACCCCGCTCGCCTCAACTAAAGAAAGCCCACACACAGCACCAAAGACCCAACACAGCCAAATATAAATAAATAAATTTATTTTTTAAAAACATGCCGGGCTTCACTGGTGGCGCAGTGGGGCCTGTCGATGCAGGGGACACGGGTTCGTGCCCCAGTCTGGGAAGATCCCACATGCCGCAGAGCGGCTGGGCCCGTGAGCCATGGCCGCTGAGCCTGCGCATCCAGAGCCTGTGCTCTGCAACGGGAGAGGCCACGACAGTGACAGGCCCGTGTACCGAAAAAAAAATGCCATCAACTTCGAAAAATCTGAAAATGATCAGCAGTCCCCTTTAGAATCTCAACCATTTTCATGAACTTTACATTTCTCCTCTAATTAAACCTGTTTAACCTTCTGGTTAAGTAAAGCAACTCTATTTTATACAATGTTTTCAATATATTCAAATACTAGAAATCCAACACCATTGTTTAGTCCCATTTCAGCCACACTATAAATTAGCCGGGCTCTTCTAGGCCATCTAAAGAATTTAACCACCATTCACCATGTCATTTCCATAAGGGAAATAAAATCTTGTTCCAAACAGCTGACTTACAAATAAACTCTTGGAACACAATCTGTTGCTTAATTGAGAACTGTATGTAATTTCTATCCCACATGTTTCATGGGCAATAGTAAAGACTCTGAAAAGCAAAAGTCTATTAATGGAGTTGTAATAATAATACCATATTTGCATTCACTGAAAATCATGGTCACTACTGTCGAAGTAGATATTCTGACTGACTTTCAAAGCTTTTTCTCTGAAGAGAAAAATGATTAAATTTTAACATAAATCACAAAACCTTTCCTAAAGTATTCAATCACAGTATGCTGACTCTTTAATAATAAGGAAGAAAAGGTACAGGAATAAATGTTATTATAATTCATCACCATCACCAGAAAAAATTATTGTCCTTGGCCATTTCAAATTCTTTAAGTAACAATGCTGATTTTTTTTCTTTGAACTTAGAACTTGCCTTTATTTTCCCCTAGAATCCTACCTACAATTTATGCTTTCTTCTAACATGTTTTTTAAATGCAAACACAATGGGAATATAAATTACTAAGAGATTACTAAAATGCAGTGGGAGTAAAAGATTTTGATATTACATATATAAATCTAAGATATGGCACTTACAAAGAGATACTTAGTACTTCCTAATAACAAAGGTGACTGTAAGAGGATATAAGAGCTTCTGTTGATTGTGTGCTAGTTGCTTAGCTCTGAATTCACGGGCAAAGTACATTGTTCACTGTCAGTATCCTTCATTTCAACAATTACAGAGCCCCACACCAATTTTGCTGAATAGGCCAAAGGGAGAGACACAGCCCTTCTAACTTACTATCTGGGTCTTCGAGAGGAACATCATTACAAGAGTCTGTATCTGAGTAGGTTCTTCGGCGCCGCTGGGAGAGTCGGTGAAGTGTAGACACTGTTTCTTTTATAGAGTGGCTACTCCTGCAAGTTAAATAAAAAGCATTAAATTTTAAGGACTTCAACAAATGAAAACACCCTCAACTGCAGTTTTCAATGATTTCTCTTTAAATGAAAGAAGAACTATTTTAATACCCAAAGTTCTATTTTAGCAACATTCTACTCCTTCAGAGATCAGGCCACAAACAAGTCAAACCATTTAGAATCTAGTTGGTAAGCTGGGGAATACAGCCTCTGAGCCAAATTAAAAGGAAAAGAGGTACAATGAAGAAGTGATTTCTTTTATAGAGGAAGGTCCAGCTAGAGAGTAAACATATCAGATGGTTAACAAGTGTTTAAAAACTAAAAGTTATGGATTTCACAAGTACATGCATCTAGCGTCATCCATAGCCAATCTAAAACAGCAGAGCGAAGGGGACGGGCAAGCAGCGTGGGAGCACGCTAGAAGCCAACTCACTGAGAGCAACAAGAGCGGATAAAGACGGCAAATGGAGGCTAGGAAAACTAGTTTTAAAAAAATCAGTCTGGGGCTTCCCTGGTGGCACAGTGGTTGAGAGTCTGCCTGCCGATGCAGGGGACACAGGTTCGTGCCCCGGTCCGGGAAGATCCCACATGCCGCAGAGCGGCTGGGCCCGTGAGCCATGGCTGCTGAGCCTGCGCGTCTGGAGCCTGTGCTCCGTAATGGGAGAGGCCTCGGCAGGGGGGGCCCCCAAAAAAAAAAAAAAAAAAAAAAAAAAAATCAGTCTGGAAAACTAGAAAAATCAACCTAAAAAATTCAACACAGAAGCAAATCACCACCACTCAACAGCACCTCAACTACCACTGGATGATAGCCCAACATTACTGTTCTAAATGACAATTTTGATTCATCAAAAAAAAAAAAGTTTAAAAATTCTTATTATATCTTATTTAATAAGGTAGAAAGGATAAAATACAGGTCAAAAAAATTCTGTCATCAAGATAAAAGTTTGTTAAAGGAATCAAACTTTTATTTTTCTGGAAAATTCAGTTGATGAAACTCTTCATTCCCTGATAGGATTAGATACACACATCACTGGACTCCTCTCAGCACATAACAGTTCAATCAATTACATAACCATCAGAGGGAAAAATAAAGTGACAAAATAATAAGGGGGTTCAGTTAGCACTTTTTTTTCTTTTGGTAGGCACTCAATAGATGTTTACTGAATGAAAGATTAATTCTATAGTGCTTTACAATTTTCTAAAGTTTCACACATATGATTTCATATAATCCTACAATAACCTTTTTTTTCCCCTACCCCTATATTGATGTAGAGAAATAAATGCTAATATCACTATAATTTCATCATTTTCCAAAGACAACCATAATAAGACAACCATAGCAACTTAAAAGAATGTTACCTACCAAGATAAAATAGCCTGGGATATTGGCAGGATCTAGAATGTAAATTTTTTAAATGTGTTGATATGAATACTTTAAAATATTTTAAAATATTTTAAATACTTTAAATACTTTAAAATACTTTAAAATAGCAATAGTTTTTCTCTCTTTTCAGTAACACCTTAGCTCCTATTATAACAACAGCTCAGCATGAATATATGATGCTATAAAAAACTGTAGTAAAATAAGCCTAAGCTTGGAGCCTTAATACATCAAAAATGGATTTCTATTAACCATCGTTGGATACAATTTACATCTAAAAAAAGTATGATAGCTGGCAAGGTGCTTACCTTGCTGACTAATTTATTCACTCATTTTTTTTCTTTACCTACGACCTACTGGGGCCAGACCCTATACTAAGCACTAAGAGAAATAATGCTGAGCAAATCAGAACCAGACTTTGCCCATACAGAGTTTACATTCCACTTTATGTTAAAGACCCAAAGAAGTTCCCTAAGTAGGTATAATTTTGAGAGAACTTGGTCAGAAGAAAAGGTTATTTTACCTCTCTGAACTGCAAGAACCAGGGTGGCTGACAGAACGCTTCATCTAGAAATTTAAAAAGAAAATAAGCATAATTCATATATCAAGTAGAATAAGACAGCTCTAATATATTATTATTATCATAATTAACATAAATTTACTCAAAGAAAAAGATGGCTGGCCAAAAAATTTATTTTTTACAGACCCAAGTAACATTATTAGCACAATATCAAGCTTTCTCCCCAATAATTATTAACTGAAATCTTTCTCAACACATACAAAAACATGCTGGATTGTTTTCTCAATATTAAAAACTGAATTTTATAATATATATATACTACATGTGTTTGTATAAAGATATAAAAAACAGTATACTTAACAAGTCCCCAAAAAATCACACTATTTGTGATGAAAAGGAGTATCCAGCAAGCCAGAAAAGAAAATAATCTAATAAATGTCTCTCTCTTTTTTTTAAAGGGTAGAGCTTCTCCTTACCATTCATTATTCAGGTAGCTATTACACAGATGTTCTAAAGTGTGGTTTTCATGGAAAACAGCATTAATTATTCAAGTCTTTTAAGAACTCAGAAGAGGAACCCTAAGCCTCAAATAGGTTTCTAAAAACATACACTTAAAATATAAATAAATAAATAAAATCTGAGTCAGCAGAGTATTAATAAATATGACAAATGTGAAACATGATTTAGATCTAACTACTCCACCAAAAAAACAGAGGCAGCCAAGTAGATTATTTCAATGCTTAGCAAAGTAGCAAAAAAAGCAATGCTTATATCAAAGGCTAACGATGGTTGCTTTATATACAGGGGCTCAAGTCTTACAAGTGAGTCCAAGTCTAACAGTTATGTTACGTAAATGCCTTCTACAGTTGCTCTGAGAAATCCCAGTTGAAATGAGAACAATTATGACCCATCCAATTTGTAGTCCAAGGATATCTAATATGATTAAAATAAAGATGCAACTGGACATTAACATCTCCTTTAACAGAAATCACTTCCCTTAGGATTACTCAGACAGCAACACCCCCACTACAATTATCTGTGGATCAAAATGACAATTGTTTAAACTTCTATGATGATTTGAAATATAACTGAGTGCAAGTTAATTTAAAGAGGGACACGATGAGATAACCATATAAAGTAGTTATAAAGATCAAGTTAATTTTGGAATTCTCAAATTTTTCAGCTTTATTTTTCATTTACTCATGTCGTTAAAGAAAAAGAAAGAAAAAGATTTCCTCTTAAAGACTGTCTGACCTTACTTTCCATGCTATGTGTCTCCAGAACTATTTACCGTAAGCCACAATTTTTGCCTTATGTATGAAGTAAAATGGCACAGTGAGGAAAAATAAGTGGCCTCTAACCAGTATTTCCTAGATTAACTTATTGGATTTCTTGTAATGTTTCTACTGATAAAAAGTTTTAGTTTAAAAGAGACAGTTATTATAGCTTCTTATACATAAAATACACATATGACCTCTCTGGACTATAGAACATTTGTAACAGAAGGCATTCTCCTCAGAAGTTCAATGAAGAAATTAGGCAGGTTTGAGGTGTTTTCATTATATTTGATTCTATAAAGTCCACCTTAAAAAAAATACAGTGTACCCCTTGTATATCAAGCTCAGGAACATAGCACTATACATCCATCTCAGAAGATCAGGATTTTTTGTTCAACTATACATGTTATTTAGCAGTCCACAATAAACCTAAAATTGTTCTAAAAAGCAACATTGTCAAACTGTGTTCTACTAAACAACACAGTCCTCTGAGTTATTAAAAAATAAACAAAAGGGTTCAATCATCAAATAAATTTCAGAAAATACTACACACCACCTCTCCTCAGAGATTCATAATACACTTTAGCATAAAAGAGGTTCTAAGAAGTCCTACATCAGCGAAACCCAATTTGTTTAAGTTAACCTAGAACTTCCCAAACTAATCTGGCCATAAAACTCATTTTCATGGTATACCTATCTCAGAGGACGCTGTTGGTCCATCATAAATTATTTAGAAATCAATGATCTAGAACTTCCCTAGTGGCGCGGTGGTTAAGACTCCACGCTCGCAACGCAGGGGGCCCAGGTTCAATCCCTGGTCAGGGAACTAGATCCCACATGCATGTCGCAACTAAGAGTTCGCATGCTGCAACTAAGGAGCTTGCCTGCCTCAACTAAGGAGTCCATGTGCTGCAACTAAGGAGCCAGTGAGCTGCAACTAATACTCAGTTGCACAGCAACCAAATAAAAAAAAATTTTTTTAACACTTTAGGAAAATAATGATCTAAATAAATTTAGGTAATAATCTTTACTAATTCTCATATGACCAAATTTGCTGTGGTGGTTAAGAGAACCTCAGAATAAGTTGTACCCTATTATTTCTGCCAACAAATAGGTCTGCAGGTAATTGCTAAAATAAGAGCCAGGTGGCATTCTTCATTCCACAAAAGAGCTCACGAAAATAGTTTGATGAAAAACATGTAAGGTTTCATCAAACCTCATCTCACCTCCAAGTTCCCCACAGCATGCTAGGGCAAGTTTATTACCTTGAAAAGGAAAATGAATCCATCACCCTTGGCAAAAAGAGTACTCCCTGTTCAGAGTAATCAGAAGATAAGAACCTAATGTTAAGGACCTAACATTAAACAGGTTACATCTACCTCTGATGTAAAAAACACTGTAATTTACAGATGAAAAAAATGAAGCCCAGAGAGATTAAGTAACTTGCCTATTTGGAAGGTTCAAATCCAAATGCTGACTATAAAATACTGTTTCCCCTGTAACATGTTGTTTCGAATCCCTTACAGCTCCTCTAAAAATTTACTTAATTTTATCCCCTTGTGAGTAAATCTTCACCCCATAGTGGTGTTTTTACCAAATAGAAGAGTGTTACCCAACCTTTTCATGTCACAGCACCCACAGAGCACTATAATATTTTCCTGACACACTGGGGTAAATGGCACAGCCCTTCCAAGGGGAGGGGATCAGGACCTTGGCTCATGTTGAGCCCATCAGCTGAGAGGCTCCCATATAGAATCTGAGTACAGTAAAAAAAAAAAATTCAACCTGTTGACTATTTCCCTCCTACTGACAGTTTCCAGCCTTAAAAATAAACACAAAAACAAAACCACATGCAGTATCACTGGAAGAAAAACCAGAAATTCCAACCATTTGAACAGGAGAAGGTGACACAGGAGAAACTAAGGGATCCGGATGGCACAGCTGAAACATCTCAGGTTTAAACTTGGCATTCGCTATCTTCACACATTCCTCAAGCGTTGTGATGAATGTATTACACGTGGCACTAAGTAGAGAAGAGGCTTCATTCATGTTCTGAAAAATTACATGCAAAAAGTTGAACGGACTCACACACAACTATGTGGATTCATGCACCACCTTACCATCAAATAATGAAACATTACCTTCAATGGATACCTTACTAGGTTATGCTCAAATCTGTTTAAAATGCATTACCTTAGAAAATTAAAGCAATGCATGAATAAGAATTATCTGTCTCTCAGGTAAACAATGTATGAAATTAGACTCCAAGAAAAAAATAACTCTTGCATTTAAACGAAGTATCATATTGAAAAACTGTGTACAAAAATTTATCTTAAATAAACCTAACCTAGACTGTAAGTTTCTAACTATCAGAATTCCAAAGGTAATCACAGCAGTGGAACACCATGAGGGTTACTGAGTGCCAGGTAGAATTCATGTCTACCCCACGCACATTCTCCCATTTCTTCCTTGGTAGAATAAAAACTCCAAGTTCTTTTGGGGACAGCAGAGTGCCTTGCTCCTGAGGGATGAATATAGACTGGTCTAAGTCAGTCATGTCTATTCCATGACCCTTTGTCAAATACTCATTTTTCCTAGTTTTCATGGACCCAGACTAAAAAGATAATGAGAAGTCTGCTAGGGTTTCTGGGATTTTCATTCCCTGATAAAAGCAAAGACAGCAAACTGAGATGGTCTCTCTCCACCCTGGCTACCCCACTGCCTCCTGCTTCTGTGCAAACTTGTAGTCACCTTGAAGGCTAGGGCATGAGGAGAAAAAAACAACACACCAAAAATGGCAGAGTGGAAGGACAGAACAAGATTGGGTCCCCGACACTGTCCCTGAGCCAATGGAGCAGACGTAAGGGCACCTGCCTGCAGAGAGCCTGTGGTGAAACAGCAAGTGCCTTAGGGTTTAACGTACTTACATCTAAAGGCAACCTACCTCACCTAAGATTCCTCCCTAGTAGGAGAAGGCCACAGAAAAGTAGGAAGATTTCTTGTCCCACTTCTCCCAAGTTAAGCAAAAGGGGACTGGGAACCAGGCTGGCCTTTCACCCAGAGAGCAGTAAGGCTCACTGGTCCTACTTCACCAGAAAGAATGAGCCTATTTCATAGCCAGGTTCTGCAAATCTGAATTTTGATTGCTACATCACTGCTCTGAGAATGATTCTTTTTTTAAGTTAGTTTATAAAGCTAAATTATTAACCCTCAGTAGTTAAGCTAGGACCTAATTACAAAAGAAAGAGAACAGCACCTGTCCAATGAACTCATGCAGTTAGTCTGGAGAACAAAGCTGGTAATGCTTCTTTCCTACCCCAACCATCAAATAATCAATTGGCTGCAAAGACAGGCCTTGATTCCTTGGACAAATGTGCTGCTTGCTGCTTTACTCTGGTTATACAGACATAGTCTAAAAGATCCTACAAACTGCCAGATAGTCTACAGTACGAAGAGGTCTGAATAGCTGAGAATAACTCATTTTGAAAATGCTTCTCTGTCATCTTATGTAAGAAGCTCACCCACCATATGCTGCAAAGCATAATCAGACATGAAAGGATCATCTTGGATATACCTCTATGCTGGGAGATGAATGATTCTCATCATGGTGAACAAATTCTTGGATCGTATGAACTTGCTTCATTAGGAGGTCACAGTAGAGGCGAAGCTCAGACATTTTGGTTTTCAGAGATTCACTGGTTTCACTTATTTCTGAAAGGAACATATGCAAACATTCAATTAGACTATTTTCATACTTCAGAGGCAAAACAACAAAATGGAATCATTAAAAAGTAAGGCAATAGATATGAATACCTGTAGCTTAAGAGGTATGAGACCTTGGAAATAGAATATAAGGTTTTCCCTGAGGAAACATCTTCTCTTTAGATAGGTGGAAAAAACTGGCTGTCATATGTCTGACATGAAGTTTAGGTAGATTAATTTCCAGAGACAGGCTGATGACAATGAATGCCTTATACAGGATATTTCCATTCCATTACTCATCTTTAATTTGATAAGCACTTGTATTTCTTTTTTTGTGAATTGGCTTTTCTTGTCCTTTACACATTTTTCCAGTTCTAATGTTTGGTTTTTCTCTTAGTAATATATAAATTGATAAATTTATAATTTATAAAAGTTCTTACGCATTAAAGATAGCAATCTTTCATCCCTCCAAAATACTGCAAATACTTTTCAAGATCTGTCAGCTTTCTTTCAGTTTTCTTTATTGTATTCTGGTAACAGAAGTTTTTAACTTTTATATAGTTACAACTGCTCTATATAAACATTCATTTGTTTTCTTCTGTTCCTTTCACAGCTTCATTTTCACATAGTATTGGTTTAAGAATTTTTTTAATTAAAAGCCTATGTTCCTTTCTTTAATATATCCAGACAGACTAAACATCCAGCCATAATCTCAGCCACTCACTTACCAATACCTTCTAAACTAGATGTGTAAGCAGCAGAGGAAGGAAAAAAGTATACACAGTAGATCCTGATGCTTCTCCATATTCTTTGAGCCAGTGGCACTGCTTTGTGGTACTAGTCATGAAGCCCCTCTAGCCAGAGTAGACCAAAGCAGCTCTATCTGCCCATTTAACCTAACCTAAATTGATTTTTACCCAAGTTTAAGTCCATTCCTTCTTTTTAATTGTAGCTATATATATATATAAAACAAAATGTACTATTTTAACCATTTTTAAGTATACAGTTTGATGCCATTAAGTACATTCACATTACTGTACAACCATCCATCTCCAGAACTTTTTCATCTTCCCCAACTGAAACTCTACACACTTTAAACACTAACTCTCCTTTTCCCCCTCCCTTAACCCCTAGAAATCACCATTCGACTTTCTGTCTCTATGAATTTGACGACTCTAGGTACCCCACATAGGTGGAATAATACAATATTTGTCCTTTTGTGACTGGCTTATTTCACTTAGCACATATTCAAGATTCATTGGTGGAGCATCTGTTAGAATTTCCTTCCTTTATAATAAGGCTGAATACCATTTTATGTATATACCATACTATGTTTATCCATTCATCTGTCTATAAACATTTGGGTTGTTTCTACCTTTTGGCTATTGTGACTATTCATTCCCTTTTTTTTTTTTCGATGTGGACCATTTTTAAAGTCTTTATTGAATTTGTTACAATATTGTTTCTGTTTTTTTGTTTTCTGCTCGTGAAGGCACGTGGGATCTTAGCTCCCCAACCAGGAATGGAACCCGCACCCCCGGCATTGGAAGGCGAAGTCTTAACCACTGGACCACCAAGGAAGTCCTCATTCCTTCTTATCCTACCCTTAACCATACTCTATCCGTGATGTTCTTTCACATATTTGAAAACTGTTATAAATTCAATCCTTAGCCTTCATTTTTCAATAACCCACAATTTAGTTGTTTTCACTAATTTAAATAACTTCTATTGTTTTTTAATTATAAAAGTAATACATGTTCAGTGAAAATTTTTGAAAATCAAAAATATATAGGGAAAAAAACTGCAATCTCACTACCAAGATATAAATACTGTTATTATTTTCACATTATATCTGCATATAATTGAACTAATACCATAAATTATTTGCTTGGCTCTTTTTTTTTTCTTTTTGGCCACGGATGCGTAGCTTGCGGGATCTTAGTTCCCCGACCAAGGATTGAACCCAGGGCCACGGCAGTGAAAGCGCTGAGTCTTAACCACTGGACCAACAGGGAAGTCCCTTGCTTTGCTTTTGAACGGGCAATATCTGTAGCTGGTAAAGTCAAAAGTTACGGTCAAAGGGTATAAAGTGAAAAGTGAGTGTCTCCCACAAATTCCCTTTCCAAAGGTAACAACCTGACCAATTCTTACATATCTTTCCTGAGCTGGCCAAGGAGTGGATATGTAATTTTGAATCCTGCTTTTTTCAATTATCACTCAACTTTGGGCATTTTCTCATATCATTAAAATTCCTTGTAAACATTTTACTGGCTACATAATATATCAGCCTATGAAAGCACTATATAGTTTACTGAACCATTCCCCTAAATTTAAACCTTGGCAATGTTTATAAATTTTTTCACTATAATGAACATCTATGTACATAGACCTTCTACATTTCTGATTATTTCTTTGGGATAAATTACTATAAGTGAACATGACAATTTACATTTATGTTTAAGAAAATGTTCTCACCACAAAGGAAAAATGTATAGTTACCTTTTTCTTTTTTAGTCCTAGTGTCAGACAAACAGGCTTTGGAGCTCCCCAAAGCAACCAGCCACCTTTGTCTTTCAGCTGCATTCACTGCCTTCATGTAGAAATGCTGCTCTCCTGGAATGATTAATTCCATTCTTGTGTTGTCTGCTGAATGGACTATGATGATAAACAAAGGGGAAATATAGTCACGAACTCAAGTAATTTGTGGAGAATCAAATCATCACTTACACAGTATTAGATGTTTCAGACCTAAAACAACAAACTCTGATTCAAGAGGCAGGCAGTGACACCTCCTTAAGGGGTATCCAGGGGTACCCTCCAAGCCACGATTCTCACATATACCCAGGCTGGTAGTGGTGTCAAAGTGGTGGTAGCATGTGAACAGAAAACAACAACAAATTAACTACTGAAAAGTGAGATCTAAGAACTCCCTCCCCTGGGGCCACCAGTACCCCTGTCACACTTATCACACTCTTTTTTACAGAATTTTACGTCAACCACCAACCTAAAATAGACCTAAATATAAAAGGTAAAACAATAAACCTTCAAGAAGATTTCTTAAATAGGACATAAAAAGTTCTAATTAAAAAAATTTTTGACAAATTGGGTATTACTGAAATTAAAAACTTCTGTTCGTCAAAAGATACCATTAACAGAATGAAAACACAAACTACAGATCAGGAGAATTATCTGCAATATGAAAACTCATTCAGACTATACGAAGAACTCCTACAAATCAATGTGAAAGATAGCTCAGTTTAGAAATTGGGCCAAAGACTTGAAAAGGGACTTCAAAAGAAGAGGATGTTCAAATGCCTAATTAATATCTGAAAAAATACTCAACATCATTAGTTACTGAAAAAAATGCAAGTTAAAACCACCATGAGAGGGATCTCCCTGGTGGCGCAGCGGTTAAGAATCTGCCTGCCAATGCAGAGGACACGGGTTCGAGCCCTGATCCAGGAAGATCCTACATGCCGAGGAGCAACTAAGCCTGTGTGCCACAACTACTGAGCCTGTGCTCTAGAGCCCGCCAGTCACAACTACTGAGCCCACGTGCCACAACTACTGTAAACCTAACCTAGACTGTAAGTTTCTAACTATCAGAATTCCAAAGGTAATCACAGCAGTGGAACACCATGAGGGTTACTGAGTGCCAGGTAGAATTCATGTCTACCCCACGCACATTCTCCCATTTCTTCCTTGGTAGAATAAAAACTCCAAGTTCTTTTGGGGACAGCAGAGTGCCTTGCTCCTGAGGGATGAATATAGACTGGTCTAAGTCAGTCATGTCTATTCCATGACCCTTTGTCAAATACTCATTTTTCCTAGTTTTCATGGACCCAGACTAAAAAGATAATGAGAAGTCTGCTAGGGTTTCTGGGATTTTCATTCCCTGATAAAAGCAAAGACAGCAAACTGAGATGGTCTCTCTCCACCCTGGCTACCCCACTGCCTCCTGCTTCTGTGCAAACTTGTAGTCACCTTGAAGGCTAGGGCATGAGGAGAAAAAAACAACACACCAAAAATGGCAGAGTGGAAGGACAGAACAAGATTGGGTCCCCGACACTGTCCCTGAGCCAATGGAGCAGACGTAAGGGCACCTGCCTGCAGAGAGCCTGTGGTGAAACAGCAAGTGCCTTAGGGTTTAACGTACTTACATCTAAAGGCAACCTACCTCACCTAAGATTCCTCCCTAGTAGGAGAAGGCCACAGAAAAGTAGGAAGATTTCTTGTCCCACTTCTCCCAAGTTAAGCAAAAGGGGACTGGGAACCAGGCTGGCCTTTCACCCAGAGAGCAGTAAGGCTCACTGGTCCTACTTCACCAGAAAGAATGAGCCTATTTCATAGCCAGGTTCTGCAAATCTGAATTTTGATTGCTACATCACTGCTCTGAGAATGATTCTTTTTTTAAGTTAGTTTATAAAGCTAAATTATTAACCCTCAGTAGTTAAGCTAGGACCTAATTACAAAAGAAAGAGAACAGCACCTGTCCAATGAACTCATGCAGTTAGTCTGGAGAACAAAGCTGGTAATGCTTCTTTCCTACCCCAACCATCAAATAATCAATTGGCTGCAAAGACAGGCCTTGATTCCTTGGACAAATGTGCTGCTTGCTGCTTTACTCTGGTTATACAGACATAGTCTAAAAGATCCTACAAACTGCCAGATAGTCTACAGTACGAAGAGGTCTGAATAGCTGAGAATAACTCATTTTGAAAATGCTTCTCTGTCATCTTATGTAAGAAGCTCACCCACCATATGCTGCAAAGCATAATCAGACATGAAAGGATCATCTTGGATATACCTCTATGCTGGGAGATGAATGATTCTCATCATGGTGAACAAATTCTTGGATCGTATGAACTTGCTTCATTAGGAGGTCACAGTAGAGGCGAAGCTCAGACATTTTGGTTTTCAGAGATTCACTGGTTTCACTTATTTCTGAAAGGAACATATGCAAACATTCAATTAGACTATTTTCATACTTCAGAGGCAAAACAACAAAATGGAATCATTAAAAAGTAAGGCAATAGATATGAATACCTGTAGCTTAAGAGGTATGAGACCTTGGAAATAGAATATAAGGTTTTCCCTGAGGAAACATCTTCTCTTTAGATAGGTGGAAAAAACTGGCTGTCATATGTCTGACATGAAGTTTAGGTAGATTAATTTCCAGAGACAGGCTGATGACAATGAATGCCTTATACAGGATATTTCCATTCCATTACTCATCTTTAATTTGATAAGCACTTGTATTTCTTTTTTTGTGAATTGGCTTTTCTTGTCCTTTACACATTTTTCCAGTTCTAATGTTTGGTTTTTCTCTTAGTAATATATAAATTGATAAATTTATAATTTATAAAAGTTCTTACGCATTAAAGATAGCAATCTTTCATCCCTCCAAAATACTGCAAATACTTTTCAAGATCTGTCAGCTTTCTTTCAGTTTTCTTTATTGTATTCTGGTAACAGAAGTTTTTAACTTTTATATAGTTACAACTGCTCTATATAAACATTCATTTGTTTTCTTCTGTTCCTTTCACAGCTTCATTTTCACATAGTATTGGTTTAAGAATTTTTTTAATTAAAAGCCTATGTTCCTTTCTTTAATATATCCAGACAGACTAAACATCCAGCCATAATCTCAGCCACTCACTTACCAATACCTTCTAAACTAGATGTGTAAGCAGCAGAGGAAGGAAAAAAGTATACACAGTAGATCCTGATGCTTCTCCATATTCTTTGAGCCAGTGGCACTGCTTTGTGGTACTAGTCATGAAGCCCCTCTAGCCAGAGTAGACCAAAGCAGCTCTATCTGCCCATTTAACCTAACCTAAATTGATTTTTACCCAAGTTTAAGTCCATTCCTTCTTTTTAATTGTAGCTATATATATATATAAAACAAAATGTACTATTTTAACCATTTTTAAGTATACAGTTTGATGCCATTAAGTACATTCACATTACTGTACAACCATCCATCTCCAGAACTTTTTCATCTTCCCCAACTGAAACTCTACACACTTTAAACACTAACTCTCCTTTTCCCCCTCCCTTAACCCCTAGAAATCACCATTCGACTTTCTGTCTCTATGAATTTGACGACTCTAGGTACCCCACATAGGTGGAATAATACAATATTTGTCCTTTTGTGACTGGCTTATTTCACTTAGCACATATTCAAGATTCATTGGTGGAGCATCTGTTAGAATTTCCTTCCTTTATAATAAGGCTGAATACCATTTTATGTATATACCATACTATGTTTATCCATTCATCTGTCTATAAACATTTGGGTTGTTTCTACCTTTTGGCTATTGTGACTATTCATTCCCTTTTTTTTTTTTCGATGTGGACCATTTTTAAAGTCTTTATTGAATTTGTTACAATATTGTTTCTGTTTTTTTGTTTTCTGCTCGTGAAGGCACGTGGGATCTTAGCTCCCCAACCAGGAATGGAACCCGCACCCCCGGCATTGGAAGGCGAAGTCTTAACCACTGGACCACCAAGGAAGTCCTCATTCCTTCTTATCCTACCCTTAACCATACTCTATCTGTGATGTTCTTTCACATATTTGAAAACTGTTATAAATTCAATCCTTAGCCTTCATTTTTCAATAACCCACAATTTAGTTGTTTTCACTAATTTAAATAACTTCTATTGTTTTTTAATTATAAAAGTAATACATGTTCAGTGAAAATTTTTGAAAATCAAAAATATATAGGGAAAAAAACTGCAATCTCACTACCAAGATATAAATACTGTTATTATTTTCACATTATATCTGCATATAATTGAACTAATACCATAAATTATTTGCTTGGCTCTTTTTTTTTTCTTTTTGGCCACGGATGCATAGCTTGCGGGATCTTAGTTCCCCGACCAAGGATTGAACCCAGGGCCACGGCAGTGAAAGCGCTGAGTCTTAACCACTGGACCAACAGGGAAGTCCCTTGCTTTGCTTTTGAACGGGCAATATCTGTAGCTGGTAAAGTCAAAAGTTACGGTCAAAGGGTATAAAGTGAAAAGTGAGTGTCTCCCACAAATTCCCTTTCCAAAGGTAACAACCTGACCAATTCTTACATATCTTTCCTGAGCTGGCCAAGGAGTGGATATGTAATTTTGAATCCTGCTTTTTTCAATTATCACTCAACTTTGGGCATTTTCTCATATCATTAAAATTCCTTGTAAACATTTTACTGGCTACATAATATATCAGCCTATGAAAGCACTATATAGTTTACTGAACCATTCCCCTAAATTTAAACCTTGGCAATGTTTATAAATTTTTTCACTATAATGAACATCTATGTACATAGATCTTCTACATTTCTGATTATTTCTTTGGGATAAATTACTATAAGTGAACATGACAATTTACATTTATGTTTAAGAAAATGTTCTCACCACAAAGGAAAAATGTATAGTTACCTTTTTCTTTTTTAGTCCTAGTGTCAGACAAACAGGCTTTGGAGCTCCCCAAAGCAACCAGCCACCTTTGTCTTTCAGCTGCATTCACTGCCTTCATGTAGAAATGCTGCTCTCCTGGAATGATTAATTCCATTCTTGTGTTGTCTGCTGAATGGACTATGATGATAAACAAAGGGGAAATATAGTCACGAACTCAAGTAATTTGTGGAGAATCAAATCATCACTTACACAGTATTAGATGTTTCAGACCTAAAACAACAAACTCTGATTCAAGAGGCAGGCAGTGACACCTCCTTAAGGGGTATCCAGGGGTACCCTCCAAGCCACGATTCTCACATATACCCAGGCTGGTAGTGGTGTCAAAGTGGTGGTAGCATGTGAACAGAAAACAACAACAAATTAACTACTGAAAAGTGAGATCTAAGAACTCCCTCCCCTGGGGCCACCAGTACCCCTGTCACACTTATCACACTCTTTTTTACAGAATTTTACGTCAACCACCAACCTAAAATAGACCTAAATATAAAAGGTAAAACAATAAACCTTCAAGAAGATTTCTTAAATAGGACATAAAAAGTTCTAATTAAAAAAATTTTTGACAAATTGGGTATTACTGAAATTAAAAACTTCTGTTCGTCAAAAGATACCATTAACAGAATGAAAACACAAACTACAGATCAGGAGAATTATCTGCAATATGAAAACTCATTCAGACTATACGAAGAACTCCTACAAATCAATGTGAAAGATAGCTCAGTTTAGAAATTGGGCCAAAGACTTGAAAAGGGACTTCAAAAGAAGAGGATGTTCAAATGCCTAATTAATATCTGAAAAAATACTCAACATCATTAGTTACTGAAAAAAATGCAAGTTAAAACCACCATGAGAGGGATCTCCCTGGTGGCGCAGCGGTTAAGAATCTGCCTGCCAATGCAGAGGACACGGGTTCGAGCCCTGATCCAGGAAGATCCTACATGCCGAGGAGCAACTAAGCCTGTGTGCCACAACTACTGAGCCTGTGCTCTAGAGCCCGCCAGTCACAACTACTGAGCCCACGTGCCACAACTACTGAAGCCCGCATGCCTAGAGCCCGTGCTCCGCAACAAGAGAAGCCACCGCAATGAGAAGCCCGCACACCGCAACAAAGAGTAGCCCCCGCTTGCCACAACTAGAGAAAGCCCGTGCACAGCAACGAAGATCCAACGCAGCCAAAAATAAATAAATAAATAAATTTAACAGTGATTCAATCCATTAGTGTTTAAAAAAAAAATCACCATGAGATAGCACTAGGTATAGTAGAAGAATTCAAAATCTTCAAATTGCTAATAGTAAGCTTTGGCAAGGATGAAAAGCAACTGAAACTCTCATACTAGTTGAAAAACAAATTGGTACAATTACTTTGGTAAACAGTTTGGCATTATCTGAGACAAAAAGTCTCTCCTTGATCAAACTTGTTGGGCTCTTCTGAACCCTCTGCTTGACTAGGCCCAATCTGGGGCTTCCAGCTCTGTCCTAGTAGAGTCCACTTTTAGCAAACATCCTGCTAAGTCAGTTTAGCCAGAATCCCCCACCCTCAATATCTGATCACCCTCCTTATCTGACCAAATTCCACTTCCCGCCACCCCCAGGTAATAATATCTGATCACCCTGACCTGCCTCCAATAAGAATCCCGTTAGGTCTGTTTAATCAGAATCCCCCTTTATCTCTGAAGTTTCATCCTTATAATTTTCCATCCACTGATTCCCCTATCCCACCCCCTGCCACTCTGTTCCTTGGCTATAAACTCCCACTTTTCCTTGTTGTATTCAGAGTTGAGCCCAATTTCTCTCCCCTACTGCAAAACTCCATTGCAGTAGCTCCTATACCTATTCCAACAGACCTGAGTAAAGTCTGCCTTACTGGGTTTTTTTAATAATTTTTTTAAATTGAGGTATAGTTGATTTACAACATTATACTAGTTTCAGCCATTCAACATAGTGATCAAAAATTTTTATAGACTATACTCTACTTATAGTTATTATAAAATATTGCCTACACTCCCTGTGCTGTACAATACATCCTTGTAGCTTATTTATTTTATACACGGTAGTTTGTGCCTCTTAAGCTTTTACCTCTATCTTGCTCCTCCTCCCTCCTCTCTCCCCACTGGTAACGCTAGCTTGTTCTCTACAGCTAGCTTGTTCTCTACATCTGTAAGTCTGCTTCTTTGTGCCTTACTGTTTTAACAAAAGTCAAGAATAGTATTTCTTTTAATATCTGTTAAAGCTGAATGTATGAATATTCAATGTCTCCCTTAGCAATTCCACTCCAGTTCTAGATATATACTGAACAGAAACGCATATATATGTTCAACAAAATAAATATATAAGAATGTTTATGGCAGCTTTACTTATTATAGTCCCAAAATGGAAACAAAATGGAAAAAACAAACACCCATCAATACTAGAATGGAGAGCCAAACTGTGGGACAATCACACAATAAAAATATTACAACACATCAGTAAGAATGGTGAACTGTTACAAAGAACAACATAGACGAATTTCGCAAATATGTTAAGCCAGACACAAAAGAAAACATTGATTTATTCCAGTTATATAATGTTCAAAAGCAGGCAATACTTAAATATGGTGATAAAAGTCATATTAATGGTAACCTTTTAGAGAGATTAGTGGCTGAGATAACATGATTATTATCCCAGCATCTAGAATGCTGATAATATTCTAATTCTTGATCTGGGTGGTGATTACACAAGTGTATTCACTTCGTAAGCATTCTTAAGGCTGAATATTGAAGATTTGTGCCCATTTCTGTATCTTATTCTTTAAACAAATAACAAGGACAACAATAACGCTGCCATGGCTTGAAAAAGTGCTAGAGTTGCCTTAAGAATTCTGCCACTAACAGTCTTTTAAATATCCTCAAGGTTGTCAAATCTTTGAACTTTGAATGTAGTTTGATTTCTGACAAGAGTCAGAATCTCATTTGGAATCAAATATGAAGAATAAGATGAGATAAAACCATCATTTTTTTTATATCTTTTTTTTCTTTTGTGGCCGCAGTGCGTGGCATGTGGGCTCTTACCCCAACCAAGTACCAAACCCTGTGTGCCCCATGCAGTGGGATCACAGAGTCTTAACCACTGGATGGCCAGGGAAGTTCCCATAATTTTTTTAAAAAATAAAAATTCATGCTTTGAATGTGCTTTTCTTGTGTGATTTATAAAAATAAAACAAAATTACACCTCATATAGTTCAGAGAATATGCAAGTAACAACGCGGAAGTGTTTCTATATCTTATGTAGCCATGACCCCCTGTAGGGTTTAACACGCCCTTCTCTAGTGGTTTATTTTTTCCTTCAATTCTCTTTGAAGAATTCAATACTTTTCATTACCACTTTGTCTGATTTCTCCTACCTACTTGCACCCCACATATCCCCACCACACACACACAAATGAATCAATGGTCCATGAAACCTTCCTTCATGAAAATTACAGCATGACTTACTGCTTTTTTCTCCCCTTTTGAAAAAGCACAGTATGGAAAAGGAGTGGGGAAGGTAACTTTACAGTAGAGAAATCTGACAGACACTACCTCAGACAGGTGGTCAAGGTTAATGTCAAGAGTGGTATATCAGCTCTCTCGGGTCCTCACTTCCAAGATGACGAAGAAAAGAAGGAACAACAGTTATGCCAAAAAAGGGCCGTGGTCACGTGCAGCCTATTCACTGCACCAACTTCGCCCAACGCGTGCCCAAGGACACCATTAAGGTCATTAATTAACACAGTAGAGGCCGCAGCCATCGGGGACATTTCGGAAGTAAGTGTCTTCGATTCCTATGTGCTTCCCCACCTGTACTTACATCGAAACTACATTACTGCGTGAGTTGTGCCAGTCAGAGCAAGATAGTCAGGAATCATTCCCGTGAAGCTCATCCCAGACGGACCAAACACTCCCACCCCAGTTTAGACCTGCGGAAGCTGCCCCATGACCTCCACCAAGGTCCATGTAAAGACTAAGCCCTTATAGACTGAAGAAAAACCATCCTCTCCAAAAAAATATTAAAATGGAAATTGTACATTGGAAAAAAAAATGGTGTATCATGTTGACAGCATGTACTCCTGATGTGATCTTCCTCCCTAAAACCCGTAACCCCAGTCTAATCATGGGAAAAACACCAGACAAATTCTGATAGAGGAGCTTCCTACAATATTCCTGACCAGTACTCCTTGAAACTCTCAAGATCACTAAAAAAAGAAGAAAAAGAAAGGAAAAATATCTCTATTACCCAGAAGAGCTTATTTCCAATTCAGCAAAGAACCAGAGTTTATGACTCTGAGTTCATACTTTACCAAAAACCTGCGCTGGCCTCATCATCTTTAGAGTTCAGCTTCCAATCTTTACAACACGCTTCAATGAAAATGAAAGAAAACACTTGTAGACTCAGCATGGACACTAAAGTGGCATCCACAAGAAATTGCTTTTTCAAGTCCACATCGGAAGACTAGTACTTCGAATTTCAATTCAAAGTTTATTTATAGAGGGAGAAATATCAAAAATTGTGCCTAACAATGCTAAGTGCCACTTCTGAACGCTAAGGAGATAAATGGCATTAGAAGATCCCTTCCTGGTTAGAAATGCTTTTCTCCTCTTTTTGCAGTATGCTGAAGAACCCTTTACTTACCTAACTACAAATTCATTTAATTCCATATATTCACTTACCTTTAATTTCACAAACTGCCATCTTTATACTTCCTTTGCTCCCTTTGCAAACATCATCTTGTGAATCATAGTAGGACAGGATTCCATTATCTAAAACAAACCAACGAGGCTGCCAACCTACAAAGATCATAAATAACAAAACAGCAATAAAAAAGTACTTTAATCACAAAGAAAACTATGATTACAAAATTTACCATCCATGTCATTTCTTGGCTCTAAAATAACATTCTGACAATGAAATTTTTAAATGCCAAGATCTGCCCAAAATACTCTTGCATCAATCTCCATTTTGCTGGAAGAGATTTCTGGAGAAACCTCTAGATCAGAATAAATATGGGGAATAATACCTTTATTCTGGCTTACAACCTTCTCATTAACAACCCATCAGACCCATCTTCAAAAATAGCCCTACACACAGAAAATAGCCCAAACACAATTGCCCCTTTTTTCTAAGGGAAACAGAGTCAGGTTATAACATAATGGAAAAAGCAACAGAAGACATGGATTCTAGCCCTAGTTTTGTTATCATTCTTTGTCCCAGGTTGAATAACCTGAGACGAATTTTCATCCCATTAAATATCAAAAATTCCCAGTCTCCAAAATGAGTGAATTGAACAAGAAGACCTCTCAAGTGCCACCTCGCCCTCTAATTCTGCAATGTGGCTTTCCTCTCTCCTATAAAATAACTCCACCTAAGCCAACTCCCTTGCACACAGTGAGTGCTGAATGATTTACAGTCTCTCACACAGAAGTTGCATACCCTGTGGTGAGAGCATGGAGCCACCACTCCTCTCTCCTTGCCCTGCTGTTGCACAGCTCAGGCAGAAATGCTAGAAATTGAAATCATTCATTTAATTAGCATTGACTCAGTGACTACAGCACACAACTATCACAGACTTGGCTCTAATGCGAAGCTGGGGGTGATGATGTCTGTCCTTGAAGCTCAACTCCCACTCTTGCAAGCCAAACTCAGTGTTCCCTGAAATCTTATCAAGCATGCCACTAATTTACAACAGTTCACTGATTAATAACATGGTGACCATGCTGGAGGCAGTGCGACTGCCCTTGTTCTTTCTGTGACTGTTAAATCACCATTCAGCCTGGTCACTTTAGACACTGTCTGCTATATTAATCAGTTCAGTTTTTCTGGGCCAAATAGTACCAAGACAGTAACAGATAGGGGAATCATTCTTACATCCTGATATAGACCCAGGATTTACCTCCCCAAAAGGCTTTACCTATAACACTTTTGAAATGACAATGCTGAGTAATCATAAAAAGATTAACAGCAGGGAATGTGATAATACAGTTCAGAGGGATGGATATACAAAACCAAGTTTCAGAGGCTTGGAAAATTCTTTTTATGAAACTCTATATTCCTTAATGAGGTCTAGCAAATTAGAAGGTAAGTTCTTCTGGTACATGAACTTTATCTTGTTCATCACTGAATTCCCAAAACCTGGGAAAGGTGCTTGGCACACAACAGGTACTAAAAAAAAATTTAATTCTCACGTGATTGAATGAATGAATGATTACAGAAAACTGAGATATTGCCTGTTACCCATAAGAGTACAGATACACAGTATATCCAGTATATCCATAATGTATTGGGCATGCATAGAAATGATGAGGATGGTATCTTCCCAAACATTAATTCACCTTGGCAAACAAATTATAAGAAGGTTATGGTGAAAATACACTCCTCTACCCCCAGTCTAGTGTGCCTACAGGACAAATTGTGATTTTGTAAGCCTGCATTATTGTGATTCAATATCTCTTTAAAAGAAATATTGAGCAAAATGATCATTTAGAATTTGTACCAACTTGAAAAGTGACTATAGTTAAGTATATTAATCTAACTAAGACTGTTAATGATCTCTACATACCCCTTTGAAGAAATATTTAATGAAACAATCTCTAATTGATTCACACATATATATAAGGGCTATATCTGTGAAAAAAATTCATAGGTATTCCTTTTTCTAATACCTTTTCACAACACACATTCTTTTTTATCTCAAACTACCAAATGTTACTGAAATTCTTATTCTCTACAAAGGATTCTTAAAGCACACTGTCATCAGACTGGAAGGTTCCTTAAAGATCACTTAGTATGAACAGCTATTCATCCTTCTGACCTAAGATGAACTAAAAGTAATAATCAGCATGCCACTGAGCCAAATTTAAATTTTAAAAATAGAATTCTTCCAGACAAAAGATTTCATTTCATCAAGCTTCTACACTGCATACTAGCAGTTAACTTAAATGCTCTGCAAAGATTAAAACCTTAAGTACACAACGTTAAAAGCTCAACCAGCTGGTGCTCAGCGACAGGAGATGAGAAAGAGGGCCACTAAGACCACATTTAGCTCCAGGAATAAATTTTGACTCATCTTAGTAATCACCCATTGCTCTGGGCTATGCATAAGATCCTCACATGACCTCCCAAGCCACTGCGCTTAGAATGTTTGCAGTGAGATGATCATCTGCATCTCAAAGCAGAGTAACTACCATCTCAAAGTTAAACTACACAGTATAACTGTTCTCACAACAGCCCATGTGAAAATGCCTAATAAAAAAAATTTGCCTCGTTTTATTAAATGTTTCCTGTTAAAACATACCAGTTACAGAAATGAAGTGTTTGACATTCTAATGCAAACAAAACATCCATGTATCATAAATGTAAAGCATTCGCTGCTATAAATCTGCCTTTAACATTCCAACTAATCAAAAAAAGAGACAATTATAGCTCAGTGCTTATGTCTTTAAGTGTTTATGTGCAAATTTTGCACAAGGTCAGATGGACACAAGTTGGATGATACAATTACTAAGGGGTTCAATACTTTTGGCAGAGTGAACAAGTGGGCAGCAAATCAAGACTGGCCTATTACACTAAACCAAGAAATCTGTTTGCTATTTAATCTTACTTTAAATCCACTCCCCTTCCTCTAATTTGGTGAGATCACAGAATCCTGGAGTTGGAAGACACCTTCAGGATAAACTAGTTGATCACCCCTGCCCTATGAGACAGATCTTGAGAGGAAAAAGTGACTTGTCCTTACTGTTAGCTGATGGCAGAGATGGGACTACAACTCAGATTTAAGGCTCTTTTAATAAACCAGACTGTTGGTGTCATGGAAACGGGCCCTTCCCTGCTGGTCTCTTATTTCTACAGAAACACCTAGTTCTTTGGTGTTCTTCCTTTCAACCAACTTCATGAGTGAAACTGATTTGCCTGCTCCACCTTCTGTGTCCTGCACTTTCTCCCACAATTTCTCACACACTTACCTGAATACCAAAACATAAGGATAACTCATTGACAATCAACCCCTAAGAGAATATAATCTGGGAACAGCTTCCAAAATCTTGCTTGCTATGCTTGAACAACTTCAACGAAGAGAACTTTTAAAATAAACCGTGTTGCTAAGGAAAATTAAAAGAAACAGTGAAAAGATTTCCTAAAACGAAATCTTGATTTTAAAGGGCCCATTACAGTCCTATGCCCCAACAACTCAGTTATCAACAAAATGCTTAATTAAGGGTGAGTAAAGGCAGAGACTGCAGCAACACATGTAGAGTGACTAGGAATGGTTCCGGAAGCTACAGGAGAAAACAGAAGTATTATTACACGGGCAAAGAAATGGTCAGGTGCACTTCCCACCCTCAGGATGGTGCGCAGCCTCGAACTGTCCCCTGCAGAGGCGAGATGGGCACTTACAAGAGACAGAGAGAGCGATTAAGCCCGGGAACCAGACAGAACCGATTCGCTGTGAGGGTCCCCGCCGGCCTGGCGGAGGGAGGAGGAGCCCCTTACCCGCCTTCTCCGCAGCCTCCCTGCCTGAGCCCGTCCAAGTTCTCTCCCCGCCGCCCCCACCCCCACCCCGGTCAGTCGAGCCCTCATACCCGTGAGATAGTTGGTCCACTTGTACAGAACTCCCTCCATGCTTCAGAGCCCGGCGCCGCGCATCCTCCTGGCCCGGCGCCGGCCACAGTGAAGGGGGAAACGCGGGGCCTGGGCAGCCCCTCCCGGCCCGCCCGGGACCCTCCCCGGGCGCCCCCAGCCGGCACAGAGCAGCCCTCAGCCCGCGCGCGCTGCCGGGACGTGGCGGCCCTCAGAGGCCGGGACGGCGGCCGCCGCGCGGTGCTTGGGGGCCTTGAGACATCCCCGGGCGAGCCCCGGAGGCGGCGGCAAAGTCGGGACCACGGCCGGCCTCCCGCTCGCGCTCCCACCGCCCTGCTGCTCCCTTCCGCGCCCCGGCGCTCCTTCCTCCTCGCCCGCCTTCCTTTCCTCCCCCAGATCTCTCGTTTGTTTTCATTGACCCCGACGTCGCTTTCACTTCCTGGATGAAAGGGGCCGGCTTGTCCCGGGAAACCCCTCCCCGGCGGCGGGGCTGGAGGAGCGGGCGCGCTTTGCTGCGGCTCAGCCCAGCCCGAGGCTGCGCGAGGAGGGCGGGTCGGAGCCGTGACTCCTCCTCATCCTCCCACAGGCCCTCGGCTGGCGGCCCTGGGCTCCCGCTCTCACTCAGAACGCAGAGCCCCGGACCGACGGCCCCCCGGGGCCTAAGCCTCAGGGCCCGGGACCGGCGTACTCGGACCTGGCTACGTGCGCAGCCCCCGTGCCGACCCGAGGACTAGCCGCCCCCTCTCCCCCACCCACGTCGCACTCGTAGGCCTCTCAGGTTTTCCTGTAACTGAGCCTCAGGTCTTTCTGGTGGTTGTTTTTTTTTTTTCACACACACAAAAAAGCCTCCTCTTTATGTTTCCTTCGTATCCTTCTCCCGTTCAGGGGGTCCGAGAAATTATCTTCTAGGAAGTCAGTGTGCATTGATTGAGAGTCCCACCACGCCGACAAAGAATCTTAGCCACAACTTCATTTAGAATATAAAACACGGGAGCAACCGTTGGACTTTATTTTAAAAATGGAAGTTTTCTCTAGCCTTTATGATTTTTTAAAATCCTGTTTGGAAATGACCATCCCCTTGTATAATTGACAATAATTTTCAGATTTCTGTAATTTTACAAGCTTTAAGCAAAGCCGATATAAGCAGGCTCGGTGCTGCGGCTTTTAGGCTTTTAGCATCACTGAGGCGGACACCACCTCCCCTTCCAGAGCCTAATCCAGGCCTTCGCTGAGGTCCTTCTGGTTTGGGTAAAAGTCTTTGGGTATTCGCTTGGAAATACGGCGAATTGACGGATAGATGGATAGATGGAAATGTATTTAATAAATCGAATACGTATAGTTAAATGTTAATGATAGAATCCAAGTAGTGGATATAAGGCCGCGGTGATGGGGTAGTAAAATTTATTCTGTATGTTGTAAAGTTCTTCATGCTAAAATGTTGGGGGTGAGGATATAAGGCTGGCTTTGTGTCGGACTTGGTCAAATCCCTGCCGCGTATTAGCCGTGAGATTGAAACAGAATGCCCAATACTCAAATTACCTAGTTTTCTCGTCAGTGGAATGTGGATAATTACCTATGTCGCAGAGTTGGTAAGAAAAGCAAAACTGTTAAGAGCTTTACCCGCACTCCTAGAAGCCCTCAAATCAAGGGCGACAGCGAGTGGTGAGGGAAGGAAATGCAAACCAGCAGCCGGTCCCGAATCGCTGGAGTCGGCTCTGGGGAACAGCCGTTAACCCCACTTCGGGGAGCAGCGGTACCTCTGTGTACTAGTGTGTGGCTTAGCCTGGAACCGCTTAATGCATGACTTCGACCCCGAGAAGGCGCTTCAAAGACACCGCAGAAGCAGAATGCCTCCCCCGATGCCCACCAGTTCTCTAGGGATCTGAGGAGACGCCTTTCATGCCCAGAAATGACAATCCTATCCTCGGACTACGACATCCCATCAGAGTCTTATTTCCTCTTTTGCCAGTTTCAAAAGGTAACGCGAACGTTACTATCGAACCCTGAGGAAACTGTTTGTAAATTATGCGGACTTAGGGAGGAGATGCGGTGCAAGTGTGGAGTGTTGCCTTAGCGACTGAAAACAGCCAGCCAAAGCGCGGGGTACCACCAGGACGAAACCAGCAGCCAACGCGCAAAAATTCCGTTGCTGGGCGCGCCGCTGGGAAAGGGGGCGTGTCCACGCTTCACCCCGCCCCCGACCTTTTATGACGTAGGACAATGACTGCCACGCGTCGTAACTAGGCTGCTGGCGCGGCCACTCCGCGCCAGTGACACGCATGAGGGAACGCGGTGGTCATCTGGGGCCGACTCTCGGAATCATGCATTTCTTATTTAGGTTAATCATTTCCGTTTACCTGTGGGGCATTTTTACTGCTCAGGGACAAAAGGCAGAGGAGAGCATAGAGGAAGTGAAAATTGAAGTTTTGCACCGTCCAGAAAACTGTTCTAACACAAGCAAAAAGGGAGACCTGCTAAATGCCCATTACGACGGCTTCTTGGCTAAAGACGGCTCGAAATTCTACTGCAGGTAGGAAATGATGCGAACAGCTCCCGCGTCCAGTTGATGCACTAAATCTACCCTCCCTCCACCAACCAGAAACCTAATTTGTTGTTTGATTGATTTGTTCTTGTTTTTTAACAGCGAGAGTTAAGCCTTTTATTTCTAGGGGGGAAATCAGATTTGATACAGTATTTCCCTATTATATGGAATATTATTTAAATTACTGAAAATGTTGACCCAAGAAATTATTAAAAATACACACATCCATACACTCCCCCGACCACCACCACTGCCCTTGGTACCTATAGAAGTAAGTCAAGGTACTGTTTGTGAGAATGTTCACACTTTTCCTTTGCTGTGGGTTGGAGCCTCCTTACTGAGGACTACGTAGAGTTGTTTAGGAGATATTGTCTGGCCTTCAGAAGCACGATATTTACTGGCTGGAGGCCACTTTCCAGCTGTATCAAGAAGCCACTACAATGACTTTGTCTGGTGACTTCCGGACCCTGTGTCCTGCCTGCCCCCTCATCCCACCACTACTTACTCTGATTTAATTGATGGTTTATTACTCAGAGGTAGAATGTCTTTTCTCCTTCTGTGCTATTACCCTATAAAAATACAATTGGGGAAAGTTAGTTCTTTGCATCTAGAATAGAGAAATTTAATAAGAAGAAAAAATACAAATTTTAATCATGGTTCAAATGACTTTTTGAGGCTAAACCTGTACCATCATTTTTTAGAACAAACCCAGAATGGTAAATAAGTCATTTGGACAATCCATGCAGCTAGTTAGGGGCAGGAGACCCATTAAAAAGTTAACTGTTGAGTAGTTTTTGTAAAGATGACAAAACAAGAAAATGAGATGACTCCTAATGACTAGCTTTGGGCAAATCATACCTCTGTCTAGCTATTATGAGGGAAGTTTGAGCCAAATACCCCACTAGGGGGTTCAGAATGAATCTTAATATAGGAAAAGAGATGGTTAGAGAGGACTCCAATTTTAAATTGGAACTAAATGCTCAGCTGTATTTTAATGTTTGATTTTATTTTTCTTGAAATCAACTTACCTAGGTGTTGTTTTTAATTATAGCCGGACACAAAATGAAGGCCACCCCAAATGGTTTGTTCTTGGTGTTGGACAAGTCATAAAAGGCCTAGACATTGGGATGACGGATATGTGTCCTGGCGAGAAGCGAAAATTGATTATACCCCCTTCATTTGCATATGGAAAGGAAGGCTATGGTAAGGTATTTTAATATGTATATCTCTAAGTTATATTTAAAAATAAGTCACAGACTTCGGGTATATAGTCAAAAAATCAAAAGCAGACTCTCAAAGTTAAATAAGATATAGAATATAGGGTCCAATAAACTTTAGCTCTATCAAGTCCAGTCATCATTAAAGAAAGAAATTAAAACAAAAATGATATACCATTTTCACCCATCAGATTAGCAAAGACATAAAAGTTGGCAAAGGTATGGAAAAAACAGCAGTCCCAGGTATTATTGCTGGGAATGTAAATCATTTGACCTCTTTAGCAATTTCTATCAAAATTTAAAATGTACATATCCTCTGATCCCATAGTTCCATTTCCAGGAATGTGTACCAAGGTACATCTTAAAGAACATGGATTGCAGACTTTTTTGGGTAGCAAGACTGCAAACTACCCGAGTATCCCTTAGTAGGAAATTAGTTAACTAAGTTATGCTATATCTATACAGTGGATTATTGTGCAGCCAGTAAAAAGAATGAAGTAGAGCCATATGTATTAATGTGTTAAAGATAAAATGGGATAGAATATATTCCTGCAACAAATATTTATTGAGCAGCAGTGCCTGGCTCTATTCTAGGCACTGAGCATAAAGCAGTGTACAATGCAGAAACAGTTTCCTAACGTCAATGAGAGCTTACCTGTGAGAGGGAAAATTTCACATATGTATCATGTATCTACATAGACTATCTAAAAAATACACCATCTGATGATATTAAATGTTCCTGGGAAGGAGGCCTGAGGGTCAAGGGTAAGGAGATTTCCTCTCATTCTGTAATATATTATACTATTTAAGTTTTTTACTGTATGCATGTACTAAATGTTTTATTGAAGTATAGTTGACTTAAAATACTATATTAGTTTTAGGTATAAAACATGGTGACTCGATATATTTATAGATTATACACCATACAGAATTATTACAGTATTATTGACTATATCCCCTGTGCTGTATATAACATCCCAATTGGTGGGAATGTAAATTGGTACAGCCACAACTGAAAACAGTACAAAAGTTTCTCAAAAAATTAAAAATAGAACTACTATATGATCCAGCAATTCCACTCCTGGGCATTTTTCTGAAGAAAATGAAAACACTAATTTGAAAAGATATATGCACCCCAGTGTTCATTACAGCATTATTTACAATAGCCAAGATATGGAAACAACTTAAGTGTCCATCGATGGATGAATGGATAAAGAAGATGTGGTATTAAAAAAAAAAAAAAAAAAACTGGTTTTTAAAAAAAAAAAAAAAAAAAAGAAGATGTGGTATACACACACACACACACACACACACACACACACACACCACTGGAATATTACTCAGCCATGAAAAGGAATGAAATCTTGCCATTTGCAACAACATGGATGGACCTAGAGGGTATTATGCTAAGTGAAATAAGTCTGACAGAGAAAGACATGTATTAATTTTTCAAAAATTAAATTTTTTAAAATCACTAAAGTTAAAAGTGGAGCAGAATAGAGAAATTTTTAAGAGGGGAAAATGGTCTGTGTGGCAGAGGGCCGGTTTCTATATTGCATTCTCAGTTGGGTCCTTGCTTCCTATTGCTGTGTGAAGACTATAAAGATTTTTCTTTTGGCCACACTCCAGGGCTTACGGGGATCTTAGCTCCCCGACCAGGGATTGAACCCATGCCCCCTGCAGAGGAAGTGCAGAGTCCTAACCACTGGACCATCAGGGAATTCCCCAAAGGAAGAATCTTTACCTCCTCATTCTATTTAAAGCCCTTTTTAACCCCACGTATTTGAAATATTTAGTATATAATTAAAGCAATTAAAGATTTTCTACAATGAAATGTTGTTTTTACTCCCCAATATTTCATTGAAATGGCACACCCTCTGTAAGGCTGTTAGTTTACTCATTAGGCGGAATGGTTCCCTCGCCTATTCTTTCCAGCAAGAGTAGGGGATCACTGCCCCAAATTGGATTGGAGGGAAGTTAGTGGTACAAGTCAGATCCAATCAGATTTAAAGCTCCTAAAGAGACAGTTCCAGATAACTACAGCTTCACTTTCAAAGCTTTTCGCCAATCATTTGGTTCCATCAAAATAGCTCCCACAGAACCATAATTAGTGTATCCTATTTTTAGTTGTAAAGGAACCTAGGAGAGGGAGAGAGAATTGAAGATAAATTGAATGCAGTCTTGTCCTAAAAATGCTGTCATAGGTTGAGGTCAATTCTAGGCAAAATGATATAGGCAGAGTTTGCCTTTCATTCTCCTTAATCTCATTTTCAGAGTTTCTCTTTCTCTCTTGTAGATACCTCCACATTCTGCCTGCTACCAGGGCACCCACATCTCTCAACAATAGGTGCTCATCTTGGGTCCTGTTACCCTGTGACAAATGAGTACTTATTTTATCCTTTTTGTAAACTAATTTATGCTTAGATACAAATGACTACCCAGTCTGCCTAAGCTATTAATAAGCCAGACCCTTGCTACAAAAATGTAGAAATTTGACTTGAAGTTAGTTCATATTCAATTTGAGGTGTCTTCAATAAATATATAAAAATAATGAATCTCACTAGTAACATCACCAACACCTACATTTTACACGTAAGGAAACTGAGGCCCGACAAAAGTGTGTTCTTTGGAATGTAGTTAACTGCTAGTTTACCTGCATTATTTATAATAGCTTACTAATAGCTTGAATTCAATTATTTTAAAAGCTGTTGTGTATACCATAAGTAACTGCTTAACAAACAATATCTTGATTGAATAAGCTTTTTTAAATAAGTTGTTATTAAGACCTAACATTAGCTATAACTTTATTTTAGGTAGTACTTGAAGAAGTCTTTTCCTGTGGGCAATATCTTTGCCTAATGTCACAGAGCACCCCTGCATGTCTTGAAATGCATGTGACTTGTTAGTGCTTTAATTAACAGTACATGTGGTATGTATAGATTCTTTACATTAACTTCTAATTCTTTGATCTGCTTCTCTAAATACAAGTAATTCTATAGCAAATGCATATTTTTCTCTTCTTTATACTGTAATTTTTTAATAATATAAAACTTAACTGGCAATATATTCTATGTTTACAGTAGAATTTTGGGGAAACTTAGACTTGTAATATTTTTTAAGAAATTTGAATTTGTGTTTTGAATTTGTTTTTAATTATTGTCAGGAGAAGTTATTTTTCTGTCATAAAGAGGTCTTAACTGGACAGAATAGGAATGGGTTTTGTAAAAATGATCAATCAATCTCTAGCTCTTTTACTATAAAGTCAGGTAATATGTGGTATGTTGGTTGGGATGGTCACATTAGTCACGTAATATGTGGGTAGATTTTTCTATGTCCTGGCTTTGGAGATGGCTGATCCACTTATTTTGGCTGTAACTTTCAAGCTTTGTTCTTTGGATTATGTAAATACTTTAGCAAGAATTCTCCACTTTTTCATTTAAAAAATTACTGTTTGCTTCAAAGAACAAACTTAGCCATTTTTCAAATAAGTGATAGAGGCCATTCATTCAACAAATATTTGAGTAACTATAATGTACTGGTGACAAAAGCCACCCAGTGCCTCTTAGCAAGTCATTTCTGCAGGTCATTTTTATGAATGGCCATCTGAAGTAGCCCATAGATTGCTAAAGTCATCTGTGACATCACTTAATAGATTAACTTTATTAAAGAGAGCTATTTAACTTAATACTTAGAAGGCTTTTTTGTGATTATAAATTTCTTCATGAAATTGTTACTGGTTTGTTCTGTCATTGCACTATTTTTTGTCTATAAAAATTTGAAAGACATGTATACTAATACATATATTTTATTCATACTTCCAAATAACTGAACAAAATCATTTTCTAAAAGAGACCTATCTATGAAATTGTTCTGCCTGTGAATTTCTTCTCTGCACTAGCTCTCTCCTGTATAATGTTGGGGTATATTAATAAAAATTACATGATTTAGGGCTTCCCTGGTGGCTCAGTGGTTGAGAGTCCGCCTGCCAATGCAGGGGACACGGGCTCGTGCCCCAGTCCGGGAAGATCTCACATGCCGTGGAGCGGCTGGGCCCGTGAGCCGTGGCCGCTGAGCCTGCGCGTCCGGAGCCTGTGCTCCGCAACGGGAGAGGCCACAACAGCCACAACAGTGAGAGGCCCGCATACCGAAAAAAAAAAAAAGAATACACCTGCCAATGCAGGGGAGACGGGTTAGAGCCCTGGTCCAGGAAGATCCCACATGCCGCAGAGCACCTAAGCCCATGCGCCACAACTACTGAGTCTGCGCTCTAGATCCCGTGAGCCACAACTACTGAGCCGTGTCACAACTACTGAAGCCCACGTGCCTAGAGCACGTGCTCTGCAACAAGAGAAGCCACCGCAATGAGAAGCCTGCGCACTGCAATGAAGAGTAGCCCCCGCTCGCCGCAACTAGGGAAAGTCCACGCACAGCAACGAAGACCCAACGCAGCCAAAAATAAATACATTAATTTTTTAAAATACATGATTTATATTTATTTCAATTTAATCAGGAAATAATGGTCCCCTGGGTCTTTAGAACTGACTTGGTTTGAAGACATATGGAAAAAGTGTTCCTAAGAAATATTTAGAAAGCAATTTTTATAAATATGAAATAATATAATCATAATGCTATAATGGCTATTTGTAAATAAATATTTGAACGTTATCTTCATGTAAGTTAAAGTGTTAAAATTTACACCTTTAGCAGAAGGCAAGATTCCACCTGATGCAACGTTGATTTTTGAGATTGAGCTCTATGCTGTGACCAAAGGACCACGAAGCATTGAAACATTTAAACAGATAGATGTGGACAATGACAGGCAACTTTCTAAAACTGAGGTAATTCAAACAGATTTCATATGTACAATCTCATTTTTTGTCACATCTGTGTTATAGCTATTATTTGTACTTCTACCTAGTATGGACTGATTAATTTGCTTTTATAGAACTGGTTACAAAAAAACTAAATTCCAAGAAGAAAATGTACTTTTTTAATGTAAAACTTGAAACTAAGTCAGACTGTTTAATTTCCTTTCTCCCTGCAAGAGGGTCATTAAAATACCAAACTAATCTCTACGAGGCATTTCTGGCATCTAGCCTACAGGAGAAGATCTTTTCAAGCAGCACTGTAGGAATTTGTAACTGGGCAAACAATTCCCACCTCATAAGATTGTGAGGATTCCATGAGATTATTAAAAGAGCTAGGAAGAATTTGAACTGTGTAACCCAGAAAGTTGGTAAACAGGGTCCTGGAGTTCAGTTACCTAGCTTCTGCATCCTTAAAAAGCTAAAAATAGAGTTGTCATGTGATCCAGCAATCCCACTCCTGGGCATATATCCAGACAAAACTATAATTCAAAAAGATACATGCACCCCAATGTTCATAGCAGCACTATTTACAATAGCCAAGACATGGAAGCAACCTAAATGTCCATCGACAGACGAATGGATAAAGAAGGTGTGTGTGTGTGTATACACACACACACACACACACACACACACACAGGAATATTACTCAGCCATTAAAAAAAAGTGAAATAATGCCATCTGAAGCAACATGGATGGACACAGAGATTATCATACTAAGTAAACTAAGAGAAAGACAAATATCATATGGTATCACTTATATGTAGAATCTAAAAAAATGATACAAAAATGAACTTATTTACAGAATAGAAGTAGACTCACAGACGTAGAAAACAAACTTATGGTTACCAAGGGGGAAAGGAGGAGAGGAGGCATAAATTGGGAATTTGGGATTAACAGATACACGCTACTATATATAAAATAAACAACAAGGACCTACTGTATAGCACAGGGAACTATATTCAGTATCTTGTAATAACCTATAATGGAAAAGAGTCTGAAAAAGAATAGATCATAGATATATAGATATTTGTATAACTGAATCACTTTGCTGTGTACCTGAAACATTGTAAATCAACTATACTTCAATGCAAAAAAAAAGTGATAATAAATAAAATACCCAGCCTTGTTTAACACTATCTCCAAATCGTCGTGCTTTACTCTCTTTTATATTATATGTATTAATATATGATTTATTTATATAATATACATAATTTCCAATAGAAATATAATTGAGTTACATACATAATTTTAAATGTTTTAGTAGCCACATTTTAAAAAGTAAAAAGAAACAAGTGAAATTAATGTTAATTAATTAACTCAATATATCTAAAATATCGCCATTTCAACATGAAACCAATATAAAAATTATCAATGACATTTTTTATTATCTTCAAACTTTGTTGTGTATTTTACCCTTACAGTAGCTTGTCTCAATTTGATCTACCACATTTCAAGTGCTTAATGGACATATATGGCTAGTAGCTACCATGTTAGGCTGTGCTTATGTGTCTTTGCTTAGAGAAATGTCATATAGAGAAAAGGGAATACTTCAGAATACCTGTTCCTTATTTGACATTAGAGAGATGATCATAATTTGTAGATTGGGGGAGAGCTATAGAAGCATAGAAAAATTAAGAAAATTAAATTTTATTTCAAAACCTGTAGTTGGGTTTTTTTAATTCATTATACATATTTATTATTGGGTTGGCCAAAAAGTTCATTCGGGTTTTTCATAGGCTGGAAAAACCCGAACGAGGCCAACCCAATAACTTTAGAGATTATAGAAATGCCAATTTGGATTTTATTCACTAATGGAAATTCTTAAGAGGGAGTTTCCTTTGGTAATGTGGATAGTGTAGATTATTGGAAAGCATTTAGTTTCAACAAAATTCAATTCAGATGTTAATCTGAGTATGTACCACTAACCACCTATAACCTCGGGGGAAGCTAGTTTGAAGATGTGTTTCTCTTCAGAAAATTGCTTCAAAAGTTGAAAAAATTAAACCTCAAATAGCTTTTTAAATTTTTGTATCACTTATTATAAGCAGTCTTAGATATGAGTTTCTTTATGTAAACATTTTCTCAAAGTTGCTGGAAATTTCTTGTGATATATTTTTATTAAAGAAATATTATTTTGGCCTAGATAAGTCATTACCTGAAAAAGGAATTTGAAAAAGATGAGAAGCCACGTGACAAGTCATATCAGAATGCAGTTTTAGAAGATATTTTTAAGAAGAACGACCATGATGGTGATGGCTTCATTTCTTCTAAGGAATACAATGTCTATCAACATGATGAACTATAGCATATTTTTATTTCTAAATTTTCTTAGCTATTTACTGTACTTTATATGTAAAACAAAGTCACTTTTCTCTGAGTTGTATTCTCTATTTTTCCCCCATGAACATATTTTGATCCCTTCAATACATGTAATTTTGGAATAATAAATGTGAGACTGTTTTGCAAAAGTTAACTTTCAAGTAAGGCGTGATTGTGTTTCCTTTTGCTTTATTCTGTTAACATGAATTGCACCACCATAAAATCGACTTCTGCATCCTAGCGGGCAGCTTTTCCCCTTCAGGTTATAGGAGGACATCTATGTCAAAATCCACAAGCTCTTCCCAACTCTAACCTTAACAGCATGTAGTTATGTAAATATCCAAATTTTAATATTTAAAGTGCCCCATATTTTAAAAATATTTAATAGGGACCCAGGAATTAACATTTCATTTGTTTATACATTTCACAGCATTATGGATAGTAGGATATAAAAATCATAGGACCGAGGAATCTTCCTTTAGTATACATGCAGGAAAGTATTAGTTGTATAACTCTGTCAGAGAGCCTCAACACAGTCTCTGTACTTTTTGGTGCAAGTTTCTGGCCTTAGGTATTTGTTCCAATGACTAATGTTTGAAAGACATTTCATCAGACCAAAGGCTTTGTGCCTTTGTCTTAGAGCAGGCATCATAAAGTCTGTACTGCTCTGACTCTTGCATTCCCTCAGACATCATTATACGCCTCTTCCTTCTCGTAGGCCTTTATATCTACCATCCCTAACTTTTTGTCTTGATAGTTTTAAATTGATGCTACGCTATTTCTTAGTCTCCCTTTCTCTAGGTATCTCTATCCTATGTCACTTCTCACAATGTTCTTGTTATTAACCATGAATGAGCATTACAAACTGGTATGCCATCAAGTTTTTGATAAATGTGTAGAACTTACTTTACACATGAGGATATCAAATGAGGATGCAGGTGAGGATGTAAAGTGCCATGGCAATTTTGTGTCATGGTTAAATCATTGTGGTCCAACATGTTGAGAATAAGAGGTAAGAGATGCTGTAGAAAATCATGTTGGTACCCAAGAAAGGATACATATTTATTGCAACATGTAAGTTTTACTTACTGTGTATGTAGAAAGTGTGGTTAGGCAGTAAATAGCTCTATTCAAAACCAAGTGAGTTCAAAACAATGTCTTTTCCATTTTCTGAAGCTTGCTCTTTCCAAACCATTGTTCACTGTTCATCTTTTAACCTCTTTAAATATACTGCTAGAAATCCTATAATTTAAAAGTATAAGGGCAACACAAAAACCACTAGATTAGTGGATATTACATATGCATAGCACAGTTAGACACTTTGTAAAATAAAAACCTTTACTATCTTTTCTTTCCCCCCTATATTTCTTCATTCCTATACCCAATTTTATAACTCCTCACTTAATCATCAACTTTCATCCCTTTACTTCCCTCAGAAAAACCTGCTCTGTTCAAGTAAACTAAGTTGCTAATACAATATTATGTTTTGGTTTGGAAACTGCCCCCATTCTCTATATCCATATTAATAAAAGTCACTAGAGGTTTTTTTGATCAATATACTCATATTTGCACCTGAATCATAATATACTCGGCCCAAAACAAAAATACCATGAAGGCTATAAATGGAAATTATCCTATGATACCAACTTTCTAATTCTAACCTTTCTGTCCCATTGTTTTCATACCAAGTGCTTTTAAACTTATGTTTGTTTTTTATTTATTTATTTTTGACTGCATTGAATCTTCGTTTCTGCACACAGGCTTTCTCTAGTTGTGGCGAGGGGGCGCTATTGGGCCTAATCAAGCAGAGGGCTCAGAAGAGCCCGACAAGTTTGATCAAGGAGAGACTTTTTGTCACAGATAATGCCAAACTGTTTACCAAAGTAATCGTACCAATTTGTTTTTCAACTAGTATGAGAGTTTCAGTTGCTTTTCATCCTCACCAAAGCTTACTATTAGCAACTTGAAGATTTTGAATACTTCTAGTATACCTAGTGCTATCTCATGGTGTTTTTTTTTTTTAAACACTAAATGGATTGAATCACTTTTATTTATTTATTTTTGGCTGCGTTGGGTCTTCTTTGCTGCACTCAGGCTTTCTCTACTTGCGGTGTTGGGGGGCTACTCTTCCTTGAGGTGTGCAGGCTTTGCATTGCAGTGGCTTCTCCTGTTGCAGAGCACAGGCTCTAGGCGTGTGGGCTTCAGTAGTTGTGGCACGCGGGCTCAGTAGTTGTGGCTCGCAGGCCCTAGAGTGCAGGCTCAGTAGTTGTAGCGCACGGGCTTAGTTGCTACGCAGCATGTGGGAGCTTCCCAGACCAGGGCTCGAACCTGCGTCCCCTGAATTGGCAGGTGGATTCTTAACCACTGCGCCACCAGGGAAGTCCCTAAACTTATGTTTTAAAAAATTATAGGGCTTCCCTAGTGGCGCAGTGGTTGAGAGTCCGCCTGCCGATGCAGGGGACAAGAGTTCGTGCCCCCGTCTGGGAAGATCCCACATGCCGCGGAGCGGCTGGGCCCGTGAGCCATGGCCGCTGAGCCTGCGCGTCCGGAGCCTGTGCTCCGCAACGGGAGAGGCCACAACAGTGAGAGGCCCGCGTACCGCAAAAAAAAAAAAAAATTATAGATTTTTAACTTTTTAAATAGTTAAAAAGATAAAATATTAATCCTTCCACATACATATAGTATACAAGTATTTCGTATTTATGTAATTGCCTAATGACTTCATAGGCATATGCCTAGTAGTGACTGCTGTACTATTTGATTTCTGGAACTTTAACATAGTATTTTTGTAATAATTTTAAAATGGTGTATAGTAAATAATTTAGGTTGCTTGTGTATAAAAAAATTTCAGATGTCTTACAGAGTAGATGCAAAAGGTCTCACAGAACTAAATACGTTAAATGTTTTAAACATTTTCAAAGGAGAAAAGAAATAAACATGTCCCAGCTGCCTTAACTTTAAAATGACTGTAGTGAGTTTTTATAAAGACAAAGCTGGTGAGCACATATATATGTACATCACAAAATGGCAGCCCATTACTACTATCAGTCATCTTTAATTGTGTACACAAAACCCCACACTGAGCTCAGTGTGCTTTTAATTTGATACCACAATTAAACATTTAGGATTACATTAAATTATTAACACATTTTTCTCATTTTACCAGACCTAAGGCAACAGTTAAAGCACCATAAAGTTGCCACTTGTGTGCTCTTGTCATTCTTAGATCCTGAATTAAAAGCCAACTAAAAATAAAATTGATATCTAGAAAATTTCTATGTAAAATGAGACTAAATCCCAAAATATACTTCTAAAGTGACTGGCAGATTTTATGAAGGAATATCTATATTCTGAATTTTATATTTAAACCTTTTCCAATATAAACATTATTAATCCTCATGACAATTTATGAGGTAGACACTATTATCATCTCCACGTTATAGATGGGAGAAATGATGCCCAAACAGGTTAATTTCTTGTTCCCCTCCCTCTTTAATGTGCTACAACTCATCAAAGCAAACCTAGGTAATTTTGGAAAGGTGTGTGGCACAGTTGCACCTAAAGCACCAGCAAGATACATTGATTTTCCATTTTATTTCATTCTCTTGTGCCAAACATCAAAACAAGGAACTGCATGAAGTCTCACATACTTCTGCCCATCGACAGAGCACTGAAAGCACCCATAAACCGTCTCCCTTTTAAAGCTCCCCATGCCACAGAGTATGCAAGGTCCTTTTGGAATGCTGTGATTAAGTAAATTAACTCGGATATGAGTCCCTTCTTTGAGTGAAATATCACTCATGCTGAGAGATTTGTCATAATAGTCAGAAAAAAGATCATCTAAGTAAAGCTGTGAACGAGAAATGGCATCCATCACTCTTCTATCTAAAAGGACAAAAAAAGAAATGTGTTACAAGTCAAATAAAAAATGTATAGCCAAACTGCAATTATAACTATGTGTGAATCTAAATCATCAGTCATGAAATTTGGCTTTTAAATTTAAATTCTTAAGACAGTATTACTGAAGAGATAACCTCAAGTGTTAACCTGAGAAGCAAAAAATCTTCAGCGGACATACTTCTTTCAAATAGTATATTTCTCAATCTGTAGAGCAGTGCAAATGTTGCCGTTTCTTCCATTTCAAATCCTCCTTTTGACACTGAAGTGACACAAAGGTCTATAAAAAAAAATTTAGAAGATGTTATAATTTGAACAACTCATATATATATATTTTTTGCGGTACGCGGGCCTCTCACCATTGTGGCCTCTCCCGTTGTGGGGTGCTCCGGACGCGCAGGCTCAGCAGCCATGGCTCACGGGTCCAGCCGCTCCGTGGCATGTGGGATCTTCCCGGACTGGGGCACGAACCCGTGTGCCCTGCATCGGCAGGCGGACTCTCAACCACTGCGCCACCAGGGAAGCCCAAACAACTCATGTTTTATTGGGAGTTTTAATTGTGGTTGAATTCTGGTATGTGCCATTCATTTTATTTTTTTAAGTTAAATTTTACATATTTTTAGAAAAGGTAACATTTACATGGTACGAAATTCAAAGAGTACAAAAAGAGGATACGGTGACAAATAAGTCTCTACATTGACCCCAGCCTCAGTTTTATACCCCAGGGTAACTACTGTTGTGTGTACTTCCAGAAATACTCCATATATTTTACATGCATAAAGAATATGTATATACGTATGTATGTATATATATAAAATTGTTTAGGCTCAAATAGATACACATTTCTTTAAAATATCATAGAGATTATTCCATGTCAGGATCTTCAGTGCTACATAATTCCTAACGGCTTCACAGTATTCTATTGTGTGGATGCACCATTATTCAACTAGCTGCTGATAATACACCTTAAGGTTATTTCCAATCTTTTGCTATTATGAGCTGACTATCCTTATACCCACATCATTTCATATATGTATATCTATAGGATAAATTCCTAAAAGTGTAAATAAGGCTAAAATATATGTAATTTAAAATTTTGATGGACATATCAGTTCTATCAGTTTACACTTCTAGTGATCAATATTATTGTAAAAACCTACACCCTTGGACTTCCCTCGTGGTCCAGTGGTAAAGAATCCGCCTTGCAACACAGGGGACACAGGTTTGATCCCTGATCAAGGAACTAAGATCCCACATGCTGCGGGGCAACTAAGCCCACGAGCCACAACTACTGAGCTCGCGCACCTCAACTAGAGAGCCTGCGTGCGGCAAACTCTAGTTGCCCATGCACTCTGGAACCCGAGCGCCACAACTACAGAGCCCACGTGCCCTGGAGCCTGCATGCCACAACTAGAGAAGAGAAAACCCGCAGGCCACAACTAGAGAGAAGCCCGCGTGCTGACACGAAGAGCCCGCGCGCCACAACGAAAGATCTCGCGTGCCCCAACGAAGATCCCGCATGCCTCAACGAAGATCCCACATGCTGCAACCAAGACCCGATGCAGCCAAAAGAATAAATAAATACATCTTTTTTTACAAAAAACCTACACCCTTTAGTGTCCCAGATAGAATTTAATTAGTATGATTTGTTTCTGGGCTCCCTATTCCCTCCTCCGACAGAACTGCAGAAACAAAAACAGGTCTAAAAATGTTCATAAATCACCATGGCTAAGGGGCTCCCTTGCCTATTCCTTTGGGCTACACCTAGACTTGAGCTGGCTGGTCTAATAATCTTAAAACCTGTGAAATGTAGAAATTTAAACTGAGCTGCACTGCAGTATTATATAAGGTGACAGTTTGGGGGAATTATTTGTAACTTTAAGGTTTTAGGGAAAGTCCGGAGTTGGGGGAGCTGGGTCTATGAAAGGAAAACCGGAAGAAAGGTTGTCTTTGGGTATCCTAGTTTGGATGCCTTGACACCTTCGACATCTTACTGTCTACCTACTCTATTTGCCTTCATCAAAAGCTACCTATTAGACGATAATTTTTTATTTTCCCATATAAGTCAAGGAAATACTGTCAGTGGATTGTGTTCTCACTCTTAGCTATAATTGTAAGTGGGTGGTGGGAAGACTACAGCCTTCCCCAAGAAACAGGGATGAGCTGATGAGTAAGTAAGGACTGGAGGGTCTTTCCCATTTACTTCACCCAAACATAATATTGACAGTACTTGAGAGCAGCACTCTTCTATTATTAGACACTCAGAAAGAGACAGAGATTCTCATTAAATCCTTCTTTAAAAATACAATCATTTTGGTGTTTCATGCAAATCACTCACCAAAGGCACCATCCAAGTAAATGAAGAGTTCGAAAACACTGAAAGCTATGGTTGTGTGTGCTGGAAAAACAATAGCTTTGTCCCTTCCCCTGGTATTCTGTTCATCCATAAAATGAAACTATATTAAATAAATTAAATAACATGGTTAAGGAGCACAACACATAACGATATATTTTTGGAGAAACAAAACATTCCCTACAATCCTACCAAAAACAAACATCCCCACCCCTACAAGCAAAGAATGCTCCTACTTGAATTCAACTGTTTCTAGCAGAGGTCCAAATTAATGGTCCATTGGAGACTTGTGATCTATATTAGGAAATACCTCTCACTACTTTCTCATTTACTTTGTATCAGAGCCAATGATTAGTGCTACCACATGGGTAATGCTCTCTGGCATAGAAACGTTTTTCTTTCAACTGTAAACCAACTGCCTTTAAGTGCTACAGTTGTTTTTAGCCTATTCTGTCCACTGTTCCAAAGCAATTACCAACAATTAAGTAAATGTTTCACTCAGTTCATGCCCCCAAAATGATCCAATGTTAAACAATTTGGTGGGCACCTAAATGTAGCCACTGAACAGAACCTTCATTTGCAAAGATTTGAAATGATTATCATTGTACCCTATCTTTCTAATAATTCATTTTAATAAAACAAATCAAGTCATTATATGCGTCATTATTAGGTGAATGACAAGGACAAATAATACCATAATTGAGCTAAAAATTAAACACAAATAGCTTTCAACATTTTTTTTTTTTTTTTTGCGTTACACGGGCCTCTCACTGTTGTGGCCTCTCCTGTTGCAGAGCACAGGCTCCAGACGCGCAGGCTCAGTGGCCATGGCTCACGGGCCCAGCCGCTCCGCGGCATGTGGGATCTTCCCAGACTGGGGCACGAACCCGTGTCCCCTGCATTGGCTGGCAGGTGGACTCTCAACCACTAGCGCCACCAGGGAAGCCCCTCTTTCAACCTTTTTTAAAGAACTTAACATTGAATGAAGCATGTTTGGCCATTAACAATATTATTTTAGAAAAATTAATTTAATATAAAAATATAAACTCAACTTTTTAAAATTCAAGTAAAAACTGTATCACTTAAAAATAAAATCAAAAAAAAAAAAATAAAATCAAATAAAATCAAAGAACTCAACATAACCACTCAATTTGTATTCTTAAAACAGCATAATAGTAATATGAGGGACTCCATTGTACACATTATTTCACAAGGATCAGTGTTTTCTAACATTATTTTACATGTTTATAATTCAAATTTTCTTGGATTTTTTTTCATATTCTAAAACAAAACCATTGGTGTGCAAAATCCTATATACAATTGCAGGTCAACATTTGACAAAATACACAAGGCTCATTAGAAACTGAATACTTAAAAAATTCCCATTGCAGCTTTTTAGTAAGAGAAGTCTAATGGGTCTAATGGTTTACCCTCATGGATTCCCCACGAATTCCAGCGTGCACAGACAGTGAGCACTGTCGTGTGGTTCGGATGCTTTCCATGACCACACACAATACTGCCTTTCTGCTCCTCCTTGACTGACGTATCAAACTGTGGTCAAAATTAATTTTTCTGAAATCAAGAAGACAGACATTCACAAGAATCTGTAACATCTAACTATGTATAATCAAGTACATTTTTTGATTATCATGTGTTACTATTCACGATCCACCTTAATTAAATCAAGGCAGTCCTAATACAAATCAGAAGGTGTGCTCAAAAGAAATTTAATAATCTGCCTCTCCCTATTTTGTTAAAACACGCATACTATAGGAGTCTGTTGGAGGAGACTCTCTTAGTGTATTTGCTGCAAGCAGATTCTTGAAGTCTTGTAATCTTATAATTTAGCAAATGCGGCAGAGCCAAAGTGATTTTGCAGAGCAATTAAATATTTTTTAAACCAAATGATTCCAGATATCTACACTTATCCAAAGCTTGGACATATTACTAATTTGCAGTATTTCAAATAAATCAAACAAATTACTCTAATAAAATATAACCCGAATGTTTTAAGCACTCTTTGTAATGAAGTTTATATAATTAAAATATTTAATAAAAACATGGAGGTATTATACTGACCGTGTAGTAATTTCCTTGAGTAATGTTGATACTTCCACTTCATGTTTGGTTACTACACCAAATGAAGCTTTTACTGCAACTGAATCTGATCCAGTAACGTTAATCCCAACGTCATTCACAATATGGTTGCCTCGCCTTCCATAAAGTGAAACGTCTGATTCATCTTCATAATTCAGTAACTGATAAGATGAAACACCTTTAAGAAAAGGAAATCAATATTTTAAATGTCTTGAATTCATCTAATGTAAATATGTATAGTAGCACATTAATTTACCATTTAAGACTTGATTACCCAAATGTTGAGAATGGCAACATCTTAAACCAAGATTAAAAAAAGCAATTCAGGACTTCCCTGGTGGCGCAGTGGTTGAGAGTCCGCCTGCCAATGCAAGGGACGCGGGCTCGTGCCCCGATCCGGGAGGATCTCACATGCCACGGAACGGCTGGGCCCGTGAGCCATGGCTGCTGAGCCTGCGCGTCCGGAGCCTGTGCTCCGCAACGGGAGAGGCCGCAACAGTGAAAGGCCCGCGTACAGCAAAAAAGGAAAAAAAAAGAGCAATTCAATTAATCTGACAACAAGAGAAATTAATATCTAGAGTACTTTAAATGAACTCAAATTCTCTTTCAGCCAACAGCACACTTAAGCATCAAGATCCACTGGCTAGCTGAAAGAAAAACAAGAGTTTATAAGAAAAATTTGTTAAAATGTTAATATTAGCCTGTTAATACATTTCAGCTTACCGACTGTAGTAACTGAATCAAAAAATAAATACAAATTACTTTCATCACATTTAACCATGTGAGATAGGCAAGACTGAATAATACCCCCATTTTATAGATGAAGAAATATACTATTATGTCATATTCTAAGTTGATTTGGTTAAAACAATTTATAAAATAACTGAAATTAAATTATCCAATAAATAATCTTATAAAATACATTTGAAATTATTCAACCAATAAGAGATTTGACAGTATAAAAACGTTAGGCATTGTTAACAATATTACTGTCACAGTAATAAGAGTTGCTTTTATCAATGAAAATACATAAATATTATGAACATAGGTAGCACAGACAACCTATGTTTAGATTACCAATAATATAACTGAATGAGTAGTCACTCCCAAACAGACATTTAAACTTACCAGCTGAAATTTCTCTGTCTCCTAGAAGAATATCTTTCAGTGTAAAGGGTGTTGAAGTAAATTTATATCTAGGAAACAGAAAACATCTCTTCTTTTTTACCACCAGACTTAGAGGTTGGTATTTGTCAGCCTCACTGAGGCTTGGAACGGGAACTAATCTCCCTCCATCTCCAACTTGTTTGACAAAGCTCTTGGTAGCCGCAGCAAACATATTAATACAGTATTAAAACGTCATGAACTGCAACCCTCAGATAACAAATCCATGTTTTCAAAAAAAATCAGGCATAAAACTAAGTCTTGCTTGATTTTAAATATAATTATACACGTTAAAAATACAAAGCATGGTTTCACTGAGTAGCTTACCAGTGTACAATTTACAACACTACCTCCCCTGGTGTGCTCAGGTAATGAATTATAGATTAACGGTGTAAAATGATATGCTAAAAGCAAGTCTAATTTGGAATTGCAGTCTATAACACTAAAATATACACAGAAAACTACTAATCTTTAAATATTATCAATGTCCTTGATGACGGTCACAGCTGATAGTGGTTTGCCAGGTTCAAAGGAAGCATATAACCCTACAGGGAACAATACGTTAGCCACTAACATTAGCCCTGGATGCCATCCACAGTGGACCTAGTCCAAAGGGAATTCCTTCACAAGTCCATTGTGCCAATTTTGGCGACAGAAAAGCACTATTTCTGTTTTATGGTACACAGTTCATTCTTTGAACATTTCATTCATTTTCCTTGTATGTTTACAAAATCAAGTGATTAATATAAAAATAAATTCACAGAATATAAGGAAACAATTGTATGCAGAACTTTATAAAATACTAAATGAAAGTCATATTACATATGTGTAACTGCATAAACTCTGACTTAGGAGTTTCTGTTGAAGCTGGCACATAGTGTCTCTCTGAAATAGAGTACTGCTGCATTTATTTTCTTTTTGTTTCATCATTACTATCCAGTTACTCAACCTTTAAAGAGAGCTGTATAAAGTTTAGACTTGTTTTTAAGAAATTTTATGGCTAAATCTTAGAAACAAATCTGAGTGCTGAAATAGTGTACTGTCATAGCTATGTGGATGTTAACATAATTTTGAAATAGTGGCTATGTGGTACTTAAAATAAGATATTCATTAAAACAGCAATGCATAGTAATCGATATACAAACATCTATAGAGGGGGTAGAGGGAGGAAGAAAATACAGGCTTAATTCAAGCCTCAAATAATGTAAATCACTTTGATTAGACTCCGGACAGCTTTTTCATTTGCTTTCAAGTACCCAGGGTTCGAGAGAAACAAACAAAAAGTTCCTAATAAGGACCCTTCGTGTGAATAGCATCGTGCAAGGCAATCTTCCAGAAACGAGAAAGCACAAGGAGTTATTACTGCAACTGGCAAGCAAAACCCCTAGAAGCGATACGACATCTAATGTCGCTGTCTGATCCCCACCAAAGGTGGTGCATCCCAAGCAAACGCCATTACAACCAACACAGGTGTGCAGAAACAGCATTTAATTAGAATCGGGTCCACAGAAAAGCCTTCGTTTACACCTAACGTGCCTTGCTGGGATCCGCTAGCCCAGCACTCATCAGGCGATGAAAGCCTAGAAGACAATGGAGCCCACGTGGGGGTGAGAGGAGTGGGTGTCCGGACGTTCCCACGAGCACCTAAAAGCAGGACTCCAGGACAGGAGCCCACCTCAGCCCTCAGGAGCGGGTATACCGCGAGTCTCAGGCTTCGGGCCCAGGCCTAGGGAGGCTCTCCGGCAATTTTGCATTTGGAATTTTAAAATCATTTTCTTAAAGTGACGCACCGCTCCTCTTCCCCGTCCACCGCAACCCCCTCCAAAAAAAAAAAAAAAATGGCTGAGCTTCAGGCCTCACAGTCGCTGAAGCTTGCCCGCCCGACGACAAGCCTCTCTCTGGGCAGGGAGCGGCCTCCTTTTCAGGACACACAACTGCGGTCTCCACTAGCCGCTGGGCCGAAGGTGGCGCACGGGCCGGGGCTGCGAGGGGGCGGGGCCGCCGAGGAGCTCTACCCGAGCCGGGACAGCAGGAGGCGTGACCGGGAGCCTGGACCGGCGCTACCGCAAAGAAGCTCCGCCTCCGCCCCCCGCCCATCCCCTGGAGGGACGCAAACGGGGAGGGAAAGGGGAGTCGGAGGAGGGGAGGAGGTGGTGGCGTCGGCTCTAGCTCGCTCCTCTCGGGGACCGACCGACCCGCGGAGCGAAGACGTCGCTCCACACTGCTCTTCCTCCCGCCGCAAAGCCGTCCCTTCTGGCCATGTCTCAGAGCAGGCATCGCGGCGCGGCTCCGCCGCTGGAGCGCGAGGACAGCGGGACCTTCAGGTCAGCGCCCGGGCGGTCGGGACCGAGCGGGGCAGGGCCGGGAGTGGTGGGCAATAGAGGAGGGGGCAGGGGAGCCGGCTGTCCAGCGGCATTCTGGGTAAAGCCCCTTCCTGGCGCTCGCGTCCTCGCGGCTGCTGGCGGGCGCTCGGCCCCGCCCTCTCGGCGGCTAGCGGGCCGGGGTCTACGGCCCGGCCCCGCCCCTCCTGCGGCCTCGGGAGGCTCGGGGTGGCCGGAGGTGGTTCCCGGCCGCCGCCTGGGAAAGGGGTTTATAGGCTTGGTCCCGGGAGGTTGCAGCACCCGAGCGTACCTCCCGATTCCCCCGCGAATCCCTCCTACCCGCATTCAAGTTGTCTCCCTAAAGACCTCCCTCACCCTGCTCGCCGCTCGCCGCCCGCCGCAGCGGGGCCGGGAGACTGTCGCGCCTCGCCACCTCTAGCCCTGGCCGACGGGGAGCTTCGGTGCCTCCGGCGTCACCGTTGGTGGCTGTTAAAACTAGTCTTTATTTGCTTCTGCTTCCCTCCCCGCTTTGACATGCAAAGCACAGCTTTTTCTGGTTTTTGCAGTTTGGGGAAGATGATCACAGCTAAGCCAGGGAAAACACCAATTCAGGTATTACATGAATACGGCATGAAGACCAAGAACATCCCAGTTTATGAATGTGAAAGATCCGATGTGCAAATACACGTGCCCACTTTCACCTTCAGAGTAACCGTTGGTGACATAACCTGCACAGGTCTGTATGCACAACGAACCCCGATGACCATGTGGGTTGGCGGGTCAAGACTTGGTATTGCTTCTTAGCTCGGAAAAGTACCCTGTTTACCAGAGACAACAGTGAGGAGCAGGCTCTTAAAACTGATACCTTTCTCAGGTCATTGGGACTTTCCAACTTCCTGATCCTCTCCCTAATTTTCTGTTCCCCAGATACCAAGAGAAGCTCAGAAACATACCCTAGGATCCTCCTAGGGATCTTCCAAGAATTAGGGAGAAGCAGGAAAGGCTCTTGGAGCAGCCATAGATGAATCAGTAGGTGCTGTCAAATTTCATAGGTTATAGCAGATGTCAGGAGGCATGACCCCAGAATTTTCTGAGCTGCTCCCCTCTATGTATGGACTCATTTGGCACTTTGGGCCCATTGTACCACACTCGGTTCTGTATCCAAGCAAAATGAGGAAGGCGGAAAGCTCAACTACACTATATTGCATAGCAGCTTCTAGTTCCTGGCACTGTACAGTACTTTAATAAGATGTTGTCACCTTTTTTATACATGAGGAAATAGGTCCAGAGAGATTATAAGAAACATGCCCAAGGTCACACAGCAATGAAGTTTCAAAATTAAGATCCACCTTATTATGGTCATTGAACTTGAGCAAATGATAACTGAAGTAGCCCATTTGTAAATGTAGACATTTTATTCCTTATGTATCTATTTAATTGCAAACACAAAAAATATTGAATACTAAATTTAATTTGGAAGAATGCCAAGAAAAAAATTCAGCAAGAAGGCTGAAGTTCCACCATCTGGTAATCTGAAGGCATCATTTGTTTGTGTCCCTGAAAATCTGGATTCCGCTATTTTCATTGAAGCCACTTTAAGAAAATTTTGAAGCTTTTTTGTCTATGTGGGGCAGGTGGATTGTAGCTAGATTGTAGCTAGAAGGTTCCTCATATGAACCATGGAATCAACATTTGCACTACTGCTTTAGCTGGTCTATTTTAGAATATTCAGTGAAAACTCAAAAGTAGCCTTTTTCCCTTCAGTGTGTTTTAGATCAGAGATTAACAACCTGTGGCAACTGCTTAGTCCCCCTACTCTTCTCACACTGTCCTGTCTTCCTGTGCAAGCTTATCTACCTCCGTGGCTTCAAATACTATCTAAAGGCTGATAATTCTGAAACCTCTGTCTTCAGCCCAGGTGCAGTTACAGAACAGTGTATCTGCCTGTGCTTGCTAGGCATTATTGCTTGGATGACCCAAAGACACCTCAGTCTCTCACTGTCCCAAACTGAATCCATCTTCTCTTTCAAATCCATTTCCCCTGCATTCCCCAGCTCAGTAAAGGCACCACCGTCACCCGTCTGCTTACAGTAGAAATTTGGGTTTCACCTTCTTGACCCCTTTTTCTCCCTCTGCCTATTGTCCAGTCTGCCCCCAAATCCTACTTCCTAAATTCTCTTGAATCTGTCTGCTTCTCTCATCTTTCTGTTGCTACTATCCGAGCCACATGGATTATAGTTGCAGCCTCATAGCTGCTCTTTTAGCTTCTATCTTGTGTTGTCCATTTTCCACACAAAAACCAGAGTGTTTTTTCTGGCATTCAAATCTGTGCATGTACTTCCTCTTTTTAAAATCCATTCAGTGGTTTTCCCATCACCCTCTGGATGAATATAAATTTCTTAACATCATTGACAACCTTACTTCTCAAAATGTGGTCGACAGCAGCATTGCTATCACCTGGGCACTTGAAAGAAGTGCAGAATATCAGGCCCCATCCAACACCTACTGTTAGTATGCATTCTAACCAAATTCCCAGGCAATTCCTAGTTTGATAAGCACAAATTTAGGAGACCATTCTTTGACCTCTCCTACCCTTCAGCTCTCTAGCCTTTTGCCTCAAAGTTCCTTTCCTCAAGCTCTTACTGTCCCCCACAACTTGGGGCCTGAGAACACCATGCTGTGTGTTACCTCTGAGGCTCTGCAAGTACTTTCTCCACCTACAGTGCTCTTCCTAATCCTCCAGCTCTCCTCACCTCACTAACTTTTACTGATCTTTCAGGTCCTTGTTTAGTTATCTCCTCCTTCATGAAACCTTTCTGAATCCTTACCAAGAGTAGGGGAGCTATCCCTTTTGTAGGCTACCCTACAACCTGCACTTAGGCCTGCTGTGATACTCCACATTTCAGACGTCTTTTTTTTTTTTCTTTTGGTACGCGAGCCTCTCACTGTTGTGGCCTCTCCCGCTGCGGAGCACAGGCTCCGGACGCCAGGCTCAGCGGCCATGGCTCACGGGCCCAGCCGCTCCGCGGCATGTGGGATCTTCCTGGACCAGGGCACGAACCCGTGTCCCCTGCATCAGCAGGCGGACTCTCAACCACTGCGTCACCAGGGAAGCCCCCAGATGTCTTTTTATAGACAGAATCTCACACATTAGGCTGTATGCTCTTTAAGGGCAGGGACCCTGCTTAGCTCTCTACTACGGTTGACCCTTGAACAACACGGTTTTGAATTACGCAGTCCACTCATACGAGCATCTTTTTCAGTAGTAAATACTACAGTACCATACAATCCATGGTTGGTTGATTCCGAGGAAGCTAGAAATGGAGGAACTAAAGATACAGAGGGCTGACTATAAATTATGGGTAGATTTTCAACAGCGCAGAGGGTCGGTGCCCCTAACTCCCACATTGGTCAAGGGTATATCCTTAATACCTATGTTAGTGGATAAATAAGTGTGGTTTATGTGGTCTCCGACACTTGAGAGCCATGCTTGAAATTTATTCCATGTTCCTTTTCTTTCCTCCACACAGGAGGAATGGACATCAGCATTCTGATACCACTTTGGAAAGGTTCTCAACACCTAGTTTGAAGTCAGAAGGAAAAAGATTGAATTTACAATTTACTTGTGTGGTTGCTTACTAAAATTAGGCATCAGTCTCAGTGATTAGTCAGGCCTAGTCCCTTCTGCCCCCTTAGCTACCCATGTAAGGGATACAGATTATATGGAAGACGCTTAAGGTAATCTCTCAACTTCTTCCCTATACAAACCTTCCCCCACTGTATCCAACAGGTAGTCATGACTGCTTAGCCAAGCAGAGGGGTTTAATTCAGTATAGGAGGGGTTGTTACAGTGAAGGTGTGCACATTTTGCTGATAAACGGTGTTGCTGTAAGTGGCTCCTTTAAAGGAAACTTGTTGCTATAGAAGAATTTCCTTTCTAAGAATAATGGAATAAGTTGCATTTCTTCAGAAGGTATGACATAGTCTACTTTATTACTTTATGTAATAAGCATGTATAATGTATACCTGTGTAATGATTTTTATACAGGTATACAAAAATACATATAATTTTTTAAATCACAGGGATATTTTAATGTATTAACTTCATATGGTATTTTACTTCAGTGTATAACTGTATGCAAGTGTATGTTTTTATTACCTAGTGTGTATATATATAAAATGTGTAGTGGCTTTGTTTTGTATTATGCAAACATCTATGTAAGCCTCACATTTTCACAGCATGTAAAGAGTTTTTTTTTTTTTTAACCTTAATTCAGGTGAAGGTACAAGTAAGAAGCTGGCGAAACATAGAGCTGCAGAGGCTGCCATAAACATTTTGAAAGCCAATGCAAGTATTTGGTGAGCTAAATTTCTTTGTATTCTGCAGCTCAAAAATATCATGGCTGAGGTAAGGTTAAAAGTTTGAACATGCTCACAAAAGCAACAAAGTAAACAGTTGTTAATATCTAGCTCTAAAATTCTATTTCCTTGTAAAGACCTGTCATCCACTAAAAACAACTTTATCCGTAAGAAATTAAATCCAGCTATTAATTGGCAGTTGAAGGCTCTATTAATTAGTAGATGAGGTGCAACACTAGAAAACCAGAGTGTTTCTGGCAAACATCTTACTGGATTAAGAGTTTCTTTCTACAATGAAGAAAACAAGGTGTGAGATAGAAAAAGATCAGCTAAAAGTATTCTTTTAGAAATTCGAATTTGAAAGGAGACAAAGAGATTTCCTTCTAAATGTGATGTTAATTCTTTTTTTCTTTTTAATACATTTATTTGATTTATTTATTTTTTGGCTGCGTTGGGTCTTCTGTGTCTGTGCACGGGCTTTCTCTAGCTGCCGAGGGCTTCTCATTGCAGTGGCTTCTCTTGTTGCGGAGCACAGGCTGCAGGCGCGCAAGCTTCAGTAGTTGTGGCTCGCGGGCTGTAGAGCGCAGGCTCAGTAGTTGTGGCGCACAAGCTTAGCTGCTCCACGGCATGTGGGATCTTCCTGGACCAGGGCTCGAACCTGTGTCCCCTGCATTGGCAGGCGGATTCTTAAACACTGTGCCACCAGGGAAGCCCCTGGGATGTTAATACTTGACAAATATTTCCAAAATAAATTTGTTATCACATTAGGTGCTTTTGGAAGGAGCACTGGTCCTGGAGCATCTCATGTATTGTAAACTGGTGTCCTTTGATTTCTAATGGGCACATCCAGGAGCACATTTTGCCTGTAAATTCTTCCCTTTACGCGCATTCAAGTATATTTGGAGTACAATCTGGTATATCTGCTCATAGCTGAGAGCAGAGGCCCATGGGAATTTAGGATGGGTTTTTTGTTTCCTAGTCATAGAAGAACTTCTGGCTTAGGGATATATTGATATTTAGATTCTCATGCAGTGTTCCTCCCATTTACTTAGTAATTCTAAACCTTTTAGGTAGTTTAGAACCAACCAGCAAAAGCCTTGGATCTCACAAAATGACTAGGGTCATACATTATAAATGATTTATGCTAGCTTTCTGGACATGCCAAGTGACATGGTGGGTTTTGGATTTTCCCCTTGCTGGTGATGGCCATGCCATTTCTGTGCAATCCAAAGGTCAACCCAAAGTGTTGCATATATTCATAGAAATTAGTATACAGAGTGTACTTTCTGCACATGGGCACTTCACTTTGTCAGCAAAAAAGGCTAACAAACCTTACTATGTATTTGTGCTTCTTGACAGATAAGATGGGAATTGCTAAGCTGTAAATCAGGCTGAAAGTGGCCTAATATGATAGAGACTTTCTCACTTCTCCATCACAATTACTTGGGTAGCTTCAGTGTACAGCATTGTAAGTGAATATTTGTATCTCATCAGCTTATGTAAAGCTTGAAATTCTGGCAGGTAGAAAAGAAATTTGAGGGCTTCCCTGGTGGCGCAGTGGTTGAGAGTCTGCCTGCCGATGCAGGGGACACGGGTTCGTGCCCCGGTCCGGGAGGATCCTGCATGCTGTGGAGCGGCTGGGCCCGTGAGCCATGGCCGCTGAGCCTGTGCATCCGGAGCCTGTGCTCCGCAACGGGAGAGGCCACAACAGTGAGAGGCCCGTGTACCATAAAAAAAAAAGAAAAGAAATTTGAGGAAATGGCAATAACAACCTCACTGGTCATGGAAGAAATGCCTCTAGCTGCTTAGGTGGCAGTAACCTTGAAATGCAGCTTGTTCCACATTAGGCATCCATCACCCAAGTAACTACTAAGTTCACACTACTTAGAAGAGGTTGTTCTCTTTTTTTTTCTAATCACAGTCCCCACATGCTCAAATCAGGTTCATGCTGGCCATCAATTTTATACAGGATACATATAAATCTTAGGAAGATTATCCTAGCATAGAGCAGATAATAGATCAAACCAGGTCTTTCTTCCATAATTATCTGGATGAAAAAGCTACATTTATGATCTGTATGGTTTACATTGCCAGGCTAAACTTCCTGTTAGTCTTCCCTTTTTTTGTAGTTGTAACAATAGTGTGCTTTATTTAAATATATTTTTATTGAGCATCTATTATATATAAAGCACTGCAAGGCTTATGAGGGTAAGTAATACATAGGCCCTACCATTAAGGATTTTATAGTCTGAACAGGGGAGAGGTGTGATGAGGGATAGACAAATCACATGTATTTGTAAGAGTGTACAACTTATGGTAAAATAATTTGTTTAAGAAAGGGTCAAACCAAATGTTACAGTGGTTCAAAGAAGGGAGAAGTTATGTTCCACTGGGGTAAAAGAATAGGCTTCTGAGAGGAAGTGGCAATTGAGGTATACCTTGGATGATGGATAGATCAGATTCTTACAGAAGAGGTGGACGAGAAGGGTATTCCATGCAGAAGGAAAAGCAACAGCAAAGGCATGGAAAGCTAAATTGAAAATGCTTGTCCTTTACTTAATAATTTAGGGGAGATTATTTTGTTTTATAACACTTTATAAAAATGTTTAGCTTTGCAGTTCCAGATCCCTTAATGCCTGACCCTTCCAAGCAACCAAAGAACCAGCTTAATCCTATTGGTTCATTACAGGTAAGTGGCACAGTTTTTCCATACTTAACTTTTTGTCTACTGAAAAAAATGCCATAAATTTTGATAATATCATAAGGGCTGAGAGAAGGAATTAATATTTTAAAGATGGTATAACATTTTGTGTTCCAGGTTATGATCATTAGATGTTAAAGTGCTAACTTGAAATTATTTTCCTATTTATTTATGTTTTGGATTTTCTTCCATATACAGTATCTGCCTTTGGTTTGTGGAATTCTCATTTGAGATCAGCAGGACCTCAGTGCACATGGGTAGAGTGTTTTATATTTTAAGAATATTTCTTGCCACTCTTGTGACAAATCTCTACTTCTGTTGAGAGAGAAGACTTTATAAGAACCCAAACTGAGTAACCTAACTCAAGAAAAGGGAAGTCGTTTGCTTATTTGCTTATTCTACCGAAAAAATATATTCAGCTTTGAATTTCTGTGTGCAGAATATCCTCCTTGCAGACTATCCATGTGCTCTGTTGGACAACTCCCCTCCCTATTATCCAACCAGTCCTTTGGTCTCTTTCCTCCTCTGAGTTTTTCTGTAGTTTTCTTCCCCTTCTTTCCTCAACCTCATCCAGGTGTGTTTGTTTGATGTCTGCTTCTCATCTGCTCTCGATCGAATGTAGTTAGTTAGGCAGCCATGGGTATGGAAGGTTATAGTTAGGAGGGGAGAGGCTTTAGGAACTGATGGCTGTGAGACCTGTAGCTGTCCTCTCTGATGTTCCCAGAGGCTGAACGTAGCTTGTCTTTCTGTTTGAACTCTTTGATATCAACTCACTACAGCTTAACGGAAGAACACCATTCACTGCTTCACCACAGGAAAACTGCTTCCGTTTTGGTATTGTGGGCCTATAAGATATAAAATGCAGGAATATCTCTGGGAAATAGAGGGCCTTCTCTCATTTTTTTCATTGCAGAATATCATTATTCTTTGCAAACATATAAATAGATATGGGATCAAAATCATGAGAGAATATCATTTGTGTGATTGAGCCACTGCATAGTAAAAATTACTAATAAATCCTCATCTCGATTTTCTAGGAATTGGCTATTCATCATGGCTGGAGACTTCCTGAATATACCCTTTCCCAGGAGGGAGGACCTGCTCATAAGAGAGAATATACCACAATTTGCAGGCTAGAGTCATTCATGGAAACTGGTACTTATTCCTTTTTACCCTCATACAGTTGAAGACATTTGAAATATTTTGAGAAGATGAATGACCATAGAAATTTCTGTTGTGATTTCTTTTCAAATATTTCTATGGGGAAAAAAACTGACACTCCTGGTCTACTGTTTCTAACTTTCTGCAGTTGAATTTTTTTTTTAATTTTTTAAATTTATTATTTATTTTTGGTTGCGTTGGGTTTTCGTTGTTGCGCGCGGGCTTTTTCTAGTGGCGGCAAGCGGGGGCTACTCTTTGTTGCGGTGCGCAGGCTTCTCATTGTGGTGGCTTCTCGTTGCAGAGCACGGGTTCTAGGCACTCGGGCTTCAGTAGTTGTGGCTTGCGGGCTCTAGAGCACAGGCTCAGTAGTTGTGGCGCACAGGCTTAGTTGCTCCACGGCATGTGGGATTTTCCTGGACCAGGGATCAAACCCATGTCCCCTGCATTGGCAGGCAGATTCTTAACCACTGCACCACCAGGGAAGTCTTCTGCAGTTGAATTTAAGTATAAATGTTTGGCTTAAGAATACTTAACTTCTTAATTTGATATTTTTTAAAATTATGAGTTGGTAATGGATAAACAAATAAATAATTGACTCTTTAAACAGTCTTCATTGATATAATAGGGACTTAAAAATCATTTTGGAGAAAAAAGCAGTAGTAAATCTCTTGGAGTTTCAATAGCTATTCTAGAAGATAGGAGGACAAGAAGATTACATTTGAAAACAAGATGATTAATAAGAGGCTGATGGCAAAAAATTGCAGTGGGATAAAAATAAAGTAGAAATTAACCTTTTACATTACAACAACTTTACGTTGTAAAGGCCACAGACTATGAGAAAAAAGTCACTTAATAAAGTACTCCTGAGGATTCCTATTTTAACTTCTCTAGCATGTTTTTGTTAAGTGGCTTAAAATGGAATTTTACCTTGGTTAGATATTAGTCTTAAATAATAAGCAGCTGTTTGCCCTTGAGAGGTAGTGTGGGCCAGTGCAGAAAGCCCTAGGCCAGAAGCAGGAACCTCAGCTTCCTGTTCTTGATGCAGTCCTTGATTTGCAAGGTTAGGTAAATTGCTTAATCTCCCTGCCTAGATCTCAGTTTTTAAATCTGTAAACATGGAAGTAGATGATATTGATAGTGTCTTTCAACTCTAGCCTCTCCTATGCCCTTCTTATTCATGTTAAAGAAAGAAATTCCACATAGTTATCAGTGTATAGGAGATTATAAACAAGAAATAGACATTGAGAGATAGCAGTTGTAATTCTAATGTACCTTGGTAAATTTGAATATTTAGTCAGAATTAAACCAAATATGGTTCATTAAAGCTAGACATAGGGAGATACATCTGTTAAAGAAAAACAGAAAGTATAACTATTAAAGATAAACTGTTAAAGAAACGTCTTCAAAAATGTAACCATTAACAGTTGTATGAAGCACAACAAGTAAAGATGTCACGTCTGTAAAAGAATAGTATACGGGCTTCCCTGGTGGCACAGTGGTTGGGAGTCCGCCTGCCGATGCAGGGGGGCGCGGGTTCCTGCCCCGGTCCAGGAGGATCCCGCATGCTGCGGAGCGGCTGGGCCCGTGGGCCATGGCCGCTGGGCCTGCGTGTCCGGAGCCTGTGCTCCGCAACAGGAGAGGCCACAACAGTGAGAGGCCCGCGTACCGGGAAAGAAAAAAAAAAGAATAGTATACAAAAACCATGAGATTGTTCTCTGACCAAACACAGTACATTAAACATTTGGTCATTCTCTATGGACACTAGCTTATTTTCTAAACCTACTATTTCTTTTTCTTTATTTAGGAAAGGGGGCATCAAAGAAACAAGCCAAGAGAAATGCTGCTGAGAAATTTCCTGCCAAATTCAGTAATATCTCTCCAGAGAACCACATTTCTTTGGTGAGTAATGATCGGAGGTCTACAATGTTAATGTGATTAAACATCTGTTGCTGTAGGAAACTTCTCTAGATTTCTTTTTGTATAGATACTTCAGAGTTGCAGTTTTAAACAAATCTCTTAACTGTTGAGTAATACACTACCCCAATTTTAGCTGCTTGCAGTATGTGAGCCAGGATCACAGGCGTGGCCAGGTAAGAGAGTTTGGGAGGCACAGTCAGATTCAGAATAATATGATGGTATCTAAAGATGGTAAGTCACTAGTGCCACTTTTGCCTTCAGATTGACAATTCACTCCCATCTCTTGGTTCATCCATTCATTTATCCACTCAGCAAACATTTAGGGAACTCATTATTTGCCAAGCTTGATGCCCTAAGGAGTTTGTAGCCAGCCTACTGAAAGAGAAAAGAACCTTACAGACTGGTCCTTCCAGAGGCGTCTTGGGAACGTAGGAGAAGGATCCAACTAAGACGGGGTTTTAGGAAGACTTCTTGGAGGAAGTAATAGCTGAGCTGAGACCTATAGGATGACAACAGGAAAAAAGAATTCCAGAGAGAAGAAAGACCATGTACAAAGACCCAGGAGTGAAACACTTTATGTGATCTAGGACTGCAGAGTAATTTGGGATGGCTGGAGCATATTCATAGATTTGGAGGGAGGGAGTCTCAAACAATGAGGCCAGAAAGGAAAAGAGGGATTGAATCTTGCAGGAACTGCTATGTTAAGGAGATTGAACTTTATCCTGAGGGTAGTGCAAAGTCATTAAATAAATTTAATATGTAAAGGACAAGATCCAATTTATACATTAGAAGGGAAATCACTGGCTGCATTATGGTGAGTGAATGAATATTAGAGTCAAAGAGACCTGCTACAATGCTGTTTTAGAAAAGCAGATGAGAAATGATGGTGGCCTAGACTAAGGTAGTGGCAGTTGAAATGATCGATTTAAAAATTATTTAGAAAACTGAAGTGAATGGGGCATGGTAACTGATTGCATGTAGGGAGTAAGGAAAAAGAAAGAAATAAACATTTTTAGCTTGGCAACAGAGTAGATGGTGGTACCATTCAATAATATGGGGAACACAGAAGATGAGTAGGATTTGAGGGGGAGCAGATAATGAGCTAAACGTAGGATACATTGAATTTGAAATGTTTGTGGAGTAGCTAAGTGAAAATGTTGAGTAGGCAGCTGGTATTCAGATAGAGAACTTAAGAGATTGGGCTACACATAATATATTAATTGAGATTCTGATATTTGTATATAGGTATGTATGGTGGTCCATTATCTGAGAGTAGGATGTTAGGTAGGAAATGAAAAATGAAGACTATAGGAGTGTCCTAAGCTTCTGATAAAAAAAAAAAGGGCTCGGGGCTTCCCTGGTGGCGCAGTGGTTGAGAGTCCGCCTGCCGATGCAGGGGACACGGGTTCGTGCCCCCATCCGGGAAGATCCCACATGCTTAAAAAAAAAAAAAAAAAAAAAAAAAAAAGGGCTCATTCTGTAGGGAAAAAAGACTATATCTGAGTAAGTAATATAGTTTTGATTTTGCTTTTTTAATAGAAAAATATAAAACACTGCATTCACTTCTTTTAAAACTGGATTAGAGATGAAACCATAATCACAAAACACAGGTTTGTAGGTGAATTCTGTTAAATCATCAAGGAAGAGATAATCTTCCATGCTATTTAAACTCTTGCAGTTAATATATATAACATAGGGGAAGCTTCTAAATTTATTTCCCAAAACTAACATAACACTAATATCTGACAATAGCAAATCCCAATGGCAAAAATTATGGATTAATCTCCCTTATGGTGAAACACCTTAATATTCAGTAGAACATTAAAAGAATAATATACCATAGACAAGTAGGGTTTATTTTAGGACTGTAAGAGTATTTCAGTGTTGGTAAATCTATTACTATAACTAATCACATTAATGTGTTAAAGGAGAGAAACATTATCCTCTCAATAGATGCCAAAAAAATTTTGACAGTCATTACTGATAAACTCTTTTAAAATATCCCTATTGTGATTTAAAATATATACCTCAGTGCTCGCTTCGGCAGCACAGAAACTAAAATTGGAACGATAAAGAGAAGATTAGCATGACCCCTGTGCAAGAATGACATGCGAATTCATGAATCGTCCCATATTTTTATAGCCAGGACGTGGAAGCAACCTAAGTGTCCATTGACAGATGAATGGATAAAGAAGACGTGGCACATATATACAATGGAATATTACTCAGCCATAAAAAGAGATGAAATTGAGTTATTTGTAGTGAGGTGGATGGACCTAGAGACTGTCATACAGAGTGAAGTAAGTCAGAAAGAGAAAAACAAATACCATATGCTAACACATATATATGGAATCTTAAAAAATCTAAATGTTTCTGATGAACCTAGGGGCAGGACAGGAATAAAGACTCAGACATAGAGAATGGACTTGAGTACACAGGGAGGGGGAAGGGTAAGCTGGGACAAAGTGAAAGAGTAGCACTGACATATATACACTACCAAATGTAAAATAGCTAGTGGGAAGCAGCTGCATAGCACAGGGAGATCAGCTCGGTGCTTTGTGACCACCTAGAGGGGCAGGATAGGGAGGGTGGGAGGGAGATGCAAGAGGGAGGGGATATAGGGATATATGTATACATATAGCTGCTTCACTTTGTTATACAGCAGAAACTAACACAACACTGTAAAGCAATTATACTCCAATAAAGATGTTAAAAAAAATAAATAAATAAAATAAAATATATACCTCAGGAAAAAAATCAAAATCATGGGTACATGTTTACATGTCTTATCCATTCCCATTAATTTCAGAAATAAGGCAAGGATGCCCACAGATACCTTTTTTTTTTCTTTCGGGTCACACCATGCAGCTCTTGGGATCTTAGTTCCCCAACCAGGGTTTGAACCCAGGCCCTCAGCAGTGAAAGTGCTGAGTCCTCACCACTTCCCAGGACTGCCTGGGAATTCCTGATACCCTTTTTTTTAAACATTGTTCTAGAAGTATCAACCAGCATAATCAGAAAACAAGAGGTTGGAAATAAGAGGAGATAGAAACGATCATTAATTATAAATAATTGTATCCCTATAAAGCCCTAGAGAAAAACTACCAGATATAATAAGAGAATTCATCAAGGTAACTGATCATAAAATTAATATACAGAGTCAATAGCTTTCTCATATTATTTCTGTTACAAAGGTAACCACCAGAATAATTAAAAATAGAAAGGTGAAAATTATTGCTTCTGGAAAGAGGACTTGAAGGTAGGGAGGAGGATTGTTGCTTTTATAATTCTGTACTATTTAATTTTTTTGTTGTATGTGTGTATTACTTTTAATAATAAAATGTATGAAGCTTGATAACATTGATCATTTTATAGCAAAATAGAACTCTGTCCTGAAAAAGCATACTAGAAAAAATTAATAGCTTCCCTATTTATCAGTATTACAAATGGAATATAGAAGATCCTATTCTCAATAGTAGAAAAGAGGATAATATGACAGGGAATAAACTTAGAAAGAAATGTGCAGGACTCATATGAGAAAAACTTTAAAACTCTAGTGAGGGATTTAACAGAAATTGAATAAATGTAAAGCTATCTATTTTTGATAGAAAGACTCAATACTGTAAATATATGAAAATGTAATATAGTCTTAGTCAAAATCTACCAGAATTCATTTTGGATCTTGATACAACTTTACTGAGTTTATCTGGAAAAATAAACTCAAGAATAGCCAGGAAAACTGAAAAGGAAGAGTACGGGAGGTGGGGTTATACCCTACCAGAAAATAAAACATACTATAAAACTATAGTAGTTAAAACAGCTTTTGTATCGCAATAGACAGAGGATAGGTATAGATGCCAATCCATATAGGAAGATAGTATATGACAACAGGGAGATTTCACATCAGTGGGTGAGAGGATGAATGGTATAGAAATAACTTACAGCCACATTGTCGGGGGAGGTGAGGGGTGGCGGAATACACATGCACACAGGTGTATGATATATTTAGGTTGCTGCCTTATTCCTTACATTAAAATAAATTTCAAATGGATCAAAGATTTAAACATAAGAATTGGAACTGTATGAGAAAACATGGAAGAGCTTTCCTTTTAAAATTCTTAGCATGGAAAAGCCTTTTTAAGCGTAACTTAAAACATAGAAGCTGTAAAGTAAGATTCACAAATTTAACTACATAAAACCTACACTGCACAGCAAAATGTCTGTAAATAAAACTAATAAAAACAAAGTAAGAAGAAACTGTTTTGAACACATGAGTAGGAAGGGACTGTTTTCAATACCAAACATAAAGCTTACACATCAATAAAAAAGGCAACCCAGCAGAAGAAATACAAATGGTGGGGAAAAAAATGTTCAACTTTATTCATGCATGTTAAACAAGATACTATTTTCACCTTTAGTTTGACAAAACCTACAAAGTTTGACAATACCTGGTATTGGCTAGGGTGTGAGAAAACAAACACCCTCCAAGACACTTGATGGAAGTATAAATTGGCTCATAAAAAAAAAAAAAAAAAAAATTGGCTCATAAATCAGTTTGGAAGTATTAATATTTATAAAAATTAAAAGCATACATGTTCTTTGACTCAGCAGTTCTACTTCTAGAAATGATTCTGTCGAGAAAGTCATCCAAGTGCAAAAGAGTTTCATTGTAACACTGTTAGTGAAAGAAACCAGAAACAACCTAAAACCTACAGTTGGAGACTGGTAAGGTAACTGTAGTGCATGTATGTGCAGTGCAGTGATATGAGAAAACTTAACAGATGAGAAAACTTAACAGTATCAGGTGTAGAAGAGTAAGCTATCATTTTTGTTTAAAAAGATTATACATGTGTCTGCTTAAACGTGCATAGAATGCGTACGGAAGTATACTGAAGAGGTGTTTAATAGCAAGTATCTCTGGGGAGTGGAGCAGAAGTCTGGGGAAGGGGCAGCAAGGAAAAGAGACTGTTCTTCGTATGTATTTGTTCTTGTTACAGGTATCCTTTTACTATATGGATGACCTATGACTTTTTAAAAACAGCATTTTTTAAAGTTCCAGTCAAGGAATGTAAAATTCTACTTAGTAAATTTTGCAAATTATGCAAAAATTACCCAATTCTTTATCATGGCCATCCCTATGATCTTTTGAAAATCCCTTAACCTCTGTCAAGCTCATTGATAAATAAGACCAAAGGACAGGTTGCCCTACTTACTTCAGAGAGTAGTTTTTTGTGGTTTTTCTAATGGCATATTATATGAAAGCAATTTAAAAACCATAAACTAACATGGAACTGCAAAGTATTCTAAGAACAAAAGTGAAAAAGTAAAGATAGAGGGGAAAATAAAGAAAAGAGGAAAAGGAGAAAAGAAAACAGGAAAAAACAAACTCAGTTGGGTTCTGGGATAAGTCTGATAAGAATTTTTTGACATGCCATTCATTTGAACGTCTTGTTCTCAAACTTGCACATTTCACCTTGTCTACAGTTTCTTTGTTTTCTGCTTTACAGCTGTCAGTTAGAGACTGGTATTTAATACAAGAAGCCATAAAGATATGAAAATTCCTTTATATTTTAATTTGTAAATTGCTCCATTAGGCAGACTCGATTACAGTTGACCCTTGAACAACACAGGTTTTAACTGCTCAGGTCCACTTATATGCAGATTTGTTTCCATAGTAAATACTGCAATCCACGGTTGGTTGATTCTGTGGATGCAGAACTGTGGATACAGAGGGCCAACTATAAGTTATACATGGACTTTTGACTGTGAGGAGTGTCGGCTGCCTTAACCCCCATGTTGTTCAAGGGTCAGCTGTATTGCAGATTTGTTTATCGTGCTCTTAAATATGTTATACATCTTCACGTGACCATCAGAAATTTTGACTGAGACCTTTATACTATACAAAGGTATTTTTAAATACTTCCAGTATATTACTGCACATTCTTTTTTCTTTAACATTGTGGTGTTTGTTAAATGTGTGTGCTTGTTAGTGCTATCTAGTTTAAATCGGAAAGTTTAAACATGCTTTATAAAGTATTAAATGTGAGTGCTTAATTAATACTTATAATAGCGTTGGAACCCAGTCCAAGAGTCTTAACTTTCGTCTCTGTTTTTCAGACAAATGTGGTAGGACATTCTTTAGGTTGTACTTGGCATTCCTTGAGGAATTCTCCTGGTGAAAAGATCAACTTACTGAAAAGAAGCCTCCTCAGTATTCCAAATACAGATTACATCCAGCTGCTTAGTGAAATTGCAAAGGAACAAGGTTTTAATATAACATATTTGGATATAGGTATGATTTTTTTCTTTAGCTTATGCTAAAACCTGTTTATTTTTTTAAATGTTTGAGGAACAAAACCTCTATTATAATTTTTTTCATTGATTGGGGATTCTGACTATATATAATTACTAGAACAGTAACATATATCATTGGTATGTCCCATTCTTATAAACAATAAAAATAGAGGTAACATCTATACAGTTATAATAGTAAAAACAATAATAGCTAAGAGTTATAGAGTTACTATGTGCCAGATACTGTTCTAAGGACATAACATATTTCAACCCACAGAATCCTCAAACTGTGAAGTAGATTCTATTATTCTTATATATAAGTGAGGAAAGTAAGACAAAGAAAGGTTGAGAAACTTGCCTGAGATAACATAGCTGCTAGTCAGTGGTAGAGCCAGATTAGAAGAGTCCCTGCTGATATAATATCTATTAAACCAGCCCTGATGGGCAGCTTGACAAATAAAAAGGCACCCACATTTCTAGAACAAGTACCAAGTTTGTGGGGGTCAGGCCAGACGTCTCTCCACTTTATCACTGTGTACCACTTCTGGGAGATAAATGGGGACAATTTATAGTTTTATCTCACCTCAGCTATGAACTGCTATATTTTTTCTAGCTCATAATCACTCAGATAGACAAATGCAGACAGATTGGAAAGCAATCAGTGTGGATTTTCTTTTAATGCAGTTTATAACTGGCTAATTTGTATGTGTGTGTTCATGTGTGTTTTTGGTGTCTTGATTTAACATCAGTATAGTATGTGAAGAATTTGATACCCCTTATTCTAGCCTTAGTGACCTGGGGGGACCTAGCTTGTCAGAGCTACTAGCACTGAGAAAGTAGGGTGTTTCGGGACTGAAAGAACTTCTAATTTTCTCTGCTACTTTGGGATTGAATGATGGGTCAGGTACAGTGCCTCAATATACTGAGAATTATGCAGAACCTGGGGAATAATGCAGAAAGATGATCAGAAAACGTAGCTGATTGAGAAACCATTCATTCAAAAAATATTTCTTAAGTATCTACACATTGTTGGGTGTTTGAGACACAGATGAATAAGCCATGTCATGAATATGACTATGGAAGGTTTTGAATCTGGGAAAAGAAGGAAACTTGAGATGGTTTTTTAGATTACAAATTAATGATGACTTTGAAATGCTCCTTAGCAATTTTAAGAACTAAATAGTTCTTGTAAACATAGAACAGCAGTTTAAAAACCACAGTCAGAAAAAATAAAAATAAATAAAAAATAAAAACCACAGTCAGTTAATTTGACTAACTTCTATGCAATTACTTTCAAAAGAACCTCAGTGTTCTCCAAAGAAGATCTACAAATGGCCAAGAAGCATGTGAGAATGTGCTCACTATCATTAGTCATCAGGGACATGCAAATCAAAACAACAGTGAGGTACCAATTCACACCCAGTAGGATGGCTATGATGAATAAAATAGAAAATAACCAATGCTGGTAAAGATATAGAGAAATTGTAGCCCTCATATGTTACATAGTGAACACGTAAAGTAGTTCAGCTGCTGTGGAAAATTTGAGGAGTTTTGTTGCTCCTCAAGTGAATTACCATATGACTTAGTAACTCTACTGCTAAGTATGTACCCAAAAGAATTGAAAGCTGGTATTCCAACAGATACCTGTACACACATGTTCATAGCAGTACTATTCACAATAGCTAAGAGGTAGAAACAGCCCAACGTCCATTGACAGATGAATGAATAAACCAATTGTGGTATATACATGCCATGAAATATTATTCAGCCACAAAAAAGAATGAAGTTCTGATATATGCTACAACATGGATAAACCTCAAAAATAATTATACTAAGTGAAAGACAGACAAAAAAAGTCACATATGATTCCATTTCCATGAACTATCCAGAATAGGTTAATCCATAGATTGGTAGTTGCCAGGGGCTGGGCAGTATGGGTGGGGATAGTGTTTTCCCTTGGGGTGATGAAATGGTGAGAATGTTCTGTAACTGGATAGACGTGGTGGTTGCACCACATTGTGAATGTACTAAATGCCACTGAATAGTTCACTTTAAAATGGTTAATTTTATGTTATGTGACATTTACCTCAATTTAAAAATGAACCTAGGGCTTCCCTGGTGGCGCAGTGGTTGAGAGTCCGCCTGCCGATGCAGGGGACACGGGTTCGTGCCCCGGTCCGGGAAGATCCCACATGCCACAGACTGGCTGGGCCCGTGAGCCATGGCCGCTGAGCCTGCGCGTCCGGAGCCTGTGCTCCGCAACGGGAGAGGCCACAACAGTGAGAGGCCCGCGTACTGCAAAGAAAAAAAAAAAAAAAGAACCTAGATGCTAGAACTAGAAAGCCTCTTCACACATTAAATAATCCCATTGTATCTGGATATTTTATACTATATTGATTCTAGCTGAAATAACATTTAATCATGACAATTTCAAACAACTCACCTGTTTCTACTCCTTTCCCTGTCTCAATAAACCATCTTTAGTAAGAGTGATTCATCAGATGTTAAGACCGTTTGTTTTCAGGGTTTCAGTGTTGTTTTAAAACATCCTAAACAAATATACAAAATGGAATTAAACTCTCTGCACAGACTTAATAACCAAAGAACATGACATCACAAGGGAGGTTTTGCCCTGAACCGTGTATTTCCTGGTTCAGTGTCTACTGAAAATAACTCTAGACTTCAGAGTGGAAAATACAGTCTCTCCAGTCCTCCAGCAAATGGTTTTTTTTTTCCCTTTTAAAAAAGTTGCTGTGGTTCAGTAATTTGCAAACACTGTTAAACTAACCACATTAAAATTGCCTTGGGATCTCTTTGAAAATGCAGGAATCTGGCCACTCCAACCCCTACCCGTGCGTTTCTGATAGAGCAGGCTGGAGTGAGGCCCAGGCACCTGGATTTCTTTAAAAGTTCCCCCAGGTGATTATGAAGCACAGCTGTGTTTGAGAACCGCTGTAGCTGGGCAGTTTGTACAAGAATGACAAAGATGATAAGTGGAGTAGTATACCATGGATGCTTAGGGAGGAATACGGTAATACAAATTGTATTGTTTTTACAAAGGATCTGCTTTCTATGCACGTGGCATTAATCATCACGTCTGAATGTGTCATTGCAGAAGAACTGAGTGCCAATGGACAGTATCAATGTCTCGCTGAATTGTCCACCAGTCCCATCACAGTCTGTCATGGCTCGGGGATCTCCTGCGGCAGTGCGCAGAGTGATGCAGCTCACAATGCTCTGCAGTATTTAAAGATAATAGCAGAAAGGAAGTAAATGTGGAGCAATTAGAAAACCCTTCAGTAGCACATAAGAAGTCCCCCTTTCTCCCCTTCCCAAGTAAAACATTTACTAGAATGTTTGAGTCTGTGTGTTGGTTCTAAATCTCTTCATAGATTCCATGAACACTCCAGATTTAATTATCTCCTGGTAGTTGTTATTAAGATGTTTTTAATGGCTTCGACTTTGTATTGGTATATTGTTATTTATAAACTTTGTACCATATGCAGAGTGTAGCACCCATTTTACAATGCCATGTACATAGAAGGAAAAAACTGCATGATTGTTGTTGTCGATGAGGAGGAGGATAAAATAAAACTGCTAGCAACAGTCTTTCCTACTGGTGCTTAACCTCTTCTTTGTGCAAGGCTTTGTAAAGGGATTTCGAAGGAAGCCCCTTAGAATTAGTGTTGAGGAACGCACTAACAGGTTTTAATTGAATGTGATTGTTAAATTTCAGGGAACGTGATTGGTCTGCTGTGTATTCGAATCCATGTAATAAAGAGCTGTTGTTATAATGGGTTCTGTTCATTTCATTAAAGTGCTACTGACTCGACTGTGGCCCTGTTCTTTCTAGCCATTCTTGTAACATTACAATGTGGATACTGTGTTATTTACATATCTCTAGTTTACTTCTTAGAGTCAAAGGTAAAAAAAAAAAACCAAAAATTTACAAATGTATATGTGATGAATCACTTCCGTATTTTCTCTACGCATATGCAGCGTTGTCTTATGCTTTGACATATAACCATTCATAGACGCATAGTAGTTGAAAAAGCATTAGAATTACTGAAACAAAACTTTCCAGTGCACTCAATTCAGTTACAAGAATGTTTCCAACAAAATAGTGAGTGCTTCAAAGGTTAGGGAATAAGTCTCATGAGCAAATTTTAATTTTGCCTTTTATGTTTTCATATATCATCTCATAACACCTCAAGTCTGCCATCTGTCAGTGCCAGCTGATAGTGCTACACCTGTAGATCAGGGAATACCTCAGAGAGGAAGAGAGCGCTCAGTGATAAAGGCAGATGTTGACAACCTCAAGTGTCAGTCTAGCAGGAAGTATGTAACAAATGTTTTTCTGTCTGGAAAAAAGATAACCTGAGTGCAATCCTTTGAGAATAATAAACCTACATAATAAAGGGAAACCAGTGTGTGTAACTTGTTTAAAGCTCTAAAGAGCATTTAACTTAGTTTCACGTTATAAGCCATGTGTACGTCAATTAAATCAGGATTTCGGTTATTTTGGGGGTGAGGTTAAGGAACACACAAAGACTGGAAACAAAGTTTAGGCATAAAGTGGAGCATTAAGATTGGATTAACCTTGGGTGTTTATGAATGCTCTGGAATATAGACAGGGCACAATGAACTCACTTTAGAGATGACATCAGACCCTTCTGCACAGTAAAATGCCCACCGTGAAGAGGGTAAGTTGGGGGGAGGTTTCAGAAGGTTTTGGAAGAAGAAGATGAGGTCCAACAGGGGGAAAGGACAATGTACTTGGGTTCTAAGCAGTTCAAATGTATTGAAAAAACGATGAGATCTGAGTATAAGGTACCCGGAAGCCATGCTCTTCCTTCTGCCTATGCTTTCTCTACTTCGGGCTACGGAGGAAGCATGTGTTCTTAAAAATACTGTTCAGGACTTCCCTGGTGGCGCAGTGGTTGAGAGTCCGCCTGCCGATGCAGGGGACACAGGTTTGTGCCCCAGTCCGGGAAGATCCCACATGCTGCAAAGAGGCTGGGCCCGTGAGCCATGGCCACTGAGCCTGCGTGTCCAGAGCCTGTGCTCCGCAACGGGAGAGGCCACAACGGTGAGAGGCCCGCGTACCGCAAAAAAAAAAAGAAAATACTGTTCAAATGCCACCTCTGTCAGACTGTCCAGATGTGCTAGGGAGTTCCCTGCACCATCAGGTGTTCTTTAACAGCATTTTGTCAAGGCTCTTAACCAATCTAATTGGTTATACTGTTAACCATGTTAGGTGAGTGACTCAAATAGGCTGAACAGGCAACTATGCCTGTTGCATTAGATGCATCAGTAGTGGGGAAATATGCTGTGTGGAGTTTATGACAAGTTCCAATGGGAAAATCACAATGTGGATGCCAAGGATTCTGGATCAAGACCATGCCATCTATAGCGGAGAAGTAAACACCTTTCAACAAACAGCTCCTGATGTGCCAGTGTGCCCTGGTAGAGATGTAGCACCTTATGATGGGATGCTTGGTAGCCATGTAGCCAAAACCACCAATAACGAGCTGGGTTCTTTCAGTCCCACAAAGTCATAAAGTTGGGTTGAGTCATGTCGCAAACCATTGTAACATGGAAGATGCATCTAGGAGCAAACACAAATATGGCCAGAGGGCACAGTATGCTACATAAGCAGGCAGCCTGGACTCCCAAGTCATCTACCACTGTTGCACCGTTGACTCTCCCTCAGTTCACACCTGTTGCCAGTGATCCTGTGTGGCCAGTTGATGGAAGAGAAAAGTGCCTGAATTTGACTCGTGGATAGGTAAGGCCAGTACATGGCACAAAATGAAAATACACGATGGCTATACTATAGCCTACAAAGGGGTGGCCTTGAAAGATAGTGATGAGGGGAAATCATCCCAAAGGGCAGAGTTTCAGGCAGTACACCTTGCCATCCATTTGCGTGGAAAGTGGCCCAAGGTTAGAATATACTTGACAGTGGCAACTGGTGTGGCCAGCTGGCAGGGGCCTGAAAAGAGACTGGAAGACTAGGGACAAGGAGATCTGAGATAAAGCTACATGGACAGGCACAAAGTGTGAAGAGCTTCGTACTGCCTGTTGATCCATACCATAAAGGATCCATGATGGAAGAGGCCCTGAACAACCAAGTTGACAAAATGACATCATCCAGTGTCTGGGATGGAATAGCCACTGTAGCAGGATTGGAGGCTACAGTTGACCCAAAGGGATGGGTGCCCACATACCTAGGCTGATCTAGTTACATTCACTGCTGAATGTTCAGCCTGCCAGTAACAGAGACCGATGCTGAGCCCCCAATCCTTCAGGAAACAAATGAGCCACTTGGTGGCATGTCAACTTACAGCGGTCCCAGGAGAAAGGTGATTATCAGCTGTAGCCCCGAGACTAGTTTCAGTGTTGGGGACTGTAGTTTATTTCACTAACTACTTCTACGTTTCCTCTAGGGAAAGAGGCTGGAATCCTGGAGAATGCTCCCAGATCTTATTCTAAGTGGATTCAAGCAATGCAAGGGGTGGACTATCATTGTGGTCTATCACCCAGATCCCACTTAAGGGCTTAAGGAAGGACTTAATCATCCCAGCTGCAGGGAGTGCTGCCGGTGGGCAGTCCTCAGTGGTCAGCAGGACCAATTACATAATTTGTAGGGCCCGGTGCCAAATGAAAATCTAGGACTCCTTGGCCAAAAATTATAAAGAATTTTAGGACAGAGACAGCAGGGTGTTAAACTAAGTGTGGGTTTTTTTTGAGTATGGGTCTCGTGTGACTACATGAGTTGCATGTACGTGAAGGCAGTTCTAGCTATCACCCCTCTTCAGAATTGCCTCAGTTGAAAAGCGTCACTGCATCCAAGGTCACATCCCCTTTTTTGGGCAGTCTGCCTCCACTGACTGGTCAACAAAGACCTCACCGTCTTGCTCCAGTCTGGGGCAATTCCAAAGGGCCCAGCAGCTTTAGAGTTTCCTAGGGGTCCAGCTGATAACTTCGTTGAGACTGTATCGCAATCCAACTTCTCCTCCTGTCCAATCCCAATTTCTTTTTATTCCTTTCAAAGATGGTGATCCCAAAAGCATTCCCTAAATAAACGTCCTGCCACTGTCTCTTCCTCAGAGTCTGCTCCCTGCAGAGCCCAACCTGAAATATGGAGTTATAGTTTAGGGTGAAAAGAAAAATCGGATAAATCATGTTACTTATCAAAAAAATTACAACTCTAAGATACTTTTCTCTTTAGATCATATGTCTTTTGCCTTTTATTTAAAAAAATGCTTTTGTATGTCTGTGTGGTTGGCGTGTGTATTGCTCTGGTGGCAGGGCACATTGGGATTTTGAAAAGACTCTTCTTGACATCCAAAGGACATTCAGGAAATGAAATAGAAGTGATCCTAATTTGAGGACAAAGCCTGTCATGAGTAAGGCTACACCTAGAATAACACTGCACTTCAAGGGCCAAAGGACAGTTAAATATCTGGGAAGATTTTTAAGAAGCCACATTGTAATATGAGTTCTAAAAAGTTCCAACTTTGAACGCTTCTGAGTATAGAACTAAGCAGCAGCTCTTAATAGAGTAGGGGGAAAAAATCAACTTATTTTGATGCGTTCAAGTACAGCTTTACCCGAAAAACTGTAAATTTGTGGAACTACTGACGATGTGGTCCACTCTGAACATTTTACTAGCTTGACAACGTTTTCAGAATTATTGACAGATAGGAGATAATGATGGCTTTCTGCCACAGATAAAGCTGCTACCAGAAAAGGGAAGTTTGGGCTTGTGGGAAGATAACAATAAACCAAGTCTTGCACTTATTCTATTTAATTTACCATTTCCTGATTTCTGCATTTGCCTTTGTAAATTTATTTAGGTTCAAACGTATAAATTCTAACCATCCACAGAGAACAACGTGCAAAAGATCTGGCAGCTGCTATTCAGAGAGGTCAAAGTTGATGGATGGCATATGTGTCTGCTTGTCTGGTATGAGGTAAGAGTGGGTGTTATGGGAAGGAGACCAGAACAAGCTAGTTCTCCTTCCTATGCTAATCAGAGTGAGTGGATAACTGCAATGCGTCTGTTGCATTTTGTGCTAGTAGATATAACTGAAGTTTGGGGAAATTTTATATGTATCTCAAGAAAAAAGAGGCACAAGACAGAGGCAAACTAAATATTTAAGTATATGGGCTAAAGCCAAAGAAAGGCATGGGTTTAAAAATGTCTCCCTTATAAATTTTTGTATGAGATGAAAAATTTAGGTAGTAGATTGGAAATTAGATGGTAGGGTCTTCCCTGGAGGTGCAGTGGTTGGGAATCCACCTACAAGTTCAGGGGACATGGGTTTGAGCCGTGGTCCGGGAAGATCCCATGTGCCGCGGAGCGACTAAGCCTGTGCGCTACAACTACTGAGCCTGTGCTCTGGAGCCCACGAGCCACAACTACTGAAGCCCGTTTGCCACAACTATTGAGCCTGCGCTCTAGAGCCTTCAGGCCACAACTGCTGGGGCCCCGCGCGCCTGGAGCCTGTGCTCTGCGACGGGAGGGGCCGCCAAGGTGAGAGGCCCACGCGCCGCATCAAGGAGCGCCCCCACTCACCGCAACTGGAGAGGCCCTCGTGCAGCAACTGAAGACCCAGCACCGCCATATATACATACATACACACACAAATAAACAAATAAATAAATAGATGGTAGATTCAGTGCTGGGTGCTATTACAAATATTTGCATTCCTATTCATGAGCTTGTACCTTCATTCCATTGCAATCTGCTTCATGGCCAGATGGGTGTGTTACTGCACAGTATTTATTGATTTGAAATTCAGAAATTGATAGGAGTACCATCTATGCCTTATTGCTTGGATTGTTCTGTTTTGCTCTATATTTCTAATGAATAAAGATTTTAATAGCAAAAAAAAGCAGACTAAGGATTTAATATTTGGTTCATGCAAATAAAAAGGACTTAGGCAAATGCCCTCTTTTCATTTGCTAATGGTAGGACGGTAATAAAGATTAGTACTAATCAAGAAAACCAGCTCATGTGGTGGTACTTTTGTCCTATCCACCATCTTCTGCTTCTAAGCACTGGGCTAAGAACACATTTATACTGAGCTTCAGAGTTTTAAAGAATAATATAGCTAGACTTTATTAAGGACTTACTGTTTCCTGACACCAGACAAAACATTTTACATGTATATATAAAGCCATTTTTCTGAGAAGCTACACGGCACAATAATTAAGTGAGCAGCTCTGAAGTCAGTCTGCCTAGGCTTGAATTCCAGCTCCAACATTTAAACTGCTGCGTGATTCCGGACAAGTTGCTAAACCTTTCCATTCCTCTGTTTCCTCATCTCTAATATAAGAGTAATTGACTTCTGCTTCCAGCATGAAGGAATAACAGATTCCAGGCCAGCCCTCCCTCTGTAAATAACTATGAAACTGGACAAAAGACACAAGGCAGGTGTTTTCAGACATTGGACGACAGCATAGACTGTGAACCTGAGAGGGGGTGAATCCAGAGGCACATTCTAGATGGTGCATGTCAAAGATTTTATTCAATTCATTCAATAATGAGGGAACTAGTAAGATGCCCTGGCCAGTTCAAAGAGCATTTGTGGAGCTAGGGCATTTCTTTATAGGAGAATGAGATTGCTGGGTGAGATACAAAACTGTTTAAACTATAACTTTGGGGGTTGTCTGTTCCACTAGGCAGAAATCTGCACTTCTACCAGGAAAAAAAAAAAGTCTACAAGTTAACATGCATCATCACTAAGTCTGGAAACTTAAACCAAGGATAAGCAGCAAGGTGAAGTACATTACCCTGGCTAATCCTAGCACAGCCTTCACTCCCATGTCACTGAAAGGACATGCCACCCACTATTTTTTTTTTGCCTCATATCCAAGTATTAGATTATTTATCTTAATAAGTTCCATTTCCTCATTTAGAAAATGAGGCGTATTCACTTATAACTCTCTGAATCCTGTTGTCATGCCTGCAAATTACATGCCTGTAATTCTAAATGGAACCCCTATTATCAACTAAAGGGATATACAGAGCAGTGTTTTGCAGAGCATTTAGAAGGATAACCTCCTAGACTGGAGTACTAAAGGATGGTATTAGAACCTTGCTACACCTAGATGTTTACCCTTAATTTGAATGATATTAAAATATAATTTCATACTACTACTAAGAGTTAAATTACCAAGAGATTCCTGGGATTTAGTTACTGTGTCAAGTGTTTTACGTGGATTATCTCAATTAATGCTCACCTCAACCCTCTGGGATAGGTTTATCCCATTTTACAGCTGAATAAATGAAACTTAGGTAGACAGGTAAGAATACCTAAAATCATCAATCTGGGAAGAACTGAGCCTTCTGACTCCAAATCCAGTGTTCTTTCCAGGACCTCATAGTATTTGATCACTCGGAGTCACTGTTCAACAGCATCCTTAATTCCAATGTTCTTTGCATCACACAGACTCTTCAAGCCTCAATTGCCTCACCAGTGAAATAGGGATAACCTGTTCTACCTTCCTCCCAGATCATTAGGAAGATTAAATGAGATGATGAATGTGCAAGTATTTTGAAAACCTTGAAGATACACACAGTGTAAGGCATTCTCCTTACAAAGCTATGATATTGGAATGACTCACTCAAACATAAATTCCTTCTATAACATTTCAACTGCCTTGAGGTACAGGCTTATGGGATCAGCAGAGTAAACATTAAAAAGTCTGCCCCAGGGACTTCCCTGGTGGTCCAGTGGTAAAGAATCCGCCTTCCAATGCAGGGGACGTGGGTTCGATCCCTGGTCAGGGAACTAAGATCCCACATGCTTCGGGGCAACGAAGCCCAAGCGCCATAGCCACAACTACTGAGCCCGTGTGCCTCAACAATAGAGCCTGCACGCAGCGCGGCAAACTACAGAGCCTACACGCCCTGGAGCCCACACGCCACAACTAGAGAAGAGAAAACCTGCACACCAAAACGAAGAGTCCGCACGCCACAGCTAAAGATCCCGCATGCCTCAACGAAGATCTGGCCTGCCGCAGCTAAGACCTGACACAGCTGAAAAAGAAGTAATAATTTCGAAAAAAAAAAAAAAAGAAAAAAAAAAAACGTCTGGCCCAAGGACAGGACCCAAGGTAATTTATGGCATTCTCTGAATCTCTACGTCACTTCCTCTTCTTACCATCTGCACCATATTGTCTGATGATGGGCCTTTTTTCTCAACTGATACTGAGAACTTTGGTTGTTATTTAACAGTTTCGATCAGCACTGTCCAAAAAAAGCCATAATGCAAATCACATATATAAATGTTCTAACAGACACACTGCTCATGGAGGATAATCTGCTTTATTCAAAGTCCACTGACTTAAATGTTAATCTCATCCAAAAAATACCTCCACAGAAACATCCAGAGTGATGTTTGACCAAATAGCTGGGTACCATGGCCCAGCCAAGTTGACACGTAACAACCCTCACACCCCCTTGAATTTTTTTTTTTTTTTTTTTTTTTTTTGCGGTACGCGGGCCTCTCACTGTTGTGGCCTCTCCCGTTGCGGAGCACAGGCTCCGGACGCGCAGGCCCAGCGGCCACGGCTCACGGGCCCAGCCGCTCCGCGGCACGTGGGATCCTCCCGGACCGGGGCACGAACCCGTGTCCCCTGCATCGGCAGGCGGACTCTCAACCACTGCGCCACCAGGGAAGCCCCCCCCCCGCCTTGAATTTTATCTCATCTATTTCTTTCATTGGGAACTCCAGTTAACAGGTTATAATCACTGTTATCACTTTCTCACCTTATTCTTTCATCTTAATAACGATTTAATCCTACCATTCTGACAGGTTCCCTCAGGGTCACTCATGAGCTTCTCATTGCCATATAGAATGGTAATTCTAGAACAGTGTTTCAGAAAGTGTGTTCCACAGCTTATTTTTAATAGCTTTTATACTACTAATAATAATTTTTAAAGATTCCAATATATAAATACAGTTGGTAAACTCTGGGTTAAAGAAGTTTATTTATGATAGGTCTTATCAGGTCCCTTTAAAATATCACAGCTGGGATACAGTGAGTAGCATTTTCCAAATTTTTTTTTTTGTGGTACGCGGGCCTCTCACTGTTGTGGCCTCTCCCGTTGTGGAGCACAGGCTCCGGACGCGCAGGCTCGGCAGCCATGGCTCACGGGCCCAGCCGCTCCTTGGCATGTGGGATCTTCCCGGACCGGGTCACAAACCCGTGTCCCCTGCATCGGCAGGTGGACTCTCAACCACTGCGCCACCAGGGAAGCCCTCCAAATTTATTTTGATGTCAGAATTCTTTAAATACCTTGTGGGATTAGCCGAGAGGAACACACACTTTGGAAAACACTAATTTTACCTCAATCTGTAAGTTTTTATAATTCTTATTAGCTTATAGCACAGTTTTGACACAATATATGCACCTTTTGTTTTTATTTTTTTCCTACCTTATTCCTAAGATCTTGTTTTACTCCTTCTGGGTATAAAGTGTATCGTATCTTTTCACATGTCAAGCTTCCAGAATTGGTGCTGTACACACAGGATGTGTTCCCATGAGTGAGCTTTACCTTGTTGCTGATCATTTAAAACTTAGCAACTGCCTTGAACCATAGGAACTTCAGCACATTGGTCACTAGGGGAAGACACACAGCACGTGGGCCACCCCTCTCCTCAAGTCCTCCAAACTACTATTCCAGCCACTCACAAACCACACCCAGTCTTAGGCAGAAGATATGAGCTACCTTCTGCTTCGTACTCTCGAGGTCAGTGAGCTCAGAGTGGAATCACAGGCAAAGCAGAGCTCATGCAAGAATGACCAAGCCGAGATCAAGCTGAAGAGCCACTGAATGTGGTAGTCGTTAGAGTAAAACTCCCTTAGGCTTGTCCCCCTACCCGGTTTAAAGAAATCATGTTTTCCCTTAGCATTTAATTTCAGGAGCTGTAAATATTACTGCTTTTTAGGTAAACTGTATCATCCTAAATCAATTTACTCGGGTAATAAAAGATAATTCCATTAATATAAACTGCTCCAAGGGGATGCTGATCAAGCAATGAATTTTATTTCATTTGAAATGAGGTCAGTATTTAATTTTGCATGTTAAGTAACCCTGACTTTACTCTTGAAGGGAGCCTGAGAGAGACGAAAGGAAATTTCCTTTTCATTCATGTGAGAAACAAACTTTTTTTTTTTTTAACACCCATATTCATCAGTGTGACCGTTAGTCCAAGAGGAGGCAATCGGTATCTTTACCAACAAAGCACCTTCCCTTTGAAGGATTGGTACTGGCCCCCTCTGTACAGTATTGTAAAACCTGAAGGAAAAACCATAGCCAAGTGCTACTACCAGGACAAGATCGATATTTACTATACCTACTTCACAGTGAAGATACCTTTTCTGGAAAATTCCTCACAAGAAAACTGAAATTCAAGCTGCCGCTCTTTCTTCAGCCACCACTGCTCAATCCTGCCTTGTGTGAGCCTGACGTTCGTTCTCTCCTTTTTCAACAAAAGATGTCAGAGACCAGGACGGCCATGCTGGGGATGGGAGAGGTTGCGCGGGGCAGACCAGGCTTCCATGTATCGGGACCCTCGGGAGCTCCTTTAGGAAGGGAGGGGTCAGGTAGGACATGCAGGTGCGGGAGTCTGGGGGGCAGTAGGTCCCAGGGCGAGCCACAGGGAGCAGCGGCACGAACCCGGGAGCAGGGCCCGGAGACTCCGCCCTCCTAGCCGACAGCGACTCTTGGGAAGGCAGCCCTAGAGTACTGCTCCTTGAGGGGCGGGGTCACCGGGTTGGGAGGCGGGGAGCTGGGAGGGCTTTGGGGCGGAGAACGAGAGGACTGGCCCAAGGGATTGGAGTGGGCGTGGCAACTGCTTGGAAACGAAGAGCTGGGAGCAGTGAGCCCCTCGGGGAACTAAGATAGTAGATGTGCAAGGGGTGCGGGATGAGGGAGGAGAGGGCATGGGGAGGAAACGTACACAGTTTAGAAACTGCTGGGTAAAGAATGAGTCTTAATAATTAGGGAACACCACCAGAAGATTAGAAATCGAAACACAACTTCATTCCAGCAAAATAGATTTGCACTTGTCCAATGGAAGACAGGAAAAGGGGAAAATAATTTTTTTAAATGTATGGTTGGTAAAAAATAAATAAGATAAACAATGTAATATTTGGGTTAAAGACAAAATTATAAGCAAATATCCCCAAATATTTAGTGCTGAATGACATGAAACCACATGTGAAAATTTTTGCAACACAACAAGCAGTACCTAAAGAGAAATATAACTCTAAGTATATTTGAATAAAAATACAAGAAAAATAATCTCAGAAATCAGAGATTACAAAAGGCTAACAAATAGAGCAAAGAGAACAAGGAGGGACATAAGGGCAAACAAAAAAAAATCAATAAAAAGAGCAAAAATATTGGGGATTATTAGTGAAACCACAGACAACCCTACTACACAGACCTCTGGCAGAATTTGTTAAGAGAAAAACAAACAAACCATCCTAGAGAGAGAAGAGGCAAAGAAACATAATGTGTAATAAAAAGTGGAAAATAATTACAGACACAGAAAATTTTAAGAAAAGGTAAACCCATATGAGCAACTGTGCAGCAAGAACTTTCAGCACCTAGATGAAATTGACACATGTTAACAATGTGTAACCCATGTAACCCCAGACATCTGAATAGACTACTAACCATTAAAGTAATTGAACTGGATATGGAAACCTCCAAAAAAATTAAAAAGCTCAGGTCTGAACAATCTTAGAGATGAGTTGAATCAAAGTTTCAAAGAACAAATGATTCCTCTTTTGTATGAACTGTTCCAAAAAATAGATGGAATGAAAACGATTCAACTATTTTGTAGCAACTACTATTATATAACCTTGAAATTGAACCAGATAAGGAAAAGAAAAGACAGTTTCATATAAGACAGTTAGAAAACTGTCTTTTCTATACTTAGAAAAGACAGTTTAAGTATAAAAAAAAGACAGTTATAGACAATTTCTCTTATGAATCCAGTGGGGATAAAGATTTTCAGTAAAAGTTAATTATGTTGCTGTATTGCTTCATTTTAACAGGAGTTTTTAAAAAATATATTATAACTGTATGGACACTATACTGTGAACTCAGTGAAGACAAAGACCAGTCCACCTTGCTTTCTATTTTAATGGCAGCACCTGGAACAGTTCCTGATCATTTGTAAGCACACAATAAATACTGGTTGAATGAAAAAGTGAATTCCTAAGGCCCACTTTTCTGTCTAGCATGAATTTATTCAACAATCTTTAAACTTGTCTGTGGTAGGTAGAATAATGGCCCCTCAAAGATGTGCACAGGCCTGACCCTGTGAATATGTTAGGTTACATGGCAAAAGGGAATTAAGGTTGCTAATCAGCTGACTTTAAAATAGGACAATAGGGCGTCCCTGGTGATGCAGTGGTTAAGAATCCGCCTCCCAATGCAGGGGACACAGGCTCAAGCCCTGGTCCGGGAAGATCCCACATGCCGTGGAGCAACTAAGCCCATGTGCTATAACTACTGAGCCTGCGAGCCACAACTACTGAGCCCATGTGCCACAACTACTGAAGTCCGTGTGCCTAAGGCCCATGCTCTGCAACAAGAGAAGCCACCGCAATAAGAAGCCCACACACTGCAATGAAGAGTAGCCCCTGCTCACCACAACTAGAGAAAGCCCGTGTGCAGCAACAGACCCAACACAGCCAAAAATAAATAAATAAAAATAAATAAATTTTTAAAAGAATAATAAAATAAAATAGGACAATATCCCAGATTATCCAGATGGGCCCAATGTAAACACAGGTGTCCTTAAAAGAGGAAAGATCTTCTACAACTAAAGACAAAAAAGAAGGAACCAAAACAAGTTGGGTAGGAGGGGTGGACTCATGATATAATCAAGTCCCATACCCCTGGGCAACCCACAAACTGGAGAATAATTATAATACAGAGGTTCTCCCATAGGAGTGAGAGTTCTGAGCCCCATGCCAGGCTCCCCAACCCAGGGATCCTGCACCAGGAAGATGAGCCCCCAGAGCATTTGGCTTTGAAGGCCAGTGGGGCTTAATTTTTGGAGCCCCACAGGACTGGGGGAAAGAGAGACTAACCTCTTAAAGGGTGCACATAAGATCTCACAGATCCAGGGCAAAGCAATAATTTGCTAGGAGCCTGGGCCAGACTTGGAAAGTCTCCCAGAGAGGTGGGCTGGGGTGGGGCTGGGGG